>NC_141694.1:1488141285-1488543785 GCF_964263255.1 Lissotriton vulgaris | reverse complement strand
TAGTGTGCCAAGTGCTTTCTCCAATGCTATATCTCGGAGCTGGTTAGAAACCTCAATGTCATACTTTCCGTACCGAGGGCAAGCGTGACATAGTGTGCCAGGTGTTTTCTAAAATACTATTTTTCGGAGCTGGTTAGAAAACTATAATATCTCTAAAACTAGATGTATATTCAATAAATATGAGTTCCTCCTTCGCCTTCCTGCCCCCCTACTCCTTCTTGTGACCCTTCTAAATTCATCCAGTCCCCTCACTAATAGTAGTTACTCAAGCCCTCATTATACGCACATGTAGGTCTTTTCTTTTATCATGACAACACACAATGCTGACCTATCCAGGCTAACCTAATATAGCTCAGAACTACACCAAATATAGTTACAATGACCATTAGACACAACAGGAAGAACATTTCCTTACTTAACTCGCATTTTCTACATAGTGAAGCAACTATGAGAACCAATATGTTCGACCATGTTGTCATACAGAGTAAAATATGTATTGCATTAATTTTAACTTAGATTTATGCGCATGAATACTGATGTCACATGGGAATACCGCCCTTTCAACCACAATCACACTCTTTCACCATACCACTACACTCTTTCTACGGTAAATGCTTAGACCTAACATGTCTCACCTATTCAATATATACAATCCAGTGTTCAGTCATACAATTGCACCATAAAGCAATAAAAGATATCTAGAAATGTCACTATATTTTCACTTAAACCACATGCACACGTTACTACTCACTGAATCACTTAGATAGCGAACACGTCACCTTTACACCAAGTCACTATTAGCATGTCCACTTTTTCACTTTGGCTAGTCACCAACCATCGACATTTATGATATGAACCCATTGCAAATGCACCTTTTTATGTTTCTCGTCCAGCCCTGAAGATTCGCAGTATGTTCCCTGCGATGAAACACGTGTTGGCATTAACAAAGGAACAATAAACCTATGATTGAACATCAAGGACAGAATAATTCTCTTTCTTTTTCGGAACTTTTGTACCTGAACCTGGAGTAACTGATTCTCAAAAAACGATTCCTAAAGTGTGGACGCATACTAAATGAAAGTGCTTTCTATTTATATGTCATTTCTTTAAATGTTTCTTATACTTGTATAGCGCAGGGGCATTGCTGTGTTTATGTTATTTGTGTGGATCCTCTAGATCCAACTTTGAGCGGTTGTGTGAGATTACCGCCCGCCCTTTTGCCTATACCCCCCAATTTACGGTGCTCTCTACCGTGCGGACACACTGGTGTGCGCCTAATTCCCTGGTTGATTTGAAAAATCTCCTTGTTGCTTACATATACTGTTTACCAGGACAGGCTGCCCCCCGCCAGTATAAACTTGTTTCTCTTTACAAAAGGAATTCTCTGAACAAACTACCTTCTCTGCACACCCACACTTTCTCTACCACAAACATGGATAGAGACAAGATAGCAACTGACCTTTTTGAGAATCTTGCTAAAGGCGTACCTACCTATACGGCTGCAGCCAACTCTGGTCCCCCTAGAACAGAGGGCCTTAAAGACAAATTCAAAAGACTAGAAAAGCTAAAGAAACAAGAAAACTCCCGATGGTGGGATGCTAGAACCTTAAAACAATATATGCGAGTCAAACAGATACCTAGAGGCTTGCGCTCCAACATCTTCCCCACTTACGATGATCTTGACATAGACCTTCTAAAAAAATGGGAAGATTCTGTTACCAATAACTCATTTTGCCTAATGGATATCCTGATAGAAAGCGCAGACCGTAAATCCAACCAACTGCTAGGAGAGATCGCTACACTAGAGCAAGAGATCAAGGATCTCAACCTACCAGAACCCACATGTAAAAACTATGCTATTTTAGATGATGTCCTACTTAAACACCAGGATGATATTAAAACCAGAAAAGCGAGACAAATTAAGAGAGACGACGCAGACTACCGCAACGGTAGAATCTTCACCTATGATCGCAAGTATGATGCAATGATCCACCCTGATAACTCCAAAAAATCCGGAGACAATATATCTGCCCCTAGCTCTGTGTCCTCCAGCAACACGTCTTTGAACAGTGCAGGCACAAGTGCACCTGATCAAGAACTAAGTGGCCTTCCAGATGCCATGAGTCTCCCTTTTTTAGTGGAAGTAAAACGGATCCGCAAAGGGAGCAGAACTCAACCCCAAAGGGGCATACAAAATCAAAAACCCACAGAGGTAGTAGAGGAGGTAAACGAAGATTACCGCAGAAAACTAAGATCAGGGTCAATGAGGAAATAGCCAGCGTCAACAATGATGTACAAGTAATTAATTTGTCGGCTTTCTCCTTATCCCCAGACATGAACAAACTTCTCTCTAAAGGCCTTAATTTTAATCCCTACTCTACAGGAGACATCTGTCAAACTAAGATCGATCTCTTTAAATTTGTCCGCAATCTCAAAATAAAAAAACATTTTGCCGGTAAACCTTGCACTAACAGAAATGTTTTGAATATCCCTGATGGTGTATTGCAGGATGAGCTCACAATAAAGGATGTACAAGCAACTCATTTATTGTTGTCTATCACTGAACGAGAGGATAGCCCCATAGAAATGGAGCAACTTCTGCAAGATCTCAACATAGACACAGACCTTGGGACTGTAAGTGGTCTCAGAAACAAATCCACCTGGATTCCCACCCTACCGGGTGGTAATAACATTGACAATTTCCACAAACGGGTTCTGGAAGACCTTAACAAAATTAACACTAACAAACTGAATGAGACATTTACATTTAAGGACAATTTAACCAAAGGAGAGCGTTATGCTCTTAAAACACTCATACAAACTCCCACCATTGTTATTCGAGAGGCAGACAAAGGAGGAAATATCGTGGTTATGAACACTGAGGACTACAATAATGAAATACTAAGTCAGTTAGCAGATCCCACTTGCTACGAACCACTTGCCTGTAACCCCATGGGTCCACTTACTGTGACCATCAACGACCATTTACACAAATGGAAAGAAGATGGTCTACTAAATGATGATGAATTTCTCTACTTAAAAGTCAACAAACCCACGTACCCTTGGCTTTATACTCTCCCCAAAATCCACAAGGATCTCCCATTCCCTCCAGGTAGACCTATCGTCTCTGGTATAGGGGGGCCTACTGAAAGACTGGCAGAGTATGTGGACATGTTTCTAGGTCCACTAGTCAGAAATCTTCCCTCCTATATTCAGGATTCGAAACACATATTGAGCCTGTTGAGCGACCTGGAGTGGCAACCCAACACCACCCTAGTGACCATGGACGTTGTAGCACTCTACACCAGTATTAATCCAACTCTAGGCCTAAAAGAAATTACCCGCGTGCTATCTAACAGACCAGCGTCCTTATGGGCACACACTCAAATGCTGATTTCCATGATGACATTGATCCTCGAGAACAATTACTTTATTTTCCACAAACAATGGTTTCAACAGAAACGTGGTGTAGCCATGGGTTCTAAATTCTCTCCATCTTTCGCTAACCTCTTCATGGGTGCATTCGAAGCTGATCATATTTGGGGCACCCATGGAAGTATGTATACAGATTCCATTCTGTTTTGGGGTCGTTATATAGACGATTGCTTTTTGTTGTGGACGGGGACGGATGACTTACTACAACAATTTGCCAATCACCTCAATCAAAATAACTGGGAGCTTAGTTTTACTATGAAATCCAGTAAAACTAACATAGAATTCCTAGATCTGGAACTCTATGTCAAGAACAACAAACTAGAGAGTAAACTCTACAGGAAACCGACTTCCTGCAACGCCATACTCCGTGCAGACAGTTTTCATCCTCCTCACCAAATCAAGTCAATTCCTTTCGGAGAATTTCTGCGCGCTAGGCGTAACTGCAGTGATGACGCAGATCTTGAACCAACGATCAAGGACATGGAGTCCAGATTTGTGAAGCGTGGTTATCAAAAAACCACACTTTCATCAGCAAAAAAGAGACTCTCAAAGATAAAGAGACCAGATATTCTCAAAACCACTAACCCCAAACAGACTAAAGACACTAATATTAGAATGATTACTGAGTTCAATGGACTACACAACTTAGTCAGAAGAAGCATCACCAAACATTGGGGTCTGCTAAAAGAAGACACGGTACTGAGAGAACTGATCCCAGTCACCCCACAAATCACTTTCCGGAAAGGGAGAACTTTGAAAAACAGACTCAGCCCTACTGTCCCCCAAGCGGACATGGCCCCCAACTGGCTCACCCAACGCAGCAATGGGTTCTTCAAATGTGGTTTCTGCACAATGTGCAAATGGGCCAAGCATAAAACTAGACATTTCCAAGGACCTAAACAAGAAAATTACGACATCAGAGTCAACATCAACTGTACCACAAAATATGTCATTTACGTAATAGAATGTCGATGTGGTAAGAAATACGTAGGAAGCACCATTAGGATGCTCAAAGACAGGATGTCCGAACACATAAGAGCCATTCAGAAACAGGATGCGAGATATCCTGTAGCCCTTCATGTAGCCAAGTGTCAGACCAACACAGAAGACTTTTGTGTGTCTTTCTACGGAATCGAAACGGTGCCCGCCCATATCAGAGGTGGGAACCGTGAACTAACTCTAAGACAGAAAGAAGCAACCTGGATCATGCGTCTCCGGAGTATCGAATTCGGGCTTAATTATGATCCCGAGCTGCAATACTTCCTGGGCTAACAGACTTTTGTTTATTCTAATATTTCTGAATCAATGTTTTTCTTTCCATGTATTCTATAGGAGTAGTAAACCACACTCAGTGACACTGATCTATATATATAGTATGAAAAGTTCTCCTTGTTTCAAGTCTTTGCAGTAGTAGCAATATCCATCTAGTAATACCGATTCAATGTGCATTACATTTTGCACAATTGCCCCACTAATTGATGTACATGGTCTACACACCAGCCTCACAGATTATTAATTATCTGCACCTTGCCAGCAATTTAAACCCTGTTCAAAACCTCCCAACACGAACGTCATGGTTGGCATACCATGAACGGTAACTTACAGCTCCGTGACATCTAAATTACAGGATTATCACACCATTTCGAAAAACTACCACTCTTTGGCTCTAAATCGCATTTATATGCATAGCACTTACATGGCGTCTACGCTGCCTAAAAACTGTTACCTTTGGCTCCATCCGCATTCATATGCACAGAGTTTTCGTAACAATTACACTTCCTAAACACTACCCTCCCAATTCCATACTCTTCACGAGGAACAAGTAGTAACTCTTCTTTTTTAAGACGATTTTTGCTCCGTTCCAAGAAATACACACGTTCTAGTGTATTTTGGCAATAGACGACAGACTTCCGGTATTTAACCGGCGAGCACTTCCCGTCACGTGACCGTCACTCGTAGAACGGCACCGGGAACCTCAAGAGGGAGTTCAACACTAACAAGGTAAGATAGCTCTCCCGCGCTCTGAAAGGATTGCATACCCTAGCGGTTTTTGAACCGATTACTGGAGGTTTCTTCAGCTTCTCCAAGCCCTTACTCAATCCTTATTTTTCAGGTGTACCCGCCTGTTAAAGGATCTCTGGTCTCACACGAGACATCTCGGATACGTATGATAACTCCTCCCGGCTTCTGATTATTACTAACCATAAAAAAGGTACAAGTGTGTTTACATTCTAAAAGTGTTTCTGTCGTCTATTTTTCCGCCGAGTGGGTGCGAATTAAGAAATTAACATTAGCTTGTTCCTACCTAGATTCCCCTTCCACGCAGGCAGCGTGCTACGTACCCCGAACCTACTCACTTGATTTCGGTCCTAACACGGACTTGACTCTTTAGTCTGATATTGGTTGTCATATTTTCCTTACTGAAGGTAAGCGTGACATAGTGTGCCAAGTGCTTTCTCCAATGCTATATCTCGGAGCTGGTTAGAAACCTCAATGTCATACTTTCCGTACCGAGGGCAAGCGTGACATAGTGTGCCAGGTGTTTTCTAAAATACTATTTTTCGGAGCTGGTTAGAAAACTATAATATCTCTAAAACTAGATGTATATTCAATAAATATGAGTTCCTCCTTCGCCTTCCTGCCCCCCTACTCCTTCTTGTGACCCTTCTAAATTCATCCAGTCCCCTCACTAATAGTAGTTACTCAAGCCCTCATTATACGCACATGTAGGTCTTTTCTTTTATCATGACAACACACAATGCTGACCTATCCAGGCTAACCTAATATAGCTCAGAACTACACCAAATATAGTTACAATGACCATTAGACACAACAGGAAGAACATTTCCTTACTTAACTCGCATTTTCTACATAGTGAAGCAACTATGAGAACCAATATGTTCGACCATGTTGTCATACAGAGTAAAATATGTATTGCATTAATTTTAACTTAGATTTATGCGCATGAATACTGATGTCACATGGGAATACCGCCCTTTCAACCACAATCACACTCTTTCACCATACCACTACACTCTTTCTACGGTAAATGCTTAGACCTAACATGTCTCACCTATTCAATATATACAATCCAGTGTTCAGTCATACAATTGCACCATAAAGCAATAAAAGATATCTAGAAATGTCACTATATTTTCACTTAAACCACATGCACACGTTACTACTCACTGAATCACTTAGATAGCGAACACGTCACCTTTACACCAAGTCACTATTAGCATGTCCACTTTTTCACTTTGGCTAGTCACCAACCATCGACATTTATGATATGAACCCATTGCAAATGCACCTTTTTATGTTTCTCGTCCAGCCCTGAAGATTCGCAGTATGTTCCCTGCGATGAAACACGTGTTGGCATTAACAAAGGAACAATAAACCTATGATTGAACATCAAGGACAGAATAATTCTCTTTCTTTTTCGGAACTTTTGTACCTGAACCTGGAGTAACTGATTCTCAAAAAACGATTCCTAAAGTGTGGACGCATACTAAATGAAAGTGCTTTCTATTTATATGTCATTTCTTTAAATGTTTCTTATACTTGTATAGCGCAGGGGCATTGCTGTGTTTATGCCATGTCACCAGGTCCCTGAGCACCTTTGTGGAGGAGTATGGGATCCTCGCCCCCCGCCAGGACGGTTTCCGCCCCGCACACTCTACGGAGTTCGTAGTTCTCTCGGTCCTTGACAACCTCAGGGAGGGAATGGATACCGCCCAGGCCTTGGTTCTCCTCGATCTATCAGCCGCCTTTGACACGGTTGATCATACCATCTTACTTTCCCGTGTCAAGGCGGCGGGGATCGGAGGTTCCGCTTTGGTATGACTATACTCCTTCCTGAGGGACCGCACCCAGGCTGTTCGCCTGGGTGAGTTTTCTGCGGACTTCCAGAAAGTCCCCCAAGGTTCCTCCCTCTCACCCCTCTTGTTCAACCTTTATATTGCCCCTCTTATTTTTTCACTACAACAAATGGACGTCAGCATATACAATTATGCTGACGACCTTCAACTTGTTTTCAACCTGTCTTCTTCCCCTACTTCCATCTCAAACTTTCAGTCTATTATGATTTTTATCCAGGACTGGATGAACTACAACCACCTGAAACTTAACCCGGATAAGACTGAGCTGGTGTTAACAGGTGGTTGCTCCAGTCCCTGGTCCTCACTTTTCTGGCCCCCTTCCCTAGGTTCTCCCCCGGTCCCCTCTACCTCAGTTAAAACCTTAGGTGTCAAACTCAATTCTCAGCTCACTCTTCACTCCCAGGTCAGTTCTGTGGTGTCCTCCTCCTTCCTGTCACTTCGCACCATCCGCAAGGTATCTCGCTTTTTCACCTTCGAGGCCTTGAAACTGATCATTTTGGCAATGGTCATCTCCCGCCTGGATTATGGCAACGCCCTATATGCGGGGATCCCTGCATATAGTCTACGGCGGTTGCAATTAATCCAGAACCAGGCGGCACGATTGGTGTTCAATCTCCCGAAATCCCACCATGTAACTCCCCTTCTCAGATCTCTACACTGGCTCCCTGTCCGTGAACGCTTAAACTTGCCTCTATCACCTTTCAAGCTCGACAGGGCGCGACTCCGGCCTTTATAACATCTGAAATTTTCCCTGTGTCCCAACCAGAAAACTGCGCTCCTCCTCGCAATTCCTGCTATCAGCCCCCCGCTTTCGGAGAAAGAAATAGGGAGGGTCAAAGTTTGCAACCCTTGCCCCACTCCTGTGGAACTCCATTCCTCTTGAGCTCAGATCTAAAACTCTGTACCCTCAATTTCGGAAGAAACTTAAACCCCACCTATTTGCCAAATGCTTTAACTAAACCACTTGGGGGGGGGGGCGTGGCCAAGCAGCATGGCCGACAGGACGTGAGCTCCACCAGCTCCGTCCCGAAGACCAGCAAAATCCTGTACTTTCTCCTGCCCGGGCTCTCCTGATAGCCGGAAAGCGTGTCGAGGGAAGCGGTAACCCCGCCGGTACCCCTGAGCCCGAATGAAGGGACCCGCGACCTGCGCTCTGTAGGCAGCACAGCTAATGCTCCTGGAGGCGGCGCTGGCGCGTTGAATCACGCGACGCCGCGGACTGGGCCTGCACGGTGGGGCCGGACTGCGGGCGTACCACCCAGGGCTTCCCGATCTGAGCGGGCTATCTGATGAGCGCCTGTGGCCTGACCGGGGCTCCCTGAATGTAGGCGGTGGATCGGGAGACGGCGGCGCAGAGATCCTACTGCTGAGAGGCGGCGAGGGAGACGGGACGGAGGCGCCGTCCATTTTGTGACTCGATCCTCTGACGGAGCTCGGGGCCCCCCCCCCCCTATTGTTGCTGCTGGGGACTGCGGGCCCGGCCATCGGAGCTACTACACCTCGCGGGGAGTGCTGTGAGTACTGCCTGCCTTGGCTCTCTATTTCAGCGCGGGGTGACTGCGGGGGTCCCGGACTGCTGCGTGCCTAGTTGGACCCGGCCCCTTCGCTGCAACTTGCGGAGATCTTTCACTTGCTCCTTCCTCCCACCGCCATCCGACTTGGACACTGGTTTTGCCCCTCCCTGCCTTGCAGCATCGAGGGAGATTGAAGGGCAGCGCTGCTGGGGCTGAAACCGACCTGCGCCCCTCCCCCCACGTGCCCGCCATCTTGAGGACTGTCCCAGGCGGCCTCCAGGGCGTCCGGGGCTGCTGGGGGCGAAGTCCACCTGTGTCCCTCCCTGCCTGGAACTGCGGGGCCTGGGAGATCCTGTGCTGTTGTTTCACACGCAGTGGGAACCACGAGATGAGGAGGTGAGGAGGTGGTGGTGCCCGCGCTCCTGCTTTTGCTGGGGTCCCGAATCCTAGACCCCCACCGGTGGGTAGTGGATACCTGTTGCTCCTGTGCTGCCTTACCTCTCACCCTGACTGGACGGCCCTGGGTGCTACCTTCGCTGCATAATATGATATAGCATCATCTGAGCGCCACGGTCTGCGCCTCCGTGTCCTGATCTGGATTGGTTGGGGGGGCCCTCCCTGGCCGGTTGCCCTTGAGGTGCGCGTCTTGGGACGCACGGACGCAAGCTTGGTGCTATGACGGCCCGCACGGGCCGTGGGTTGAAGGCCTCCCAGTCCAACACAATCGAGCAGTACACTACCCCTCGCCTGCCGTCACAAAGGATCACGCGGCAGACGGAGCCTGACGCTAGAAGTGCGGACCCATCGGAGCCGTCCAGAGCGGAACTCCTCAAGGCTATTCAGGGTTCACACACTGCCCTGGAACGCCAGATAGAGACGGTCTCTATTGATGTCAACCTTTTGAGGACAGACCTTTGCAAAGTGTCGGACAAAGTTTCAGATGCGGAGGGCAATATCACCCAACTTCAGGGGGAGGTCGCTATCCTGCAAAAGTCTCTTGCCCAACTTACCTCTACTACCCGTGCATTGGAGAGGCGCGCCGAGGACGCAGAAGGGAGGGCGCGTCGGAGCAACATACGAGTGCTGGGAGTACCGGAACGACTGGAGGCGGGGAACCCTGAGCGCTTCCTAGAGACTTGGATCCGAGAACATCTGTGTCCAGATGGATTGTCCGGCGTCTTTGTGGTGGAACAGGCACACAGGGCTCTGGTGCCCCCGCCGCGACCAGGGGAGGCTCCTAGGGCTCTCATTGCGAAAATCCTAAACTACAAAGACCGTGACTGTATTCTCAGGGCGGCGAGGGAGTCGGGGCCCCATATGATTGAGAACAGTCGCGTATCGATCTACCCTGACTATACCCAGCATGTCCAGGAACAAAGGAAGTCCTACTTGGGAGTCAAGCAAAAACTCCGGGACATGCAGCTTCAGTACATGCTACTTTGTCCTGCCAAGCTCAAGGTACTCTCCCAGGGCCGGGCACATTTCTTTGAGACACCAGCGGAGGTGTGGGAGTGGCTTGAGATCAGGGGGGATGACTTGCCCCCGGGTGAGCGAGGTGGCACGCGTGACACTTGGGGGACCAGGCCACAGAGGAGGCGGCGTGGCAGGAAGAAACGCCGTTCTGGGTCCTGTGGTTCTCCTGAGGCCCGGCCCGTGGTGGGACCGGATGGGGCTATCCTTATGGATGACTCGCCGTCGGGAACTGGCTCGAGTTCGACTGGGGCGACTGCTCCTAATGACATATTGGTGCCGGATACTTTGCAGGAAACCCCGCTAAACACAGATTCTACGGCCCTGGTGGTCCCGGAGACTGCCCTACCGGCACCAGGGTTGAAATGATCATTGCTCTAATTTCAATGGCCACTCTGTGACTCCGTCCTTACTTGTGTGACCCTCCATGGTCCTGCACTTCTTTGACTTGACGCACTACACCATTGTTGTTGGGGCCTTCTTGAACACTGTTTGGTACCCTGGGATTGGCATTTGGATCATGTGCTGCAGGGGGGAGGGGGGGGGAGGTGGGCAGAGGTCCTTCCCACATTGCTGACACGGCTGGGAGTTGTGCCCGGGTTCTTATCTCAGATCCACTGGGTCTTTCGGGGAGCTGGGAGGGTGGGTGGGTGGGGTTGGTTTGTTCTGTGTGAGTGTGTGTGGAGTGTGTTGTATGGGGTGGCTGTGCACGTCCTGGCACTGGCAGGGGGAGGGCGGGGTGGCGGTTTTGGTTGTTGCTATCCTATTGCTCGTGGGTGGTGGGGTTGAGGGGGTTCAAGTCAAAGTTTCGAATGTTGGGGTTGTTGGGGGGTGGGACTGGGGTTGTGACAATGATGACACTGGCATTTGGCGCATGTTGATTCCGTTCTGCGGGGTGCTTATTCTATGCGATGCATCCCTAGAATACTATGTGGCGAGGGCCTCCTGGCGTCGGCATAGGCTGTGCTTACACTGTTGCCCGGCAGGGCGTGATTTGTGGTCATGGGATTTAAATTCTTGACGTGGAATGTGCGTGGCCTGGGTACGTGCACTAAGAGACACAGGGTCCTTACCTTCCTCAAACGCCATGGGGTTTCAGTTGCTTGCTTACAGGAGACCCACTTGGATGATGATGGTGCGCAGCGGCTGGCCAAGAAATGGAGAGGCCAGATTTTCCATTCTTCCTATTCTACGTATGCTAGGGGGGTTCTGATTTGGGTGGCCCCTGGGGTTCCCTGCACTGTCCAATATATTGATGCGGATGTGGATGGCAGGTACATATTGGCGAAGCTCAGATTGGACGATAAAGTCCTTCTGATCCTTAATACGTATGCGCCGAATGTTCATGACCCGACATTTTTTTCCCAGATGCAAGATCTTGTGGCTCCGAGCCTGGACGCACCCCTCCTCTGGTTCGGGGATTTCAATTGCGTGCTACATCATGAACTGGACCGTCATCCACCTAGGGCGGGCACTAAGCCTCGTATGACGGCGTGTTTACAGGAAGTGATGCATAATATAGGGGCAATCGATGTCTGGCGTGCCTGTCACCCCGTGCAGAAGCTTTACACATGTTATACCCCGACACATGGTACTCATAGTAGACTGGATAGAGTGCTGGCAGCCAACCTCCCCTCCTCTCTCACACTGACGGTTACACACCAGGCCCGATACCTATCGGATCATGCTCCGGTCACGTGCGTGGCACGATGGCCTGATCGGACGGAGCGCCCGCGCACGTGGAGACTGCCGACTGACCTGCTCCAAGACCAGGTGGCCCGGGACCACGTGGCATCGACACTCTCCGATTATCTGGAACTCAACTGGGCGGGGAGAGATCTGTCCTATTCCACTAAGTGGAAGGCGCTGAAAGCGGTCGTCCGCGGAGCATGCATGGGACTGTCGTATGGGGTCAGGAAACAGCTGCTATCTGACTTGCAGACTGCGGAGGCTGAGCTTTTACGCGTTCAAACCCGGCCTGATCCGGACGCCTCGGATCGACGGGTGGAGAGCCTTGCCCTGGGGTCGGTCCACGACATTCTCACGAGGCTCGATAAGTTCACGCTCGGCCAATATAGACAGAGACTACACCGTGAGGGGGATAAGTCTGGACGATTGTTGGCCTGGATACTTCGTCGTGAGTTCACGGCCGAACCTATAGTGGCCCTACGGACGCCCAGCGGCGATATGGTCCATTCGGAGGCCGAGGTGCTCGCAGTTCTGCGAGACCATCTGCGGGTTGTGTATGAGGCTGACCTGTCCATATCTGAGGAGGTCTATCATTTATACCTTGAAGACCTCGGACTGCAGATCCTGCCAGAGGCGGCGGCGAAAGACCTTGATGTCAAGCTGACGTTGGGTGAGATTACTGCGGCGATAGCCGCCCTCCCCCGGGCCAAGACCCCTGGCGGGGATGGATTCCCTGCGGAGTTTTACCATGAGTTCGGGCATACCCTGGCCCCCCTCCTTCTACAGGTCTACAATGAGGCTTTGAGTACAGGTACCCTCCCACCCACCTTGAATCAGGGTGAGGTTTGTATGATTTTGAAACCGGGGGGTGATAACACAGACCCCGCTTCTTACCGTCCTATCACTTTGATAAACTCGGACGCAAAAATCCTGACTAAGCTACTGGCCAATCGCCTTGCCCCGCACGTGGCCCAGCTCGTTCATCCGGACCAGTGTGGCTTTGTCCCTGGTCGTAATACGGCGATGAACTTGCGCCGCCTGAATCATGTATTGCATGAGGTCCGGGGGCGAGAGGCTCCCCATGTGCTGGTCTCTGTTGATCTGGCTAAAGCCTTTGATACGGTGTATTGGGGTTACCTGATGCATGTACTCTTAAAGATGGGATTTGGTCCCGGATTTCGAGACTGGATCCGGGTTCTCTATGGAGCGCCCCGGGCCAGGGTGCGTCTGGGTTCGGCCCGCTCCGATGAATGGCCGTTGGGGAGGGGTACCCGGCAGGGCTGCCCGCTGTCCCCCCTTCTCTTTGCCCTTGCGATTGAGCCCCTGGCCGTATCTGCCCGCAAGGAATTGCATGACTGGGGTATCGTGGTGGGTGACACCACCAATGTCGTCTCCCTATACGCCGATGATGCGCTCTTCTACCTAACTTCTCCGGTGGAGGCCCTCCCCGCTTTGTTGCGACTTTTGGACCGCTTTGGTGCGGCCTCTGGACTGCGCATGAACGTCAATAAGTCCCTGGTGTTCCCACTAACTCCTGGTTTCCTCGACCCGGCTGCGGATTCTTATTATTTGGGCCTCCGGTGCGAACGCCTGGCGTTCCGATACCTGGGTATTCAGGTGGCCGCCTCCGACGAAGCTCTCTTGACTCATAACGTAGACAAAATTCTTGTGGCCCTCCGTAAATCTATTGCCTTTTGGAACACGCTCCCTCTCTCCCTTATGGGACGACTGGCAGTTGCCAAGATGGTGATGCTTCCTAGAGTCCTATATGTGCTGCAAAATACCCTATGCCCATTGCCCCCCCGGGTGTTTCGTACGCTGAATTCACTCCTCACGTCCCTGCTCTGGGCGGGTGGACGTAGCAGGGTCGCGTTGCGCACAGTGACGCAGTGCTGGGATGAAGGCGGCCTAGAGGCCCCGAGGTTTGATTTATACTACTATGCTGCGCAGCTTCTCCCAGCGGCCAGGTGGTTCGCTGACGACGAGAACTGGGAATTGGCATTGTTGGCGGGTGCGGCTTCGGACAGGGACTTACAGGAGGCTCTCATGCGGGGTCGGGGCGCTGATGACACTCTGCCCTATGTCGTCAGGCATACGGCTAATATTTGGCAACAGTTCGTTGAGCGGGTTCTGCGTCGTGCGCCGTTTCACAGGTAGCTCTCCCTTTGGATCCTGGCCCCGATACTCACAATGGAGGCAAATATGTCTTTCCGGGAGTGGCGCCTTGGCGGTTGCGAGACCCTCGCGGATCTTTATCCGGACGACTCTTTTGTGTCCTTTGAGAGAGCGGCGGACTCCTTTGGACTCCAGGAGGGCCAGTACCTCCACTACGGATGTCTCCGGGATGTGGCCAGGACGACGTGGCCCCAATTCCCAGAGGCGCCCCAGCTCACTAATACCCTGGACATCATTTTGTCCTGTGGCAGAGGTAGGCGACTGATTTCCCTCCTTTACTCAGCCATGCGCAGAGACTCGACTCCCCCGTTGGCGCCAGCTTGGGTGGCTTGGGAAGCGGACCTGAGGATTGAATTGGATCCGGCTCAGAGGAAGCGAATTGGACTATTGACTCGCAAAGTATCTTGTAATGCGCGTTTCAAATTGATCCACTTTAACTTTGTCCATCGCACATATATGACGCCTGCCTCCCTCCACCGTATCTCCTCGGATAGGCCCCATACTTGCCCGAGGTGTAGTGCAGAAAGGGCGGGATTCCTTCACCTGGCTTGGGAGTGCCCCTTGGTGCATGATTTTTGGAATGAGGTGGTTGCTCACATTACTCGGATCACACATCTTAAGGTGCAACTAGTCCCGCTTCACTGTTTGCTAGCGTTAGTGCCCAAACCCAGGAAGAGGGGACTGTCTTACAAATTACTGCAACTCCTGCTGGTCTTGGCGAGGAGACGGGTGGCCATTACCTGGATGGGCCAGAGGGCTCCTGAAATTCCTAGTTGGTTGCGGGACGCCAGGGAATGGGCCTTGGCAGAGGAGACACATATGCAGCGCACTCGCAGGGATGGGAAACTCCAGGATGACTTACTCGCTTGGAGAGCCATGTGTATCGAGGGGATGGAGGGGGATGACTCAGACGCCACCAGCGCTGAGCTGTTTTCCTCCGCTTCCTCGGAGTCTGATGAAGATGGGGGGGGGACCTGGGGAGGGGTGTCTGGAGGTAGTGTAGCAGTCCCCTGAGCCATGCCGATATTCCTTATTGCATACATTTGTCTCTCATTGTGATTCCCATTTGACCACACTGTACTATGAGGACCGCGTTCTAATGGGCCCTTGCCTTCATCTCCTTATGTGATCGTATCAGCGCTACAAGTGCCATTCATGGGGTTTTTCATTGCTGTTATGTTGTTGTTTAGGTTGGAACTGCATCGTGCATGAAAATTGGCGTAGACATTGATATTGTTTCTTTGAACTTTGAAGCACAAGAGCGAATCCCTTTACAGGTTCACCGTGACGCCGCCCTGCCTCCGGGATGTGGGCCTTACCTGGCTGTGTACTCCCTTTGGCCCTGGCCTACCTGTTCCTTATGTGTCAACTGGCTTGCTGACTGTATAAATTGTGCTTTCTTTACTATCCTCGCCAACAAAAATAAAATTTATTTAAAAAAAAACTAAACCACTTGGTGTTTCCCCCTTCCTATTCTGTTCCCCTACTCCTACCTTGGAGATCTGTCTTTTGCAGCGCCATGAAACCGCGGGTGAAAGTGCGCTATACAAATATTTTAAACTCAAACTCAACTAACTGATTTACGGTACAATATTTTAACTTCCATTATCCTTGTGAGCGACTCCTGCATACTTTTTTGTGGCAGCAGAAACTGTTAACAATTTTAAGCTCGGTAAAGCGAGGAGATACATCTTTGTATTCCTCTTGTCCTGTTCCATCACATTTCTTATTTAGCCCTCTGAGGTTCCTTCTTCCTGTCACTTTTTATTGATAAAAATATTCAAGAAAAAGAGTGAGTTTCATTATTTGGAAAAATATGGAGTGAGGAAAAGAAAACAACAAAGAGTGAGTCATATGAGACTCTTTAATTGTAATATATTGTCATTCCAGTGCTGCTGTCAGCTGATCAGAAGTGACAAGCGACCAAATTAGCAGGAGGATTGATTGGATTTTAACTTTTATCACGGTTATGGTTTTAAGATTAGAGTATATTGATTCATACTTTATTGTGGTAATGTGTGAATGAGTTTGAATAGTGTGACATACTTTACTGCATCTAATTTGTGTTTTTTCTATATAAAACATTTTAACACAAATAACGGAGTGATCTGTTTCTAAGGTAGCTTACCTTTTTTTTAATCAATGTTCAATATTTGCATGTAACACGGCCGAATTCAGATACAAAGTCTATAAATAGTTGTTTTCGGTTGGTAAAACTAAATGCACACTGAAATTTAAAACATCAGAACAGTCAAAGTTATAAAAAAAACACTCTTTATAATGATGTTTAGTCTCATTCATAATGAAGTGATAGTAGGGCTTTACTGACAACATGTGAAATACAAAGATATTCTGTGCAGTCCTTATTTGTCAATGACTGAAACCTGTGCTATGGATGTGTTTAGGTCTCGGCTGGCGTGGCTGCGTACATGCGTAGCTCGCTCGGCAAGATTTAATGTTTTGGAGGAGTATCAGTAAAGAGCTTTAAGCCCCGCCCCTCTTTTCCATTGGCTGGCGTCACCGTTTAAGCTGAACGGTGGCCAGCCATTGGAAAAGAGCTTTTTGTGTTGTGTACTTTTGGCTTTTTCAGACGGCTCGTTTGGACGGGCTCGCCTGCCTTCCGGACGCAAGTGAAAGCGGACAGTGCTTGTTTGTTTTTGGGTAGCGGTGGGGTCCGAGGGGAATGGAAGAGTTAGTTTGGGCATATTATTTGTAATGTTTTATGTGCGACTTTACCAGTCCAGGTTTCAGGATGCCGATTCTGTGTGGGGTCAGCCTTAGCACTGGTGTTATCCAGTGTCTTAGTACTCAGCATGTCTGCCTCTGAAGGCTGAAAGGGTTGGTTGGCCCTTGCAGGGTTTGACCCCGTGTTCTGCAACACCAGCTGACATCAGAGAACACTTAAGGTGTGGTAACAGATGGAAAGGTTCGCTACAAAGGGCATCCGCTTTTAAGTAATTTAGCCATCAGATCACGCGGCTAGGGGGCCAGCAGACGTGGGGGGCTCTTCTCTTGGCACTCTGTGCATCAATGTAAAAGCCAAAGCTGCGACAGGATGAAAGATAGAGATCTGAAAGGGTGACTGTATTTGAGCGCCTTTTTGCTGCACTTCATAGCACCGGGGCTAGTGAATGAGCAAGTGGCAGATGTATGAGATGGGGGGGTGTCAGATGGGGAGCAGCAGAGGACGCGGGCAGATTGGGAGGGCTGGAGAAAGAACTCGGAGAGCAGCGTAACGAGATGGTGAGGGCATGGCCCAGCGAAGCCCTGAAGTGGATACCTATATAAGGGATATAGGACAGGAATTTAAGTGGGCCGGGTCCTGCCGGTGTCTTAAAAGCAGGTGCCCTATCGGGATATCCATTTTGGCTTCGCCCTCCTCCTCGGTGAAAAAATATAAATCTTAATACTGCAGCAGTGCCACCCTTTCCTGCATTTTCAATATTCTATACAACATAGCCATAGATGTTGCTTTTTCATCTTATGAAACTAACAACCATGGACAAAGCCAATTGTCCTGGCTTGTTGTAGGTATGTTACTTGTTGTATTATATATATATGTATGGATTATATATGGATGCAATAGCAGAAGCGCACAATTCTGGTCCGGTGGCTCATTAAGCTGAGCACAGATTTTCAGTTTGTGTTTTAAGCAACGCCTTTCATCTGCCACGCCCCTAAGAGACCCCCACACCCCCTCCCCAGTGTTTTCATCCCACTTAAAGCTCTGACACCGGAGGCATATTTTTCATGTTTCCCAAAAACAACGATTCTGAAGACCACCCATGCCATTCAGCACCTTCCTCAACTAAAACATATTTCCCTTCGCACTCTGCATACAGTGCTACTGAAAGAAATTTAATAATTAAACAGAATGCAAAGTAAGATAAAATCTTCTTCTGCAATCGTTCTGTCAAAATAGTCCCGCCTGTTTCACATGCAACGCGTAACGCTACATTCAGGGTTTATTTCTCGTGAAACTTTGCAAAAAAAGGATTTGCCTACCAAACCCACCTCAATTTACAAGATCTTGTTTCAGCGACACGTTGTTGGCAAGAAAATAAAAAGAAAGTATTCGCAGACAAACGGCTATAAACCTTACACTAGCTTCACAGAGTGTGAGGATTTGCCAAATGCACATTCTGCAGCCACCTGTAAACACTCACTCGCCAGCTTGGAGTTTTGTGTTGCCAACACATAGGAAAGGGTCATCCGATGAAGGCTGAAGGTAAGGACGGTTCTGATAGATACATCTGCCAGTGGATTCCTCACCTTGTGAATACCCCCCTTACGTCAGCAACGTTCGGAAAATTCTTTGTAGCACGCCGGCGTGGACGACGTCATAGGAGCACGGCATCGCGCGCGACTCCGTCTGACGTCACCGACCCCATAATAGGCCTACGTCGGCGTGATGACATCAGTTCCCTTTTTTCCGCGTCGTCGGCGCTAACGGTTTCTGGGATCTTCTGTGATTCAGATAGTGACTTTGTTACTATTTGTCTGTTACTGTGATTCTGTTCTTCGTCGAAGATGTCGTCGAAGAAGACGGGGTTTAAGCAGTGCGGCTCGTGTGCCCGTATGATGTCTATGACAGATCCTCACGACGATTGTTTGTGGTGTCTGGGTTCAGACCATGATGTCAAAGGCTGTCGATCCTGCATCTGAAAGAAAAAGGTTAGTATTAGATTCCTTACCTTAGAATATCCCCAGGCGTCAGACTGGATCTGGAAACTTTTGCATAGCAATACCGTGTCGTCTCTGGCTCCGCATCCGTTGTGGGCGTCGTCTGCGCCGGAATGACGTCATCGGAGTACTTAGACGCCGCCCATGCGCACTGACGTCAGTTCTTCTTTTTTCCGCGCCAGCTAGCGCAGATCCGGAGAAGCTCTAACCCTTAGTCACTTTTTGACTAAAACTTTTTTGATCATTTTTGATCTTCTTCAAGTCGTTCTCGACTCTTTAGGTGCCGGTAGGGATGCCCGGGTTCAAACCCTGCTCGAAGTGTAGTCGGCTGATGTCGAATACCGACCCCCATCGCCGGTGTCTGCAATGCCTAGGCTTCGACCACGACGACCGTTCCTGTTCAGACTGTCGGGCCCTGACGTCGAAGGCTAGGCGGGAGCGGTCCCGCAAGCGGCTCGAGCTCCGACAGTCCCATGGGAGGTCGAGGGACCGGTCGCGGGGTCCGAGCCCTCGCAGCTCCGGAAGTCGGCATCGGTCTTCTGGTTCCTCCTCAGGTAAGAGGCATGAGAGGTCGGAGCGGCGTCATCGCTACTCCGACCGCCCCCGAAGCTCGCCCGATGCGGCCGGGGTTTTGGGTGGCACCACCCACGCGGCTCCGCTGAAGTCGCTAGCGCCGCATCCTGCCCCACACCTTCGGGTCCCTGAGCAAGATGCGACGCGGGAGGAGATCGAGCAGTACCTCATGGCCATGAGGTCGCTCTCTTCTCCACCGGGCCCCACTGCGCCTTCGGGCCCAGTGTGAGAAGTTGGCCTGATATATGATGCTCACTAGTTCTAGTGATCACCTTGTATCAGTCCAAACAACCCTTATGGTGATTGGTTGTAAGTCAACCTTATAGACCAGCTATCCTAATGGTAGCATTGACAAAGCAGTCTTTAGGCTAAACTCTTTTGGCATGTGAAGCCAGCTGTTTTACCACATATAACCCCTTGAAATACCAAGTGAAAGGACACCACACAGGTTGTTATGAAAATAAACAAGTATTCATTAACTAACATACACCTCTGAACTCTTTATGAGGCCAGAGGGCTAAGCACATGACAAACTCTTAGGAAAAATACGTGTAAGTTGCACAATTTACAATGGTGCCCTAGGGGCACGACAAACCATATACTAAGTAAGTGGAATGTGAAAGTCAATCAAAGGAATGGAGCTGTCCAGAGGCTGTAGGATCGCTGGGACCACGCTATACTAACTTGAGGTAGGTAATAGGAGGCCCACGGAGCGTGTGTGCAGAGTGTGAACTCACACGCGAGATGCGTACAAACGTCTACGGACAGTACAGTTTTAAGAAAAAGGTGAGTACAAACGTCCCTGACTAGATAGGACTAAAACGACTGTGGAACTGGACACTAGGAGAGTCAAGCTACCCTTGAGCACCGAAATGCTCGTGTTACCTCACCCACAGGCTGCGGGTGCATAGGTGCCAAGTCGTGTCGGGTTCCGGCGTTGAAGTTGATGGAGCCTGGAGGAAAAGATGCTGCAGGCGGTCAGGAGGAAGATGTCCGGTGTGATCCAAGGGTGGATCAGTGAAGAGAAGAACCTGAAAGCAGAGGGGAAAATGTTCAAAGTCACTAGCCAGTGACTGGAGTGGAACCAGGAGTGGAACCAGATGTCGTTGTCGCGATCAGGTGCAGGTGGACGCTTGTCTCTGCAGCCACGTGGACCAGGTGGTGTCTTCGACGACCAGGATGAAGGCACGAGCTGTCCCACGCAGGCTCTCGCTGTCGGTGGTGTCGTCTCCGGATTCGGGTTCAACAGGTCTTGGCAAAGGCAACCCACGCGGTGAGTGGAAACGGCATCTGGAGTGGACCAGGAGGGTCCGCGGTGCTCCTCTTTTGGAAGGGAGCAAGGGCCAGTCTGGAGCAACCAGACCAGCAGTGAAGATTTCGCAGTTTGTCGTCTAGGAGGCCACTAGCCAGCCGGCAAGTGACCAGACAACGCGCCGAGCAGCAAACAGGCAGAAGGGCCCCACGCAGATCTCAAGGATGCTGGAGAGCTGGTCTTCGATGCAGGAGCTGCTCGGGGTCGGGGCTTCTCAGTCCCCAAAGCACTTGGACGATGATGCCTCTGAAGTCGTGCTGGAACGAAGTGCTGCTTCTTTCAAGATGGCCGGTCCCACGTGTCTCGTAGCACCCACGGGTCTCAGCTGTGCTGCAGATGTAGGTAGAGGTCGGAGAGGTCTGGGAATCCGGGCTCGTCGGGCTCTGAAGTCTGGATCCTTGCAGGAAGACTACAAAGGGAAGCCGCTGTACGCTGATAGTGCCTGCTTGTGCCGGGTGGACACTCCTTGCCCACAAGGGAGATTTCTTCAGTCTTCTGTGGAGCAGAACGTCAAAGTCCAGAGTTTCTTCTTGTAAAGTTGAACAGGATAATCTAATTTGGAATGGGACCAGCTCCTACCTTTATTCAGCTAAAGGGGGCTGCACTACGACTAGGTCCCTCCTCTGGGTGGGACCAGGAAGGGGGGTGGTTACACCCCCTTTCCTTTGTCTGGTCTTGCGCCAGCTCTGGGGCTGGAGTGCCCCAGGAACTGGTTTAGACCGGTGTATGCACAGGGACACCTTGTGTGCCCCAGGCATGTCTCATTCCTTTCAGCCCTGTCCTACCCAATAGACAAAATCCCGTCCGGTGTGGTGCTAGCAACTCCCAAGGCAGGAAACCCTTGGTCCAAGCCTCCCTCGCTGGAAGGACTCCCAGCAGCAGGAGGGCAGACTTGTGTCTGTGGTGGCAGCATCCATTTTGTGATGCTGAGGCTCGAGTTAACTTTAACCGGGGTTCACAGTTACATACATGTCGTGTCCCTCTAGAAGGGTGGAATGCTACCCCCGACGCCAGAATTTGCGAGGCGGTAGTATTCCAATTCATATGACACCTTACTCGACATGTTTTGATAATGCTATACCAAAGTTAGCAATAACCGCGAGGATTATAATGCACTTAAGAGTATATGGTATAGCGTTATCATGGAACAGCTATTAGGACTTGGTTCCGCAAGCTGCAAACGGGCTCAGCTCATGCCAGAGCACCATCTCACATAATTCCAAGCACTCTGCCTTCAGGATTGATAAGGCCTTCCATAGGAGTGACTGATAGGAATATATGTGTCCATTTTAGGTTTAGATATAGGGAACTATCAGGCACATGCATCAAGCGATTTAGGAATCGCAAACGGTGCGAATCGCAAAATTCGGCCGTTTGCGATTCCCAAATCACTAATTGGGATGCATTATCCAAAAAGTGAAAAAATCGCTATTTTTGCGATTTGTTAAAGTGCGATTGCTTTTAAGGAATCGCAATTTTGCGATTCCTTAAAAGCAATGCATGAAACTGAAAAAAATTGCGATTTCGCAATTAGAGAGAAAAAATTACCATGAGGTTGGACCTCATGGTAATTTTGCGAAATGTTAGAAAAATGCAATTTTGTGCATTTTTTTAACTTTCATGTTGTGCACACACATGCCCTTAGGGCATGTGTGTACATAACATATGTGCATTGTTTGATTTCAGGGGTGCAACAGGGTGTCCTTTGGACACCCCTGCACCCTTGAAATCGCAATCTCAATTTGCGATTAGCTAATTGCGAATCGCAAATTGAGATTGTCTTCCCATTCATTCTTATGGGCCTCTAGGCCCATAGGAATGAATGGGAAGGGATTCCTTAATTGCGATTCGCAAAATGCTAATCGCAATTAAGGAATTCTAAGAAATCGCAATTTATTTAGCGATTTCTTAATGCATTGGCATTTGCGATTCCTTAATTGCGATTCCTTAAAAATCGCAATTAAGGAATCGCAAATGCCGAGATTGATGCATGTACCTGTATATCTAAAGCAAAGGGTGATTACACCACGTTGCCCCAGCTGTCGTGCAGCCAGTTGTGTCTGTTTAGATGGCCAGCCAGGGGTGGCATAATACATGCTTCAGCCCCTGGTAGGCCCTGGGTACACCTTTGCCCTGTATACCTAAGGTATTCTGTACAGGGATTGATAAGGTGGCCCAGTACCAATTGGTAAATGCACCTAAGGTACATGGAATCCATTTTACAGAGAGAGCAGTGGGCCTGGGGTCCTGAATAGCAGGGCCCCAGGTCAACTAATTTGAAAAACTAGCAAAACACCAGGCAAAAAGTTGGGGGCAACCATAGACAGATATCCAGTGGGCCCGGCTCCGGGGCCTAGCGGGTCGAGTGCTCCGGCACCGACGCCGCTGGCGGCTTTGGCCCCGGCGCCGCCGGCGACTTGGGCAGGGGCGTAACAAACGCCCCCCGCAGCCCCTGCAGTGCGGGGGGGGGGGGGGCCTCACTCTCTACAGTTAATGAAGGGGGCCCCAGGGGGCCGGCCCCCTCAGCTCTTCTGAGAGCTGTGAGAGAGGTCTGCGCTGAACTAGCAAGCCTCTCTGCCTCTGCTTCTGAAGCAGGTGCAGCCTGCTCGGAGCCCTTCGCCCCCTCCCTCTGACTGAAGAGAAACAAAGTATCAATATACATTGTTTCTCTTCAGTCAGAGCCAGAGGCAGTCCCGGAAAGAGGATGGGGGGCCCAGAGACAGCAGTCTCCACTGCTCCTCTGAGGCAGCACAACGCCCCCACTCCCTCCTCTCGATAAACAAAGCCCACCCCACAAGAAAAGAGAAGAGACAGGGACAAGTATGGGGTGGGGGTCCCACCCCACCCCACAAGAGAAGAGAAGAGAAGAGACAGGGACAGGCCCCTATCCGAAAAGAGACAGGGACAAGGATGGGGTGGGGCTCCACCCCACAAGATAAGAGAATAGACAGGGACAAGGATGGGGTGGGGGCCCCACCCCACAAGAGAAGAGAAGAGACAGAGACAAGGATGGGGTGGGGTGGGGGTCCCACCCCACAAGAGAAGAGACCGGGACAAGGATGGGGTGGGGTGGGGGCCCCACCCCACAAGAGAAGAGAAGAGACAGAGACAAGGATGGGGTGGGGGCTCCACCCCACAATATAAGAGAATAGACAGGGACAAGGATGGGGTGGGGGCCCCACCCCACAAGAGAAGAGAAGAGACAGAGACAAGGATGGGGTGGGGGGCCCACCCCACAAGAGAAGAGAAGAGAAGAGAAGAGACGAGACAGGGACAGGCCCCCATCCGAGAAGAGACAGGGACAAGGATGGGACGGGAGGCCCACCCCACAAGAGAAGAGACAGGGACAAGGATGGGGTGGGGGTGGGGGCCCCACCCCACAAGAGAAGAGAAGAGCCAGGGACAAGGATGGGGTGGGGGGCCCACCCCACAAGAGAAGAGAAGAGAAGAGAAGAGACAGGGACAGGCCCCCATCCGAGAAGAGACAGGGACAAGGATGGGACGGGAGGCCCACCCCACAAGAGAAGAGACAGGGACAAGGATGGGGTGGGGGCCCCACCCCACAAGAGAAGAGAAGAGACAGGGACAAGGATGGGGTGGGGGGCCCACCCCACAAGAGAAGAGAAGAGAAGAGAAGAGACAGGGACAGGCCCCCATCCGAGAAGAGACAGGGACAAGGATAGGGTGGGGGGCCCACCCCACAAGAGAAGAGAAGAGACAGGGACAAGGGAGGGGGGGGGCCTCAGAGAGCAAGAGCAAGAGACCGCACAGAGAAGTGCTCGGGACCCTGACAAGGCTGGGCGTGTGGGCCCCCAGACAGAGTATTCTCCAGGGCAAAGCTCACATGAGAAGGGACAGGCAGCAAAATGGTGCCCTCAGGTAAGCACTCTTGTTAGAACACACCATGGGCGTCCGCAGGGAGAGGGAAAGGGGGGCCGAGAAGGGTGCAAGGCAGAGGTGGAGAAGGGTGTAAGGCAGAGGGGGAAAAGGATGCAAGGTAGAGAAGGGTGCAAGGCGGAGGGAAGAAGGGTGCAAGGCAGAGGGGAGAAGGGTGCAAGGCAGAGGGAAGAAGGGTGCAAGGTGGAGGGGAAGAAGGGTGCAAGGTGGAGGGGAAGAAGGGTGCAAGGCAGAGGGGAGAAGTGTGCAAGGCAGAGAAGAGAAGGGTGCAAGGCACAGTGGAGAAGGGTGCAAGGCAGAGGGGAGAGGAAGAAGGGTGCAAGGCACAGGGGAGAAGGGTGCAAGGCAGAGGGAAGAAGGGTGCAAGGTGGAGGGGAAGAAGGGTGCAAGGCAGAGTGGAGAAGTGTGCAAGGCAGAGAAGAGAAGGGTGCAAGGCAAAGAGGAGAAGGGTGCAAGGAAGAGAGGAGAAGGGTGCAAGGTAGAGAAGGGTGCAAGGCAGAAGGGGAGAGGGGTGCAAGGTAGAGGGGAGAAGGGTGCAAGGCAGAGGGGAGAAGGGTGCAAGGCAGAGGGGAGAAGGGTGCATGGTAGAGAAGGGTGCAAGGCGGAAGGGGAGAAGGGTGCAAGGTAGAGGGGAGAAGGGTGCAAGGCAGAGGGGAGAAGGGTGCAAGGCAGAGGGAGAAGGGTGCAAGGCAGAGAAGAGAAGGATGCAAAGCAAAGAGGAGAAGAGTGCAAGGCAAAGAGGAGAAGGGTGCAAGGAAGAGAGGAGAAGGGTGCAAGGTAGAGAAGGGTGCAAGGTGGAGGGGGAGAAGGGTGCAAGGTAGACGGGAGAAGGATGCAAGGCAGAGAGGAGAAAGGTGCAAGGCAGAGGGGAGAAGGGTGCAAGGCGGAGGGGAGAAGGGTGCAAGGTGGAGGGCAGAAGGGTGCAAGGTGGAGGGGAGAAGGGTGCATTGTGGAGGGGAGAAGGGTGCATTGTGGAGGGGAGAAGGGTGCAAGGCAGAGGGGAGAAGGGTGCAAGGCAGAGGGGAGAAGGGTGCAAGGCAGAGAGGAGAAGGGTGCAAGGAAGGTAGAGAAGGGTGCAAGGTAGAGAAGGGTGCAAGGCCGAGGGGGCAAGGCAGAGGGGAGAAGGGTGCAAGGCAGAGGGGAGAAGGGTGCAAGGCAGAGAGGAGAAGTGTGCAAGGCAGAGAAGAGAAGGGTGCAAGGCAAAGAGGAGAAGGGTGCAAGGCAATGAGGAGAAGGGTGCAAGGAAGAGAGGAGAAGGGTGGAAGGTAGTGAAGGGTGCAAGGCGGAGGGGGAGAAGGGTGCAAGGTAGAGGGGAGAAGGGTGCAAGGCGGAGGGGAGAAGGGTGCAAGGCGGAGGGGAGAGGGTGCAAGGTGGAGGGGAGAAGGGTGCAAGGTGGAGGGGAGAAGGGTGCAAGGCAGAGGGGAGAAGGGTGGAAGGTAGAGAAGGGTGCAAGGCGGAGGGGGAGAAGGGTGCAAGGTATAGGGGAAAAGGGTGCAAGGCAGAGAGGAGAAGGGTGCAAGGCGGAGGGGAGAAGGGTGCAAGGAAGAGAGGAGAAGGGTGCAAGGTAGAGAAGGGTGCAAGGCGGAGGGGGAGAAGGGTGCAAGGCAGAGGGGAGAAGGGTGCAAGGCAGAGGTGAGAATGGTGCAAGGAAGAGAGGAGGAGGGTGCAAGGTAGAGAAGGGTGCAAGGCGGAGGGGGGAAGGGGTGCAAGGCAGAGAGGAGAAGGGTGAAAGTTAGAGACGGGTGCAAGGTGGGGGTGGAATAGGGTGCAAGACAGAGAGGAGAAGGGTGCAAGGCAGAGGGGAGAAGGGTGCAAGGCAGAGGGAGAATGGTGCAAGGTAGAAAAGGGTGCATGGCGGAGGTGGACTAGGGTATAAGGGGAAGGGGAGAAGAGTACAAGGGGGAGGGGGAGAAAGGTGCAAGAGGGAGGGCAAGAAGGGTGCAAGGCAGAGGGGAGAAGGGTACAAGGGGGATGGTGATGAAGTTAAAAATGTGTCCCCCCTGGAAACATTTCTGTGGACACCCATGGAACGCACACTACTTTGTGAGGGAGAGTGTGGAGAGAGAGAGAGTGGAGAGAAACAGTGGAGAGAAACAGTGGAGAGAGAGAGTGGCTAGAGAGAGAGAGTGGAGAGAGACAGAGTAGACAGTGGAGAGAGAGTGGAGAGAGCATGGAGAGACACTGGAGAGAGTGGAGAGAGAGAGTGGGGAGAGAGAGAGTGGAGAGAGAGAGAGTGGAGATAGACAGTGGAGAGACCGAGAGTGGAGAGAGAGTGGAGAGTGAGTGGAGAGAGCATGGAGAGACACTGGAGAGAGTGGAGAGAGAGAGTGGAGAGAGGGAGTGGAGAGAGAGAGAGAGAGAGTGGAGAGAGAGAGAGAGTGGAGAGAGAGATAGAGTGGAGAGAGAGATAGAGTGGAGAGAGAGATAGAGTGGAGAGAGAGAGAGTGGATAGAGAGAGAGTGGAGAGAGCGAGTGGAGAGCGCGAGTAGAGAGCGCGAGTAGAGAGAGCGAGTGGAGAGAGCGAGTGGAGAGAGCGAGTGGAGAGAGAGAGTGGAGAGAGAGAGTGGAGAGAGAGAGTGGAGAGAAAGAGAGAGTGGAGAGAGAGAGAGTGAAAAGAGAGAGAAAGAGTGGAGAGAGAGTGGAGAGTGGAGAGAGAGTGGAGAGTAGAGAGAGACAGTGGAGAGAGAGACAGTGGAGGGAGACAGTGGAGAGAGAGTGAGTGCAGAGAGAGTGAGTGGAGAGAGTGAGTGGAGAGAGAGTGAGTGGAGAGAGAGAGTGGAGCAAGAGTAGAGAGAGAGAAGGGTGAGAGGGTGGAGAGAGAGAGAGAGAGTGGAGGGAGACAGTGGAGGGAGACAGTGGAGAGAGAGAGACAGAAGAGAGATTGTGGAGAGAGAGACAGTAGAGATAGAGTGGACAGAGTTGAGAGAGAGAATGGAGAGAGTGGAGAGAGAGTAGAGACTGACTGACTGACTCAGAGACTGAATACTGACTGACCGAGAGACTGACTGACTGAGAAACTGACTGAGAGAGAGAGAGAGACTGATTGAGAGTGAGACTGACTGACAGAGACTGGCTGAGGTAGAGAGAAACTGACTGAGAGAGAGACTGAGAGAGAGAGGCAGAGACTGACTGACAGAGAGATAGACTGATTGACTGTGAGAGACTGACAGAGAGAGAGACTGACTGAGTGAGAGACTGACAGAGAGAGAGACTGACTGAGTGAGAGAGTCTGACTGACAGAGATTGGCTGACAGAGAGAGAGAGACTGACTGACTGGGGTAGAGAGAGAATGACTGACTGAAAGAGACTGACTGACTGGGAGAGAGAGAGACTGACTGGGAGAGAGAGAGACTGACTGACTGAGAGAGAGACTGACTGACAGAGAGAGACTGACAGAGAGAAAGAGACTGAGAGACTGACAGAGAAAGAGAGACTGACCAACAGAGAGAGAGAGACTGACTGACAGAGACTGACTGATGGAGAGAC
The DNA here is from genome assembly GCF_964263255.1 of Lissotriton vulgaris. Lineage (NCBI taxonomy): Eukaryota > Metazoa > Chordata > Amphibia > Caudata > Salamandridae > Lissotriton > Lissotriton vulgaris. The sequence continues at coordinate 1,488,515,673 of NC_141694.1, read as the reverse complement.
TCACAGAGAGACTGACTGACAGAGAGAGAGACTGAGACTCTGACAGAGAGAGAGACTGACTAAGAGAGACTGACAGAAAGACTGACAGAGAGAGACTGACTGACAGAGAGAGAGAGCGAGAGACTGACTGACTGACTGAGAGAGAATGAATGACAGAGAGTGATAGACTGACAGAGAGAGAGACTGACTGACAGAGAGAGACTGACTGGCTGACAGACTGACAGAGAGAGAGAGAGAGAGACTGACTGACTGACAGAGAGAGTGACTGACTAAGAGAGACTGAATGACAGAGAGAGATAGACTGACTGACTGAAAGAGAGATACTGACTGACAGAGAGAGAGAGAGAGAGAGACTGTGATGGAATTGGGGTCAAAGTGTGTATGAAGCTATGCAATGCCTCTTAAGATTGCTATTGTCTAATAAAAATAAAAATGTATTATCAAAATGTGCTCTTTGTGGTTACATCTGCTTTTGAAATACTGCATTGAAGCTTTGTCCAATGTCTTAAAACGGAAATGAGAAGGAGCAGTGGATGCACTTTTGTCAAAACTAAACGATGAGTGGGCCCGATGTTGTATATCATGACAGGAGTCTGCATCAGGAAACCCACATAACATTGGGCAAACTTCCCCGGCGTACTGATGGCAGGGACCCTGTAATGAATGGACCGCCACCTATGATAGCCTGCGGGCAGACTAAGCCCAACCTTTAACTCCACCTTTCAGTGTTACTTGCAACGGCTGGATTGGTGACAGTGGCGTAACAATCGCCCGCATCCCCTGCAGTATGGCGGGTCGCTGGCCTGAGCGCTCTAGACTGGCACGGAGGATGGGAGGGGGGCCCCCTCCATGTAGTTTGCAGGGGGGCCCCCGCAAGTTTCGTTACGCCACTAGACTTGGGTCCCGGCGCCGCAGGCCCCGCCCGGATCCGGGTCGACGCCGGTCGACCTTACAACCTCGCCGGCGCCGTCCCCAAGGGTGTCACCACCGGCGCCGACTTCGGTCGACGCCGGCCCCAGTCCTTCTATCGCTCCCGTTCAGCCGTCAACACGGCCCCATTGGGCGCCGTACGAGACAGCTATTGGTACATTCTACTTTAACCAACGGGCCCCGATTGTTGATCCTGGCTACCAGGCATTGGGTGACGAAGAGGACTGGGAGAGGTCTGAGGACCCTCTAACACGTGAGTGTCAGGACCAAGCCGACTGGACAGAGGAGCTTGGGGAGGCCAGCGGCCTGGACCTCTCTCCAGACACTGGTTTTGACTCCCCTCCTACCGTGGCTACGGAGGAGGGGGCAGCCTATAGCATAGTACTGATGCGGGCGGCTAAGGCCTTAAACCTTACGCTCCCCTCAGCGGCCGTGAGGACTAATCTCCTCACCGAGATCCTCAAACCGCAGTCAAGCTCAGTCGAGCCTCTGCTGCCGTTCAATGAGGCCTTATGTGACGTACTGTTTGGGCACCTGGTCCAAGCCCGCCTCAGGACAGCCTGTGGACAGGAACGTGGCCAGACGCTACCGCCCGGCTCCGGGTGACCCAAGCTTCCTGTCGACCCACCCCACCCCGAGAGCCTGGTTATCCAGGCCTCTAACTCCCAGACCGCGTTCCCGTCGGCTCCTCCCGACAGGGAATCCAAGAGGTTTGAACAATTTGGCAAGAAAGTGTTCTCGTCCCTTAGCCTGGGACTGCGGTCAGTCAACACCGCATGCCTCTTGGGCCGCTAAACCCACACCCTGTGGGACGCGGTTGCGGACGTGCTGCCACAATGCCCTGAGGAGGTCAGGGCTAAACTCGCCCAAGCCCTAGTGGAGGGTCGAGATGCGGCACGGTACTCTATCCGGTGCGGACTGGATACCACCGATACACTAGGCAGAGCGATGGCGACAACAGTGGCGGTCCGACGCCACGCCTGGTTATGGTGCGCCAATTTTTTGGCCGATGTCCAGGCTACTCTTCTGGACATGCCGTTTGATGGCCGTCGCCTGTTTGGCGACCAGGCAGACCACGCGCTTGAGCGCTTTAAGGACTCGAGGGCTACGGCCAAGTCCTTGGGCCTCTCGGCCCGCGCCAGCAAATGGGTGCCTTTCGCTCCTTTCGTGGCCAAGGAAGGGGCGTTCCCACATGGGCCGACAGCCACACGCCGCCTCAACAGAACCTTCAGCTCGGTGGCGGCCGTGGAAACCGCCGGGGAGGCGGTCGGGGTCAACGGCAAGGCCAGTCCGCACCCGCAGCATCTGCCTCAAAACCTTCCGAGTTTTCAGGCCCATGTGACGCCAGTGGGAGGCAGGGTCCGCCATCACCTCTTCCACTGGCGCACCGTCACATCGGACAGGTGGGTGCTGCAAATCGTCCGAAGGGGCTACTCCCTCCCCTTCGAGGCGACCCCTCCTGCCATGCCACCGCAGTACCACCGCGTGTCGGGGGACCACTTGCGACTTCTGCAGGAGGAAGTTACGGCCCTCTTGGCCAAGGGGGCCATCGAGCACGTTCCTGGGCCAGAAGTAGGGTGTGGTTGATACTCCCACTACTTTCTGGTACCCAAGAAGGGCAAAGGGGGCCTTACCCCTATTTTGGACCTACGGAACGTCAACGGCTTCCTCCGGAAAGAGAAGTTCAAGATGTTGACTTTGGCTCAGGTCTTGGCTGCCCTAGACCAGCAAGACTGGATGGTGGCGTTGGGCTTGCAGGACGCTTATTTTCACATCCCTGTCCTGCCGGCCCACCGGCGTTACCTGCGGTTCACGATAGGCCTCAAGCACTTTCAGTTCACCGTGCTCCCCTTTGGCCTTACCAGCGCCCCACGGGTGTTCACGAAAGTGATGGCGGTGGTTGCAGCTCATCTGCGCAGGTTAGGGGTTTCAGTCTTCCCCTACCTCGATGACTGGCTGTTGAAGGCGGGCTCGCCCTAAGCAGTCGTCAACCACCTCCAGATTACGGCGGATCTCCTGCACCTGCTGGGGTTTTCCATCAACGTGCCGAAATCACACCTGTGTCCCTCACAAAAGCTCCTCTTCATCTGAGCTGTTCTGGACTTGGCGCAGTTTCGGGTTTTCTCCTCCCGAGTAGCGGGTCCGGGATATTCAGGCTCTGATTCCGGTCTTTCAGCCTTAATCCCGGGTTTCGGTCAGGTTGACGCTGCGGCTCTTGGGGCTGATGGCTTCCTGCATCCTTCTGGTGCATCACGCCCGGTGGCGGATGCGGGCTCTGCAGTGGGACCTGAAGTTTCATCAGTGGGCCCAGCATCAGGGCAACCTGTTAGAACATGTCCTGATCTCGGAGGGCACTGCGAGACAGCTGCAGTGGTGGTTCACGGACCGCCATTGGGTCAACGGCAGATCCCTCTCCCTCCCCCAACCGGAGCACGTGGTAGTGACGGACGCGTCCCTCCAGGGCTGGGGAGGCCACATGGGAGAGGCGGAGATCAGAGGCCTCTGGTCTCCGGCGGAGTCCCAGCTCCATATCAACCTTTTGGAGCTGCGGGCGATTCGTCTAGCACTGAAGGCATTCCTCCCCTCTGTCCGAGGGAGTGTAGTGTAGGTGTTCACGGACAACACCACCGCCATGTGGTACTGCAACAAACAGGGCGGGGTGGGGTCGTGGACCCTCTGCCAGGAGGCTCTGCGCCTCTGGCAATGGCTGGAACATCAGGGCGTGACCCTGGTGGTTCAACACCTGGCAGGTTCTCTGTTTGGCTCTGAGTTTGACTCCTCGGGCAGATATTGTTTGCTTTGGGGGAAGCTGCACGTACATACTATTTTATTCGCTTGCTATTATGGCCCCAACACTGATGACCCTTCCGCCCTCCTCACCATGTGGGGCAAGATACAGACCCTAGGTATATCTCATGTTGTTATAGGCGGGGATTTTAACACTGCGCTGGTCCCGCGCTTGACCGGTCACACCCGCAAGCCGGGCACTATACACACACGCAACGCACCCTGCTAGGTATAGTGGAGGATCACCACCTGACAGACGCATGGAGACATTTGCACCCTTCTCTCCTACAGGGTTCACACTTCTCCGCGATCCACTCTACCTGGGCACGCATTGACTATGTCTTCCTTTCTGCTGGCCTCACCCCGTGGCTTGTCGGGGCGCAACACCTCCCCCGCACCTATTCAGATCATTCCCCAGTCCTATTGACCCTACGCATTCCACTGGATACCTCTCCTTTCCTGAGCTGGCGTCTGAACCCTGCGCACCTCACAGATTCAGCCTTTAAGTGTGATTTGGAACAAGACATTACTGATTTCTTTGACCGCAACATCAACTCTGTTCCAAGTCTCACCGTGGTCTGGGAGGCGTTCAAAGTTACGGTGCGAGGATGGTGCATATCCAAAGGGGGTGGGGTACTTAAGTCCCTTCGTGGAGACCTGCGGAAACTGGAAGGGGAGATAGGCAAGCTAGAGGGCGAACTATCTAACAGGTCGGAGAGTCGCGCAGTTCAGGCGCAGCTCAGGGAAAAGATTAATGAGTACACTGAGGCAGCAGACAAAGAATGTAAGTTCTTGGGGAAACCCTACACAGCCCGGGTATATGGAGAAGGAGACAGGCCAGGTAGGGCCCTCGCATCTGCTATCAGACCACCCAGGCACAGTTCTTACATCACCACACTGCTTGATAGACAAGGGACGCCCCAAAGGGACCTCACTTGCCAGCTTAGGGTCCTCACAGAACACTATGCTACACTATACACCTCCCAGAGGCAGACACCACTGGACCTCCCTGCCTATCTAGATGACACCGCCCTTGCCTGGCTTGGCTCAGCCCAACAAAAGTTTCTGCACCTGGAATTGGAAGTGGACGAAATTAAGGAGGCCATTATGTCTATGAAATCAGGCAAAGCCCCAGGCTCAGATGGCCTATCAATAGACTTCTACAAAGCTTTTCTACACTTATTGGCCCCGATTCTTAAAAATGTGTACTATTCGGCCCTTGAGGAGGGAGAACTACCGCTGAGTATGCGGGAGGCCCTTATTACCTCCCTGTTGAAACCTGGTAAGCCCCCGGAGCACTGTGACTCATATCGTCCCCTATCCCTGCTAAACACTGACATCAAGATCCTAGCAAAAGTATTAGCGACCCGCCTGAACCTCCTTATGGAACGCCTGGTCTTGCCGGACCAAGCGGGCTTCGTCCCAAACCGAGCCACTTCACACAACCTTCGTACCCTCCAGGCGGTGACCAGGTATAGACCCCAATTGCGAGGCCGCAGCGGTCTTTTTAGACGCCACAAAGGCGTTCGATTCCCTAGAATGGGACTATCTTTTAAAACTGCTTGAACGTATGGGCACCCCGTTTAGCTTCCTAGATTGGGTTTGATTACTCTACTGTAAACCGCAGGCTGCTGTCCTCCTCAATGGTACCCGCTCAGACCCCTTTGAAATACACAGAGGCACTCACCAGGGCTGCCCTCTCTCCCCAGTTCTCTTCGTGATTGCCATAGAACCCCTGGCTGCCAAACTACGTCAGCACCACAACCATCGCTCCCTTATCTACCCCGAGAGACAGTTACTCATATCATTATATGCCAATGACATGACCCTCTACATACACAGCCCTCAGGAAAACCTAAACCCCATCTTGCGAGAGATCACCAAGTTCGGTGCTATCGCAGGTGTACAGATAAACTGGGCTAAGTCTACCCTCTTCCCTCTCACGGACAAAACCCACAAGTTCCCTCTCGACTACCCATTGGTGTGGGAAGACGAGGAACTGAAATATCTGGGGATTAATTTCACCAGAGACCGGGAGGCCCTGATGCGAGCTAATTACGGCACAGTTCTGGATAAGCTGACAGATAATATTACGAAGTGGATACACCTCCCCCTATCCATGGCTGGTCGGATCTCGCTTCTCAAGATGGTTGTTCTCCCCAAATTATTGTACCTCTTTACTAACATCCCCTACTGCCCTGGCCCACATTTCTTCCGAGCTATAGAATCTCAGGTGTCCCGGCTGATATGGGGAGGGAAACAGGCCAGACTCGGACTCAAAGCCCTCATGCTTCCATACCATCAGGGTGGCTTTGATGTACCTAACTTTCGCCTCTACTACGATTGCGCGCAGGGCCATTTCGCTGTGTACTGGCTGCATCCCCCACCCTTCATGGCACACCTTGCTGTCGAGGACGGCTATATGCGGCCCGAGAAACCATCTGGCTACCTCTACTTAGACAATCGCACCCCGACCGCGACCCTACTACAGTGGACTGCACTGTACTTGCATGGCGCAGGATCCAGACATGCATGGGCGCTCCTCTCCTATACTCCCCTCGCATGGTACTCGCGCACGATCCCAGACTGAGTGCTGCCCGAGAGGAAATTGGACGTAGGTTGCTGGCTAAGCTGGCATTGCACATGTGGGGAGATCTCTTCATTCAGGGCCGTTTCCGCTCCGCTGCACAGTTCTTTGGGGAGCACGCACCCACTGTAATGGACACTTTTCTCTACACACGGCTGCGCCAGAATATACGGGCGATTACGCCGGACTTCCCTGATGAACCAGACACGGTCGCCCCACTACACGCGCTTTTACAATCTGACGCCCCGAAGCATGTGGTGTCCATGTTATACAAACTTGCATATACTGCCTCCGACCCCCCACTTCTGAAAGCTAGGCAGGCATGGGATGGAGACCTCGATGCCCCCCTCTCGGATGAACAATGGGAGGAGAGCTGCTCCCACACCAACGCGGTTACGGGCAACGCTCGCCTGCACCTAGTGCATTTTAAATTCTTTCACCGCCTTTATTATACACCTGCCAAGCTGTATCGCTTTGGACTACGAGATAATGATCGCTGCCTCCGGTGTAACAGTGCTGAGGCGGACTTTGCCCATCTTGCCTGGACCTGCCGCAACGTCGCGACATACTGGACTGATGTGTTCGGGGCCTTGTCCGACATGGTGGGTATAACACTTGCTCCCTGCCCCAAAATTGCTCTGCTGGGGCTGGCCCCCCCCCCTCAGGGGACATCGTAAATTTCTCGCACTAAGTTTCTTATTGGCGAAGCGTCACCTGGCCTGCAGGTGGGGAAGGGGACGAGCCCCTAAATTTAAGTCTTGGCTGTCAACCATGTCCACATGGCAAGAACAACTACATAACTATGCGGACCTGCTGCCCCATAAAATGCGCCCCAAGGACCTATGGGGACCCCTCACTGCTTATCTCCTCCGCGCACAGGGCGACGACACAGAAGGACCAGATAGTTAGCTAAACCCGGCCCATGCCTCCTATCAGGGCCGACTGGGAGAGTACTCCATACTTACCACAACTCTCCCCGTTAGACCGCCTCTCCCCCCCCCCCTCCACACCCCCCCTCTGCTCAGACCCCCCGCACGCCGACCCTCACGAATGGACTTTACACCATGACAGGGATAGTCACGGAGGCGCACACTTACACTGCAGAAAACGTTACGGGGCAGACCCCGTGCCACCCTGCACACGCCACGTTACTGGGGGATGTGGGCCCTCTCGCACGTTCCGCACACACTTCCCACCTACAGATGCTCACACAGAACTTACCCGTTACTTGCATAACTAGATCACTTCCTAACCGCAGACACGTTACCTAACTGCTCGATTCACTCCCCCTCTACAGTACCCCTTGCCAGAGACTGCAGGGCGCTACACATACACCTCAGCTACTTTCCTGGTAGACATATTTTCCCTCTGCCCACCCTGCCCCGGGCATTACGCGGAATTACATACTCTGCAGGGTGGACATACATGAGGGGGGAAGTGAACACGGTTGATTCCTCACTTTTGTTCTCAGGTTTTGAGTGTTGGGGGGGAGGGGGAGGAGGGTGAAAACAGAAAAATAAGAGACCTCTTATGTCCAACTGCTGAGTTATAATTGCTCTGGAACATACTTAACAGGATGACGAAATGTACATGACCTTGTTCTACTGTTGACGCGGCCGGCCCGTTGGGGTTGTAGGCGACATCCTGTGTCTAACGAACAATTTTCACCCAATGGGTCTTGGATGCTGTGTTGCTACGCTAAGCTGCTGCCGGCCTGATATCTCAGGTTGTAGGCTGACGAAGCTGTGTACAGTTCCCCTTTTTTTGCATCTAATAAAGGTCTTGAAAAAACAAAAACAAAAAAAGAACGCGCAATGTCATCCGTTCTGCGCGTTGGAATTTCCAAGGCGGCACTCGCTCGTAGACGCTTTTCGTCGCGAGTGGAGTTGCGGTCTGTTGTACGCCTTTCCGCCTATACCACTTCTGCCCAGAGTGCTGAAGAAGATCAGGCGCGACCGGGCACAAACCATCCTTGTGGCTCCGGACTGGGCACGAAGGTACTGGTATCCCGAGCTACTCCAGGCTCTATCCTGTAAACCTCCTTTCCTTTCGGTCCATCCGGACAAGGTTGTGTTGCGGACAAGGCCCTCTTTCCTGCCCAAGGTAGTCACAGCCTTCCACATCAGGCAATCCATCACCTTGCCCACCTTCTTTTCCGACTCCGCATCCCTCGAGATAGGAAGAGAGGTTTCACCGTCTGGACCCAAAACGTGTGCTCTCTTACTATCTAGATCGCACACACCAGTTCCGGGTGGATGACCAGCTCTTTGTTGGTTACGTGGGCGCCAAGAAGGGAAAGGCGGTACACAAGCGGACCATCTCGACGTGGATCTTCTTGTGTATCCAGGCCTGCTACTCCTTGGCCAAGAAGGAACCCCCTGTTGGACTGAGGGCTCATTCCACTCTGGCCACGGCGACTACCACTGCCCTGGGCCGGGGAGTACCCGTGCAGGACATTTGGCAGGCAGCAATGTGGGCCTCGCTGCACACGTTTGCAAGACATTATTGCCTGGACAGCCAAGTCCGGAGGGATGGCTTCTTTGGCCGTTCCGTCCTCCAGGACTTTCTGGTGTGATTATTGGTTCGCAGACCCACCACCGGGGTTGGTATTGCTGGGGTATCTCTTCTAAGGTAAGGAATCTATCACTAACGTGTCTCTTTCAGATGCACAAGTTACTACTTGTGTAACGATATATCTGTAAGAGATATTAGTTAGTGATAGATTCCTTACCGATCCACCCATCCTCCCCGTTCTGCGAACCGATATGTAGGGTTAAAGTCACCCCCATTCAGGGCTCTAGTTTCAAGGCACTAGTGTTAGTTTTTAGCATAGCTCTGCGTTTCTGGCGCGGAAAAGCTGTGTCTAAGAACTGACGTCAGCACGCGGAGGCGGCGTCTAAGTACTCCAACGACGTCATCACGGCCACCCACGATTAATGAGTACACTGAGGCAGCAGACAAAGAATGTAAGTTCTTGGGGAAACCCTACACAGCCCGGGTATATGGAGAAGGAGACAGGCCAGGTAGGGCCCTCGCATCTGCTATCAGACCACCCAGGCACAGTTCTTACGTCACCACACTGCTTGATAGACAAGGGACGCCCCAAAGGGACCTCACTTGCCAGCTTAGGGTCCTCACAGAACACTATGCTACACTATACACCTCCCAGAGGCAGACACCACTGGACCTCCCTGCCTATCTAGATGACACCGCCCTTGCCTGGCTTGGCTCAGCCCAACAAAAGTTTCTGCACCTGGAATTGGAAGTGGACGAAATTAAGGAGGCCATTATGTCTATGAAATCAGGCAAAGCCCCAGGCTCAGATGGCCTACCAATAGACTTCTACAAAGCTTTTCTACACTTATTGGCCCCGATTCTTAAAAATGTGTACTATTCGGCCCTTGAGGAGGGAGTACTACCGCTGAGTATGCGGGAGGCCCTTATTACCTCCCTGTTGAAACCTGGTAAGCCCCCGGAGCACTGTGACTCATATCGTCCCCTATCCCTGCTAAACATTGACATCAAGATCCTAGCAAAAGTATTAGCGACCCGCTTGAACCTCCTTATGGAACGCCTGGTCTTGCCGGACCAAGCGGGCTTCGTCCCAAACCGAGCCACTTCACACAACCTTCGTACCCTCCAGGCGGTGATGCAAGATATAGACCCCAATTGCGAGGCCGCAGCGGTCTTTTTAGACGCCACAAAGGCGTTCGATTCCCTAGAATGGGACTATCTTTTAAAACTGCTTGAACGTATGGGCACCCCGTTTAGCTTCCTAGATTGGGTTTGATTACTCTACTGTAAACCGCAGGCTGCTGTCCTCCTCAATGGTACCCGCTCAGACCCCTTTGAAATACACAGAGGCACTCACCAGGGCTGCCCTCTCTCCCCAGTTCTCTTCGTGATTGCCATAGAACCCCTGGCTGCCAAACTACGTCAGCACCACAACCATCGCTCCCTTATCTACCCCGAGAGACCGTTACTCATATCATTATATGCCAATGACATGACCCTCTACATACACAACCCTCAGGAAAACCTAAACCCCATCTTGCGAGAGATCACCAAGTTCGGTGCTATCGCAGGTGTACAGATAAACTGGGCTAAGTCTGCCCTCTTCCCTCTCACGGACAAAACCCACAAGTTCCCTCTCGACTACCCATTGGTGTGGGAAGACGAGGAACTGAAATATCTGGGGATTAATTTCACCAGAGACCGGGAGGCCCTGATGCGAGCTAATTACGGCACAGTTCTGGATAAGCTGACAGATAATATTACGAAGTGGATACACCTCCCCCTATCCATGGCTGGTCGGATCTCGCTTCTCAAGATGGTTGTTCTCCCCAAATTATTGTACCTCTTTACTAACATCCCCTACTGCCCTGGCCCACATTTCTTCCGAGCTATAGAATCTCAGGTGTCCCGGCTGATATGGGGAGGGAAACAGGCCAGACTCGGACTCAAAGCCCTCATGCTTCCATACCATCAGGGTGGCTTTGATGTACCTAACTTTCGCCTCTACTACGATTGCGCGCAGGGCCATTTCGCTGCGTACTGGCTGCATCCCCCACCCTTCATGGCACACCTTGCTGTCGAGGACGGCTATATGCGGCCCGAGAAACCATCTGGCTACCTCTACTTAGACAATCGCACCCCGACCGCGACCCTACTACAGTGGACTGCACTGTACTTGCATGGCGCAGGATCCAGACATGCATGGGCGCTCCTCTCCTATACTCCCCTCGCATGGTACTCGCGCACGATCCCAGACTGAGTGCTGCCCGAGAGGAAATTGGACGTAGGTTGCTGGCTAAGCTGGCATTGCACATGTGGGGAGATCTCTTCATTCAGGGCCGTTTCCGCTCCGCTGCACAGTTCTTTGGGGAGCACGCACCCACTGTAATGGACACTTTTCTCTACACACGGCTGCGCCAGAATATACGGGCGATTACGCCGGACTTCCCTGATGAACCAGACACGGTCGCCCCACTACACGCGCTTTTACAATCTGACGCCCCGAAGCATGTGGTGTCCATGTTATACAAACATGCATATACTGCCTCCGACCCCCCACTTCTGAAAGCTAGGCAGGCATGGGATGGAGACCTCGATGCCCCCCTCTCGGATGAACAATGGGAGGAGAGCTGCTCCCACACCAACGCGGTTACGGGCAACGCTCGCCTGCACCTAGTGCATTTTAAATTCTTTCACCGCCTTTATTATACACCTGCCAAGCTGTATCGCTTTGGACTACGAGATAATGATCGCTGCCTCCGGTGTAACAGTGCTGAGGCGGACTTTGCCCATCTTGCCTGGACCTGCCGCAACGTCGCGACATACTGGACTGATGTGTTCGGGGCCTTGTCCGACATGGTGGGTATAACACTTGCTCCCTGCCCCAAAATTGCTCTGCTGGGGCTGGCCCCCCCCCCTCAGGGGACATCGTAAATTTCTCGCACTAAGTTTCTTATTGGCGAAGCGTCACCTGGCCTGCAGGTGGGGAAGGGGACGAGCCCCTAAATTTAAGTCTTGGCTGTCAACCATGTCCACATGGCAAGAACAACTACATAACTATGCGGACCTGCTGCCCCATAAAATGCGCCCCAAGGACTTATGGGGACCCCTCACTGCTTATCTCCTCCGCGCACAGGGCGACGACACAGAAGGACCAGATAGTTAGCTAAACCCGGCCCATGCCTCCTATCAGGGCCGTCTGGGAGAGTACTCCATACTTACCACAACTCTCCCCGTTAGACCGCCTCTCCCCCCCCCCCTCCACACCCCCCCTCTGCTCAGACCCCCCGCACGCCGACCCTCACGAATGGACTTTACACCATGACAGGGATAGTCACGGAGGCGCACACTTACACTGCAGAAAACGTTACGGGGCAGACCCCGTGCCACCCTGCACACGCCACGTTACTGGGGGATGTGGGCCCTCTCGCACGTTCCGCACACACTTCCCACCTACAGATGCTCACACAGAACTTACCCGTTACTTGCATAACTAGATCACTTCCTAACCGCAGACACGTTACCTAACTGCTCGATTCACTCCCCCTCTACAGTACCCCTTGCCAGAGACTGCAGGGCGCTACACATACACCTCAGCTACTTTCCTGGTAGACATATTTTCCCTCTGCCCGCCCTGCCCCGGGCATTACGCGGAATTACATACTCTGCAGGGTGGACATACATGAGGGGGGAAGTGAACACGGTTGATTCCTCACTTTTGTTCTCAGGTTTTGAGTGTTGGGGGGGAGGGGGAGGAGGGTGAAAACAGAAAAATAAGAGACCTCTTATGTCCAACTGCTGAGTTATAATTGCTCTGGAACATACTTAACAGGATGACGAAATGTACATGACCTTGTTCTACTGTTGACGCGGCCGGCCCGTTGGGGTTGTAGGCGACATCCTGTGTCTAACGAACAATTTTCACCCAATGGGTCTTGGATGCTGTGTTGCTACGCTAAGCTGCTGCCGGCCTGATATCTCAGGTTGTAGGCTGACGAAGCTGTGTACAGTTCCCCTTTTTTTGCATCTAATAAAGGTCTTGAAAAAACAAAAACAAAAAAAGAACGCGCAATGTCATCCGTTCTGCGCGTTGGAATTTCCAAGGCGGCACTCGCTCGTAGACGCTTTTCGTCGCGAGTGGAGTTGCGGTCTGTTGTACGCCTTTCCGCCTATACCACTTCTGCCCAGAGTGCTGAAGAAGATCAGGCGCGACCGGGCACAAACCATCCTTGTGGCTCCGGACTGGGCACGAAGGTACTGGTATCCCGAGCTACTCCAGGCTCTATCCTGTAAACCTCCTTTCCTTTCGGTCCATCCGGACAAGGTTGTGTTGCGGACAAGGCCCTCTTTCCTGCCCAAGGTAGTCACAGCCTTCCACATCAGGCAATCCATCACCTTGCCCACCTTCTTTTCCGACTCCGCATCCCTCGAGATAGGAAGAGAGGCTCCACCGTCTGGACCCAAAACGTGTGCTCTCTTACTATCTGGATCGCACACACCAGTTCCGGGTGGATGACCAACTCTTTGTTGGTTACGTGGGCGCCAAGAAGGGAAAGGCGGTACACAAGCGGACCATCTCGACGTGGATCTTCTTGTGTATCCAGGCCTGCTACTCCTTGGCCAAGAAGGAACCCCCTGTTGGACTGAGGGCTCATTCCACTCTGGCCACGGCGACTACCACTGCCCTGGGCCGGGGAGTACCCGTGCAGGACATTTGGCAGGCAGCAATGTGGGCCTCGCTGCACACGTTTGCAAGACATTATTGCCTGGACAGCCAAGTCCGGAGGGATGGCTTCTTTGGCCGTTCCGTCCTCCAGGACTTTCTGGTGTGATTATTGGTTCGCAGACCCACCACCAGGGTTGGTATTGCTGGGGTATCTCTTCTAAGGTAAGGAATCTATCACTAACGTGTCTCTTTCAGATGCACAAGTTACTACTTGTGTAACGATATATCTGTAAGAGATATTAGTTAGTGATAGATTCCTTACCGATCCACCCATCCTCCCCGTTCTGCGAACCGATATGTAGGGTTAAAGTCACCCCCATTCAGGGCTCTAGTTTCAAGGCACTAGTGTTAGTTTTTAGCATAGCTCTGCGTTTCTGGCGCGGAAAAGCTGTGTCTAAGAACTGACGTCAGCACGCGGAGGCGGCGTCTAAGTACTCCAACGACGTCATCACGGCACCCACGATGCCGACGACGGACGCGGAGCTGCAGACGACGCCTACCGACGTGCAAGGGTACTGCTACGCAAACATTTCCGGATCTAGTCTGACGCCTGGGGATATTCTAAGGTAAGGAATCTATCACTAACTAATGTCTCTTGCAGATATATCGTTACACAAGTAGTAACTTGTGCGTTGGGTTTTTCGATAAATGTACCCAAGTCTCACCTGGTGCCCTCCCTGCGCAACCTGTTCATAGGTGCGGTACTGGACACTACTGTATGCCGTGCAATCCCTCCTCCTCAAAGGATTCGCAACATAGAGGAAATGATTCCTTTATTTTACAATGGAGCGGTTGTTCCAGTCCTGAAGGTCCTTCGTCTGCTCAGTCTGATTGCTTCTTGCATTCTGTTGGTCAACCATGCACGCTGGCACATGAGGGCACTCCAGTGGTGCCTCTGCAGGCAGTGGTATCAACACAACGGAGATCTCAGGCAGTCAGTGAGGATCTTCAGAGAAACTGCAGCAGATTTGTTTTGGTGGAGCGTGGAAGGCAATCTGTTTCAAGGAATGCCTTTTCAACTTCCTCCATCGGTGGCCACAGTGATAACGGATGGATCCACTCTAGGTTGGGGTGCTCATCTGGGGGATCTGGAGGTCAAAGGTCTTTGGTCTCCAGAGGAAAGGTTGCTTCCCATCAACCTTCTAGAGTTGCGGGCGATACTTCTGGCGCTCAAGGCCTTCTTCCCTTCCCTTCACGGTCAGTCGGTTCAAGTCCTGACGGGCAACACGACCGTGATGTGGTATGTTAACAAGCAGGGAGGAGTAGGGTCGCAGTGTCTCTGCAGAGAGGCTCTGCGTCTCTGGTCCTGGGTTCAGGACCACCAGATTTGTCTGGTGGCAAATCATCTCGCCGGAGTTCTGAACGTACGTGCAGACATTCTCAGTCGGCAGTTCTCTGCCGACCACGAGTGGAGGCTTCATCCGGAGATTGTTGACGACATCTTTCAGATGTGGGGGACTCCTCGGGTGGACCTGTTCGCCACTCGCGAGAATGTTCACTGCCTGTCATTCTGCAGTCTCCAGTATCCGATGCAAGGAGCTTTGGGGGACGCATTTCAGTTGAGTTGGGGAAGTCAACTCCTTTATGCGTTTCCTCCCATACCATTGATTCCTCGGGTTCTGAGGAAGATTCGCCAGGACCGGGCCCTAGTCATATTGGTCGCCCCAGATTGGCCAAGAAGGGTGTGGTACACGCACCTACTCCACCTCTCCTCTCATCCGCCGCTCCGTCTCCCTTTCAGGGCAGATCTCCTCTCTCAGATGGAGGGGCAGGTTCTACAACCCCACCTCCAGACATTACAACTTCATGCCAGGAGATTGAACGGGGCAACCTGAATTCCTTTTCTCTCCCACACGATGTGGTGGATGTCATATTATCGGCTAGGCGTGACTCCACTAAATCCATTTTTTCTGACAGATGGTCTAAATTTGTCTCTTGGTGTGGGGAGAAGGCTATTGACCCTTTGAGGGCTCATTTGTCCGATTTTTTGCAGTTTGCTCTTTCTTTGGCGCAGCAAGGATTTGCTGTTGCCACAGTCAAAGGTTACCTTTCTGCGTTGTCTGTATTTCTCTGTTTGCCGGATCAGCCGTCTCTTTTTAAATCTCCAGTGGTTTTGAGGTTTCTGAAGGGCCTCACTAATAAGTTCCCTCCTTCTCCATCTATTGTGCCTCAATGGGACTTAAATCTTGTCTTAACATTCTTGATGGGTTCTCCCTTCAAACCCTTACACAAGTGTCCCATGAGGCTTTTGTCTTTTAAGACGGTCTTCCTAGTTGCGATCACCTCGGCAAGGAGGGTGAGTGAGCTTCAAGCTCTTAGTTCTAAGCCCCCATTCCTGACCATTCATGCTGATCGAATGGTTCTTAGGACCAGGGCTGCTTTTCTGCCTAAGGTGGTAACTCCCTTCCATATAGGACAGTCCATTACCCTTCCCACCTTCTATCCTCCCCCTCACCCTTCCAAGGAGGAAGAGAGACTGCACCGTCTGGACCCTAAGAGGGCGGTGTCCTTTTATTATGATAGAACAAGAGACTTTTGAGTGGATGACCAGATGTTTGTTGGTTTTGCTGGTTGCCGGAAGGGTAGAGCGGTGCACAAGCGCACACTTTCCAGGTGGATAATTCTGTGCATCAAGATCTGCTACTCTCTGGCGGGTAAGGACCCTCCTGAGGGTATAAGAGCTCATTCTACCAGGGCAAGGTCTGCTACTTCTTCATTGTCTAGAGGTGTACCTGTTGAGGACATTTGCAGAGCCGCGACTTGGGCCTCCCTCCACACTTTCGCGAAGCATTACTGCTTGGATACCGAAGTGAGGAGGGACGGCTGTAGGAAGGAGGATATCTGACTATGGTTGCCCCCAACTTTTTGCCTGGTGTTTTGCTGGTTTTTCGACTTAGTTGACCTGGTGCCCTGCTATTCAGGACCCCAGGCCCACTGCTCTCTCTGTAAAATGGATTCCATGTACTCTAGGTACATATCTAATTGGATACTGAGTCACCTTATCAGTCCCTGTACAGTGTACCTTAGGTACCCAGGGCATAGGTGCACCCAGGGCCTACCAGGGGCTGCAGCATGTATTATGCCACCCCTGGCTGGCCATCCAAATCTGACACAACTGGCTGATCAATCAGCTGGGGCAAGGTGGTGTAATCACCCTTTGCTTTAGATATAGTATCCCTATATCTAACCCTAAAATGGAGACATATCCTCCTATCAGTCACTCCTATGGCAGGCCTTATCAATCCTGAAGGCAGAGTGCTTGGAATTATGTGAGATGGTGCTCTAGCATGAGCTGAGCCTGTCTGCAGCTTTCGGAACCAAGTCCTTTGGCTGTTTCCATGATAACGCTATACCATATACTCTTAAGTGCATTATAATCCTCGCGGTTATTGCCAACTTTGGTATAGCATTATCAAAACATGTCGAGTAAGGTGTCATACGAATTGGAATACTACCCCCTCACCAATTCTGGCGACGGGGGTAGCATTCCACCCGTCTAGAGGGACACGACATGTATATTACTGTGAACCCCGGTTAAAGTTAACTCGAGCCTCAGCATCACAAAATGGATGCTGCCACCACAGACACAAGTCTGTCCTCCTGCTGCTGGGAGTCCTTCCAGCAAGGGAGGCTTGGACAAAGGGTTTCCTGCCTTGGGAGGTGCTAGCACCACCCCAGACAGGATTTTTTTTATATTAGTTAGGACAGGGCTGAAAGGAATAAGACATGCCTGGGGCACACAAGGTGTCCCTGTGCATACACCGGTCTAAACCAGTTCCTGGGGCACTCCAGTCCCAGAGCTGGCGCAAGACCGGACAAAGGATAGGGGGTGTAACCACCCCCCTTCCTGGTCCCACCCAGAGGAGGGACGTAGTCGTAGTACAGCCCCCTTTAGCTGGATAAAGGTAGGAGCTGGTCCCATTCCAAATTAGATTATCCTGAACAACTTTACAGGAAGAAACTCTGGACTTCGACGTTCTGCTCCACAGAAGACTGAGGAAATCTCCCTTGTGGGCAAGGAGTGTCCACCCTGCACAAGCAGGCACCATCAGCGTCCACCGACTTCCCTTTGTCGTCTTCCTTCAAGGATCCAGACTTCAGAGCCCGACGAGACCCGGATTCCCAGACCTCTCCGACCTCTACCTACATCTGCAGCACAGCTGAGATCCGTGGGTGCGACGAGACACGTGGGAACGGCCATCTTGAAAGAAGCAGCACTTCGCTCCAGCATGACTTCTGAGGTATCCTCATCCAAGTGCTTTGGGGACTGAGAAGCCCCGACCCCGAGCAGCTCCTGCACCGAAGACCAGCCCTCCAGCATCCACGAGATCTGCGTGGGGCCCTTCTGCCTGTTTGCTGCTCGACGCGTTGTCTGGTCACTTGCCGGCTGGCTAGTGACCTCCTAGACGACGAACTCCGAAATCTTCACTGCTGGTTGCTCCAGACTGGCCCTTGCTCCCTTCCAGAAGAGGAGCACCCCGGACCCTCCTGGTCCACTCCAGACGCCGTTTCCACTCACCGCGTGGGTTGCCTTTGCCAATGTCTGTTGACTCCGAAGCCGACACCACCGACAGCGAGAGCCTGCGTGAGACAGCTCGTGCCTCCATCCTGGTCGTCGAAGACACCACCTGGTCCACGTGGCTGCAGAGACAAGCGTCCACCCTCACCTGATCACGACGACGACATCTGGTTCCACTCCTGGTTCCACTCCAGTCACTGGCTAGTGACTTTGAACATTGTCCCCTCTGCTTTCAGGTTCTTCTCTTCACTGATCCACCCTTGGATCACACCGGACATCTTCCTCCTGATCGCCTGCAGCATCTTTTCTTCCAGGCTCCATAGACTTCAACGCCGGAACCCGACACGACTTGGCACCTATGCACCCGCAGCCTGTGGGTGAGGTAACACGAGCATTTCGGTGCTCAAGGGTAGCTTGACTCTCCTAGTGTCCAGTTCCACAGTCGTTTTAGTTCTACCTAGTCAGGATTGTCCGTACTCACCTTTTTCTTGAACTGTACTGTCCATAGACACTGTTACGCATCTCGCGTGTGAGTTCACACTCTGCACACGCGTTCCGTGGGCCTCCTATTACCTACCTAGAGTTAGTATAGCGTGGTCCCAACGATCCTACAGCCTCTGGACAGCTCCATTCTTTTTATCGACTTTCACATTCCACTTACTTAGTTTATGGTTTGTCGTGCCCCTAGGGCACCATTGTAATTTGTGCAACTTAAACGTATTTTTCATAAGAGATTGTCATGTGCTTAGCCCTCTGATCGCATAAAGAGTTCAGAGGTGTATGTTAGTTAATAAATACTTGTTTATTTTCATAACAACCTGTGTGGTGTCCTTTCACTTGGTATTCAAGGGGTTATATGTGGTAAAACAGCTGGCTTCACATGCCAAAAGAGTTTAGCCTAAGACTGCTTTGTCCATGATACCATTAGGATAGCTGGTCTATAAGGTTGACTTACAACCAATCACCATAAGGGTTGTTTGGACTGATACAAGGGGATCACTAGAACTAGTGAGCATCATATATCAGGCCAACTTCTCACAACGGCCACTTTGCTCGCTCTGTCCTCCAAGATATCTTGGTATAGCAGGGTGGACACCCTCCTCCAGGAGTGGGGACTGCTGTGGGACTCTATTCACAAGGTGAGGAATCCACTGGCAGATGTATCTATCAGTTACTTACCTTCGGTAACACTTTTTCTGGTAGATACAGTATCTGCCTGTGGATTCCTCACTGACCCACCCGCCTCCCCGTTGTCCACTCTGCTTTACCTATGCTTATGTACATTTTTGTATATTTATGTATATGTTTGAAATGGGTTTTCTTACCTTTGCTACACACTATGTGTGTATAATTTTGAAATGTATGTACTGTGTACAATGTATTTGTATATATCTACTGTCATTGGTCCGTCCAGGTGCCTCGAAGGTACAGAAAAAAGGGCGGAATTGATGTCATCACGCCAACGTAGGCCTATTATGGGGTCGGTGACGTCAGACGGAGTTGCGCGCGATGCCGTGCTCCAATGACGTTGTCCACGCCGGCGTGCTACAAAGAATTTTCCGAACGTTGTTGACGCAAGGGGGATATTCACAAGGTGAGTAATCCACAGGCAGATACTGTATCTACCAGAAAAAAGCGTTACCGAAGGTAAGTAACTTGTTCTTCGGGGCCGGGTGAGGGGAAGGTCACCAGGTCTGGTGCTTGACGGGCACGGTGGTGGAAGCTGTCAGTGAGGAGGAGGACGGGGCTACGCCCCTGCTTAAGAGAGACCGACTTTGTGCAGTGTGTTTCTGTAGTGTTACACAGAAATTGTTGTGGGGACTGCTTCTTAATAAAAGAGCGCAGTTTCCCCTCTAAGTTACTCTCACTGTAGTGAATTGGGTGGTCACTGTTTTAGTTTCTCTTTGGCTCCTGAATTGTTTTGGATAGAGACGGGTACGCATCTTTGAGTTTGCTAAGAACTCCCCTCCGTGTTTATAAACGCTGTCTTCCTACTTGAGCGCGAAATTTCTACTTTCGGTGAACACTGACAGCTTTTCGCTTTTGTCAAGAAATAAAATATCCCTTGGGTCACACAATCAAACTCCTAATTATACATACTGAATTCACACATTCATGCCTTACCCTCTAGTTGTCACTCGTGTCATCTATATATTCAACAGGTCCTAAATATAAAACACCCCTTCACAGTAGGGAACAAACCTGAACAATTCAATATCACAGGCTGTATATTTATTAGTATCCAAAATCAGTTAAAAACAATACAGCAAGAATGTCATTTCATAAACATTTGCATACATTTCACAATTAAAAAAAACTACACAATTTCGCTTTTGCCTCACAAAATGCACCTCAGTGCAACGGAAGTCAATTAACAAACGCACAAAGTTCTGAGACATTTTAGTGCCAGCTCGCCCGGTGGAGTGTTCCCTACGTTTTATTTCTACAGGTGAATCCCCACAGACACCTGTCTGGTGCTGAAGATATACTCAGATATGGAGCTGGTCACGTGCTGCGCTGTTCATAACTCTGAAGCAGTCGGCAGAGAGCAGCGTGCCCACTGTCTGCACCTTTGCCAGCCCCTCTCCCTCCCTCCTTGGGTTCTCGGACGGCCCTTTGTGTCTCTGGCTCTCGTCATGTGACCTCTCTCCTCACAGACATACAGCAGCCCTCCCCCGGCCCTCCAGTTGTTTGTTGTGTGTAACTCCAACCACTGCCGAAGACACATTTCCCAACTTTTCAAGGCACTTCTTTCGTGCAAACTACACACACATGCCCCATGCTTTGGACTTTATAGTCTCTGCTAAACGGACAGGCTATTCTTTCTCTGTATGAGTTGATTGGATAAAACCTCTTCTTTTTTTAGGTATTGCGCCTAGCGTTACACTGCGCAGCGCGAGACATTTAGTAGGTGAAAAACGGGGATTTGGAGCTGACCTAGGAATGGTCACGCACAAGCCATGGGGAGAGTGATGCAGGTGTTCACAGACAACACCACCGCCATGTGGTACTGCAACAAACAGGGCGGGTGGGGTTGTGGACCCTATGCCAAGAGGCTCTGCGTCTCTGGGCTTGGCTGGAACATCAGGGCATATCCCTGGTGGTTCAACACCTGGCAGGTTCTCTGAACGCCAGGGCGGACGAACGCAGCTGCCGGTGCATGATGGATCACGAATGACGTCTGAACTCGGACGTGACGCAAGGTCTCTTTCAGCAGTGGGGAGAGCCTTGGTTAGATCTATTCGCTACCGAAGAGAACGCGCTATGTCATCAGTTCTGCGTGTTGGAATTTCCTAGGCGGCACTCGCTCGGTGACGCTTTTCGTCGCGAGTGGAGTTGTGGTCTGTTGTACGCCTATACCACTTCTGCCCAGAGTGCTGAAGAAGATCCGGCGCGACTGGGCGCAAGTTATTCTTGTGTCCCTGGACTGGGCTCGAAGATTGTGGTATCCCGAGCTACTCAGTATGAGCATCCATCCCCCGATCTTTTTGGGAGGATCTTCTGTCGCAGCAGCAGGGAACGGTCCTCCATCTGAATAAATCCAGCCTCCACCTCCTTACGTGGAGATTGAGCGGCGGCAGTTACTGTCTTTCGAGCTGCCTCCCGAAGTCTGTAATGTTATTTTGGCAGCCAGGCGCCCTCCGCAAAGACGTTATACGCCTGTAGGTGGAATAAGTTTGTGGCATGGTGCACAGCAAAGGCTGTGGATCCCCATTCTGCCCCTCTTTCAGAGATCCTTCTTTTTCTTCTCTCTTTGGCCTAAAAGGGCTCTGCTCTGGGCACTATCATTGGCTATCTCTCGGACAATTCCTCCTTTTTAAGGCTCCCAGATCAGCCTTCCCTTTTCAAGTCCCCTGTTATAAATAGATTCTTGAAAGGCATCACGCACATGTTTCCTCCTGTTCCTTTATTGATGCCTCAGTGGGACTTGAATCTAGTTTTTACCTTTCTGATGTGAGCTCCCTTTGAGCCACTTCATAATATCCCTCTTCATCTTCTCACCCTAAAGACTGATTTCCTGGGTGCCATCACCTCTGCCAGAAGAGAGAGTGAGCTCCAGGCTCTTTCTTCTAAGCCTCCTTTTCTCTCTGTCCATCCGGATGAAGTTGTTCTAAAGACTCGTACTTCTTTTCTTCTAAAGGTTTTCACTGCCTTTCACATCGGGCAGACCAACATTTTTCCTCTTTAGAGGGATGCGGAGGCGGAAAGAAGGTAGGCAGAGAGGCTCTACCGTCTGGACCCAAAACATGTGCTCTCTTTCAATCTGAGCCGCACACAACAGTTCCGGCTGGATGACCAGTTCTTTGTTGGCTACGTTTGCACCAAGAAAGGTCGGGCTGGGCACAAGCGGATCATCTCTCGTGGGTCGTTCTGTGCATAAAGGCTTATTACTCCTTGGCTAAAAAGGAGCCTCTGGTGGGGTTGCGCACCCTCTCTACCAGGGCGACGGCAGCCACTACTGCCCTGACAGAAGGAGTTCCCTTGCAGGACATTTTTCTGGCAGCTACGTGGGCTTCTCTGCACACGTTTACCAAGCACTACTGCCTGGACAGCCAAGTCCGGAGAGACGGCTTCTTTGGTCGTTCTGTTCTCCAGGACTTTCTGGTCTGATCTTGGTTCGCAGTCCCACTACCGGGGTTGGTATTGCTGGGGTATCTATTCTAAAGTAAGGAATCTATCACTAAGCGTTTCTTTCAGGTGCACAAGTTACTTACCTTTGGTAACGATATATCTGTAAGAAACATTAGTAGTGATAGATTCCTTACCGCCCCACCCATCCTCCCTGTTCTGCGAACTGATTTCTAGGGTTAAGGTCATCCCTTTCAGGGCCCTAGTTTTCATGGCACCAGTGGTCACTTTCTTGTATTGCTCTGCGTTCCTAGTGCGGAAAATCGTGAACAGAACTGACGTCAGCGTTCGCGGGCGTGTCTAAGTAGCTCCAGCGATGTGATTCTGGCGCCAACTACGCTCGCGGAACCGCACGACGACGCCTACCGACGCGCAGGGGTACTGCTGATGAAAAACTTTCCAGATCCAGTCTAATGCCTGGAGTTAATTCTAAGGTAAGGAATCTCTCACTACTAATGTTTCTTACAGACATATCGTTACGGAAGGTAAGTAATTTGTGCATCTGTCCCACATCTAAGGCCGTAGGAGATTCAAACACGTCCATGTCCCACAGGCGTTGTCTGTTGTAATAAGCTCTAATGGAGATATTTGAGCTGAATCAGGCAAAGGTCAGAGGAGATAGCCGCCTTTCTTACTTATTATTTTAATATAAATTGTACTACGAATTGACCCATGACTGCAATTTACTAATAGATTTTCACAAGTTTATAAAAACATTTTATTCACACATTCATTCTTATTCTATATTTTAAAACATTTTTTTTAAATTATGGTAAGGTAACTTAAGAAAAATAAAGACTTGATGCATTGCATTAAGTTCATTTTATGGATCCTTCGCGAATCCTCAGACAAATAAGTGGTCTGCCGGTTATATTTCATGCTTTCAATACTAAAACAACACATTTAATACAAACATATGCTATTGCAATTTCTATAAGTGTATCATTGCCTTTGTGTGGGTATTTGAGTGACTGAGTGACTGTGGGTGTACAAGTGGCTATTTGGGTGTGAGAGGCTGTGTGAGTGGGTGTGAGTAGATGTATGAGTGGGTGAGTGAGTGGCTATATTGATGTGTAATTGGTTGTGTGGGTGAGTCTGAGTGGTTTTGTGGTTGTGATTAGTTTTGTGAGTAGGTTTGTGTGTGTGTGTCTGTAAATGAATATGTGGGTCTGTGAATGGGTGTATGTGTTTTTTTAATTGGGATCTGGATCTGCAGATCCAGGTGGACCCGCGAATCCTTGCACGCTCACAAACAAAATAGTTTTTGGACAATTTCTTGCCCACAAGGGGTTCCTCACAGATTCCTCCATTAGTCCCATGAGGTACGGATACCTCTATCCTGACCCCTTCTATCACTTTTACATTTTATTTCCCCCCCTGGGAACTGTGTCTTGATGCACAAAATGGCAGCCGGAACTTTCCGCTCGGGTTGCGGCCACCCAATGACGGCATTGCTGTTGGAGCGTGGATCCACGTCTCTAGATATACATAAATCATTTTCCTCTAATAACTTCAAAACTATTTAACAGATTTACACCAAATTTCAAAAAGCACTTTTTCAGGATTAAGATCTACCTTTCTGCCAAATTTAGTGTAATTCCGTTCAGCAGTTTGGGCTGTAGTTCTGTCTAAAATCCTTATGGCTTTTGAATATCTTTATTCGGCAAATTGATCACCATAAAAGAATACATATACATATACATTTCCAATTTACCAATAAATTTTTTTTAAATACAGTTAAAAGAAGGGTGGGCACCTCAATCACTAGTTTGGTAACAGCGGATTCATCATCAGCCTGTAGGACCCCCCGAATGCAGTTTCAGTAAGCGGGAGCGTGTCAACCACGCACTTCCCAAAAATTTAGCCACCCCGCAAATCATAGTGGAAGATGAAGAATCTGTAGAGAGGACGCGTAGTGCCTGGCTATGGCACCTCAACCCTAATTCCCTGCAGACGGGTTTCAACCAGAATTTCCGCTATTTTCTCACACATTTAAATAACAAAAATTGATCAGTAAGTGAGCCCACGTTCGTAACCCTCATAGCATTACTCTGTACCCAGTCCCAGTATAGTTTTTTAATCACATCTTTGGGTGGCGGCGATTGCGACTCCCATGCCTCTCGTAAACCCAAATTGAAAGCCAGTTCTTTCAGTTTGTTTAGCCATCCTATTTTTTTACCCGTGTCCAGTAAAAGGAGATCGTCCAACCCTTCTGCATACTTTGCAAGCTCCTCGGTTCTTCTTAAACGGGACCAGAAGAGCAACGGGCGTAGCCTCACCAAGTCCTTTAGTGTTCTTCTGCCCAGATCTAATCTCAGTGGAATCATTGGGGTGGAAGCGGGAAGAGCTACCACCTTTCTAAAGAAATTATTTTCCGCTGTCATCAGATCTGAAACACCTTCGAACCCCCAAAGTTCGGAGCCATAAAGTGCCGCAGGAAGAATCTGTCCCTCGTAGATGGCCATAGCTGGGGAAACCGGTTTGCTACTTGATTCACGGAGCTCCTTCAGCGTCACCCCGGATACTTTTCGGTGACTGAGTAACATTTTGGAAAGATGGTCCTTCCAGGTCATGCGGCTGTTTATCCGGACACCAAGATAGTCAAAAGATTCAACCAGCTCTAGGGGAGCACTATTGAGCACAAAATTATTTTTAAATCTTTTTGAGGGGGCGAAAGCCATCAATTTGGTTTTCGATGTATTGATGGTTAAGCCTCGGATAGTGCAGAAGGAGCTAAACCGATTCAAGAGTTTTTGCAAGCCCACTGGGGATTTGGAGATTAATAAGGTGTCGTCGGCGAACAGAAATGTGGGGATTCTTTCCCCCGCCAGGGATGGGGCATCCGTCTCCACCCCCTTCAGATGGTCCACCACTCCATTTACGAATAGGGAGAAAAGGGTCGGAGCCATAACACAGCCCTGACGTACTCCTCTCCGCACTGGGATCCTATCTGTTAGTTGTCCCTGGGATCCCCATCTAACCCTCGCATAATTCCCCTCGTGCAGCTTAACGATTAGGTTCAGAAGACCACTGGGAAAACCCATCTCTCCAAGTATCTCCCAAAGTTTTGCACGAGGGACCAGGTCGAATGCTGTTTTGAGATCTATGAAGGCCATATACAAACTGCCTTTCTTGATGGTAACCGCCTTCCAATAGATGGCAAAAAAGCGAAAGACCTGGTCCATCGTGCCTACCTTCCTTCTAAAACCCGCTTGTAAGTGGGAGAGAACACTGGCCTCCTCTATCCAATCGCCTACTCTTGAAATGATGACCCTGCCGACCACTTTCTGAATTATGTCTATCAAACTGATATTATCCTTATGGGAAATTGCATGGGGAAAACACTATTTGGGACCCCCCTTTTTCTCGCCCCCCGCTTGACCAATCACCCGGAAACCTTCCTGACAGCAGCTGAAGTAACTGACAAACTAGTTCTGAAAATGTCATGAAGATTTGTCAAATGCCACCAAAGTTATTAGCAAAAGAAAAAACACTTTTCCTATGGAAACTAGGTCCTAGCTGTAACTACCTGGCACGACTGCCGGTAGAGGATGGATGGATATATTCATATATATATGTGTGTGTGTATGTATATGTATATATATATTTTTGTGTGTGTGTGTGTGTGTGTGTGTGTGTGTATATATATATATATATATATATATATATTTATATCTTACAGATTCAATCTGGTGCTTGTGGATATTCTAAAGGTGAGGAATTTGTAGTTAGATAAAGCATGCACTACAAAAAGTGTTAGCAAAGGTAAGCAGTTTGTTCTTCCATTCCTCTGAGATGTAGGAAAATTCTATACGAATTCCTGTACTCATAATTTCTGACTTGTTTTTTTTCTTTTTTGCGCAGGCTATGCAAAGACAAGAAAGAAAATGAACTCCTATGCAAAATAATTTGAAATTCAAAACCAATTCCTCACAAGCTGATCTTATTACATTTTGATATTCTGTTGCCTGACTGGATGATTATGTCTACTCATTAAAGCTAAGCGTACTGGAGACAAGTGCAGACAATGTATTTGTTCCAATGGAAAAAATGCACACAGCAGTTGTGTAATTTAGTGACCGATCCTAAATTCTCATTTCTAAATGTGTAGAATTAAAATCAAACAACATCATCGGGAAAGGCTGAGATTTTCGTCAGATTAAGTTTTTTGCCTGAAACCTCACTTGAAGTCAAACAACGTATCTGCTGTTTGGCATGTTTTATATGTTTCATAGCTGTAAAGAATTATATGCTCTGTAGATTTTTTTGTTTGGGCAGGACATTGTACATATTACAAACTTTTGCATAAAACACCATTGTGGGATTAATTAAAAAAATACAAATAGACTGTACAGCTTTAGTGGTTTTGGCTTTGTAAAAGATCAGATGCCATTATCTGCTTTGTAAATTATTTTAGTTAGACAAAAATTCTGTTTGCAAAGGCAGAAATGTTTTGGGCTGGATTCAATTTTTGTCATTATGTATTTTTTTCTTATTTTATTGCAACAATTTTGTATTCTGCTATGAATGCAAGTATCACCAGATATGATGCAACAGATTTACGTAATGCCATGTACTTCATTCATGCACAGAAATGAGTTCGCCATTTTGAGGAGTGCCCTATTGTTTATTTAACTCTGTACCCTTTTCCTTGCAGGGAAACAATGATGCATTTATTTTTAAATACATATCTCTGAGCTAGTGACTCAGTAAAACTTGAAGCACAGCAGGGATCTTTGTGTAGACTTTTCACAATATCCATATGAAACTACTCTACAGCGTAGTGCCAAAACTGTACCTTGTTTATTTTATGACCCAATAAATGGATCGTTTTTAATATCTTCTTGCATCTTTTTATTTATCTATTATTTTTACTGTTTCAGCTCAGCAGGGGAAGATTTTTTGGCAGGACAGTCTTACCAAAAATATAAAAAAATATTTCTGAAAATGAAAACTGGGGAATGTTTGTTCAGTTCATTTATAAAGTGAAGCGTACAACTTGTAGGTTTCCGGGCGTTAAACCGTGTAAACTGTTATACACGTTTTAGGGGAAGTCAGTATAATTTCTGACTTATCTGGATTTTATTTGATGATTTGAGGCCCTCCACCATCTTGTCATCTTGAGACTTCTAGCAAGGAAAGAAAATTAACTGAGGTCTCGGACGGAAATCACAGATCCACTCAGAATCGAAATCTGCCTAGCATAGTAACGGTAAGTTTCAATTCTATTAAGGACACGGAGGCAAGGATTATGCTTTTCTCTCTCCACTGTTTATTCAAAAGTTACCGCATAGCAGCCAGAAAAGCAATAAACATTAAAAAAAGATATCACATAATACCCAACATCGGGTAAATAAGATCAACAGAAAAATTCAGAACATATTCAGGGAACTCCACATCCCATCAGTCCATGTACATAGTCCTTCTACAGTGTCCATAATCCTTAAGGTAGTCCGTCCATCTTGTGCTCTCCTCCTCTTTCTTCGCGCGAGACACGCCACCTCATCCGCGGTCTTGCTTTGCGCCATCATTGCCTAGCAGGAAGAAACAACAGCGTGAGCGTTGCCCATTCCGTCAGAGGAAAAAGACCAATCTTTAAGCAAATACTACTTGTCAGTACCATAGATCTAGAAGATCTCATTTAATGGAAAACCGATTACTTACAGTCATACGGGGAGGGATTTCCGCAGGAAGCATGGGTGGGATAATCCTCGCCTCCGTGTCCTTAATAGAATTGAAACTTACCGTTACTATGTTAGGCAAATTTCGATTCTATGTCAGGACCGGAGGCTTCAGATTATGCTTGTTCAAAGCTGATTAACCACCAAACTTGCAATATCCACCACAGGCTTGAAATAAAACCGCTTGAAAGTGGAGTCCGAGGACCAGTCCGCTGCACGCATCAGGTCCTCCAGACGTACTCCTAAGGAGAAAGCCTTCGAGGCCATGGCACCTCTAGCTGAATGAGCTCCAAATTGTTTAGTATCAATGCCAGCTTCTTGGAGCACCCACCGCACCCAACGGCAAATAGTGGGGGAAGACACCGCCTTATGCGGTTTTCGCAGAGCCATTAAAAGTTGTCTCTCACCCGGGGTGCGAAGTTCCAGCGTGGCGTCTTCGTACATCTATAAAACACTGCACCACACAGAGTTTGGGAACGTCCACGAAGGCCGGATACAAGATGGATCTCGCAGCGGACTTCGTGCGGCGTCCCACTGTAAACGTAACCCCCTCGGGGGAAAACATTAGTGCAGAGATATCCAAGGCACGCACATCAGAAACCCGGCGACAAGACACTAGACACAAAAGCATAGCCAACTTTGCTGATAACTCTTTCAGTGAAAAGAAGCGATTGTGCTGGCAGGAAAGGAAAAGGTTCAAACCCACATTCACGTCCCACAAGACGGAATATCTCGGCTCCGGGGGTAAAGAAAGACGTACCCCCCGAAGAAGCCTGCAAATCAAGGGATGCTCCCCGACAGGGGCCCCATCCAGTGGTTTGTGCGCTGCCGAGATCAC
Source organism: Lissotriton vulgaris (assembly GCF_964263255.1). Taxonomy (NCBI): domain Eukaryota; kingdom Metazoa; phylum Chordata; class Amphibia; order Caudata; family Salamandridae; genus Lissotriton; species Lissotriton vulgaris. The sequence continues at coordinate 1,488,486,462 of NC_141694.1, read as the reverse complement.
CGAGCGCATTGCGTTAATGGTCCTGTAGGCCAGCCCATCCGCCACCAGCTTCGCTAGGAAGTTCAAGATGGGAACGACACCTGCGACCAGGGGATCCAGGTCCCGTCGAAGACACCAACGAACCCACCTGGACCAAGCCGAGCGGTACCTCTTTGTTGTACTGTCGGCCCACGCCTTAGACAGGAAGGACTCAGCCGAGCCCGAAAAAGTCCCGGGAGCGACCAGCGTCTCCTGAAAGCCGCCACGCCATGAGGTGGAGAGAACCCTGCATGATGAGGTGGTGATGCTCCCCGTCTGGATTGAGAAGGAGACGAGGAAACCGGGAGAGTTGGATTGGAGAATCCCAAGAGAGTTCCAGAAGAACCGGAAACCAAACTTGCGACCTCCACCAGGGCGTCACCATCACCACGTCCGCCTTCTGGCGCCGCAGATGGGCCGCTGACCTCACCACCATCGAGAACGGGGGAAAAGCGTAAGGCTGTTCCCGACTCCAATCTTGGAGGAACGCATCTGTCGGCTCCGCCAGAGGATCCGCGGTCTCCAACTGAAAAACCTCGGCAACTGGAAGTCGAGACGGGACGCGAACAGGTCCACCGAGAACGGGCCCCACATGGTTTCCAACCAGTGAAACACCCGTGCGTCCAGCTTTTAGAGACTCGAATCTCGCAGGTACCTCGAGTGCTAGTCCGCCACCTGATTGGCTTGGCCCGAGAGGTACTCCGCCGTCACCGAAACCTGATGGGCTAGGCGGTAATGCCAAAAATCTTTCGCCAGGTCTGCTAATGCCCGTGACTGAGTGCCGCCCAGGTGGTTGACATAGCAGACCGCCGATATGTTGTCCATCCGTAAAAGAACACAGGACTTCGCCGAGTCCTTGGTCCAACAACGTACCGCGAAAGAGCCCACCAGGAGCTCTAGGCAATTGATATGGAGCTGCTGCTCTTCTAACGACCAACCGCCGCCTGTGGAAAAATCCCCGCAGCGGGCGCCCCAGCCTTTTCTGCTGGGTCCGATTCTATGATCAGGTCCGGAACCGACCCGAAAATTGCTCGGCCGTTCCACGTTTCCATATGGGAGAGCCACCAAGACAGTTCCCCTTTCATCTCCTCCGACAGAGGAACAGACTGCTCGTAAGTTAGGCCCCTTCTGAGATGGTAAGCCTTAAGGCGTTGCAGGGCTCGATAATGAAGCGGCCCTGGAAAGATTGCCTGAATCGATGACGAGAGAAGCCCCACTACCCTGGCAATTTGACGTAGGGACGTGTGAGACTTGGCGATCGTCTGTCGAAGCACGTGCCAAATCTTGGCCATCTTCCGAGAAGGAAGGCTCAGAGACGCCTGCACCGAGTCCACCATGAACCCTAGGAACACCATCGTCTGGGAGGGTGTGAAGACAGACTTGTCCTTGTTGACAATGAAACCCAGACCCTGCAAGAGGGAAATCGTCTGGTTGAGTTGAAGCACTAGCTTGTTGGGACACTGGGCCATAAGCAGAATGTCGTCCAGGTAGACGATCATCCGGATTACCTGACTCCGAAGGACTTCCACTGCCGGGCGTAGCAGCTTGGTGAAACACCAAGGGTCAGAGGAAAGTCCGAACGGAAGGGCCGTGAATTCGAAAATCTGGTCCAACCAGAGAAACTGTAATAATCGACGGTGAGGAGGGTGTATGGGCACCACCAGATAAGCATCTTTGAGGTCCAGCCGGACCATCCAGTCGTTGGGCAAGAGCACATCTCTCAGGAGGTGGATACCCTCCATCTTGAAGTGGTTGTATACCAACCAGCCGTTTAATTCACAAAGGTTGATAGCGGGTCTCTTGCCCCGTCCGTTATTTCCACTAGGAATACATTGCTGAGGAAACCTGAGGGGTGTCTCGTTGATCGGCAAATGGCCCCTTTGCGTAACAGCTCTGAGAGCTCTTCGTCGATCAACCGCCCATCTTCTTGCGAGAAAACAATTGGATGGGGGGCTTTCACCTGGAAGGGCTGATCATAAAATTCAATATGGAAACCTCGCACAGTCTGAAGGACCCATGCTTCCCCCGTGATCGGGAAAGAAGCCAACCGCCCCCCTATGAGAACCTGATCCGGATGGATTACACTCACCGTGGGAACTACTGTTTCCAGCGTCGTTCCGGAAGCCACCTCTGCCACGAAAACGTTGGTTCTTGGTGGGGTAGAAGTTGGTATAGTTGGCCGAGGAGTTGTACTGGCCTCTGCCGAAGCCTTGTCCCCTATTGGGTTGGTTCTGTCCGCCACGGCCGGTCGTGAGGCCCCTGCCAGGACCGGCCCCCCTAGAAAAACGCTGTTGGAACACCCTTTTGATGGTGGACTGGGCTTTGTCCAGAGAGGAAAAGGTGGAAACGAACTTCCCCAGTTCTTTTATAAATGGGTCACCAAACAGGCCGCCTTGCGCCACCGCTCCCACCTCCGAAGAGGCCAGTTCCCCTAATTTGGGATCAAGTTTGATGAGGAGCGAGCGCCAGCGTTCAGTAGAGAGCGCGCAGTTGGCGTTGCCTAAGAAGATGATTGCCCTCTGCGCCCAATTAGACAACACGTCGGGGGCAATTGTAGAGCCCGACTCCTTGGCCTCCTCCGCCATATCCAGGATATTTGTCAGGGGGCCTATGGTATCCAAAAGTTTATCCTGGCATGACCGCCAGGAGCAGTCGATGCCCTTACGGGGGTACTTCACAAACTTGGCCATAAAGGTGGCCATCTTCCCGTCAAGTTCGGGAGTCATGGCCACCTTCCCCTCAAGTGTCGGACACGGACATTCTCCCCTCAGGCAACTATGTGCCTCCTTCTCCAGAGGCTTGCTGGGGCGCCCCGCCACGAACCTCGCGACCTTGTCAACCGGCGTCCAGGCAGCCGACCTCGGGTGGATGATATAGTCCGGGTCCAGCATACCTGAGGCGTCCTGAGGCAACTCAGTCGGAGTACCGGACGGGCGCCAAGACCGCACTGAGTCCTCCTCCTCGTCAGTGTCCGCAGTGGAGAGCCCTCCCGGACAGGAAGGAGCTGTCCCCGTATGCACCGAAGGGCCCGGGGTCGGGAGCGACGCCGGAGTAGGGTCGGTTTCCTTAGCCAGAAACGCATCCCTAAGGCGTTCGAAGGCGTCCTTATCCACACCCGGCTCACCCCCCGAGCCACCGTCCCTACAGGCCTATTTGGGTGCTGGCGGGTGACCCTCCCCGGGGGACTGGGAACCCGCAGGGGCACCCCCCGGTGCGGGAGCCAGCTTCGCGCACTCCTCCGCAATCCGGGCCGAAGGGCGATCCTCCATGGGCCCCACAATCTCCTGCACGCACCTGTAGATAGACTGATCCACTGCGTCATAAAATTCATCATCCCCCAAATACTGGTGGGTTTCCTCCTCCTCAACGTAATACCCTTCCGCCATACTGCCTATTTGCTATATCGCGGAAAAGGTGGAAAGTTTCAACTGGCACTAGGGACCAGGGGTAGGGGCCAACCGGAGGTTAGCAAAGGCTTTTGTCACTGGTAAACCAGGGCGTCTAGTGGCAGCACTCCACCCAGCGAGCTAACCCTCTCAGCAGAGACCGGGTCAAGGCCACCTCCCTGCGCGCTAACTAAGAGTAAACACTGGCAAGCGGGCTCACTACCCGACGTGCTGAAAAATTACAGCCCGAAGGCGTCAAACACGGTAATCCGCTAAGTACAGACCCGTTAAGGGCGTAGATCAGTTTGGGGCAATACAACCCAACAGGGCGTCAAGGTGAGGCGGCAGAGTAAGGCTCCGGCGTGTCTCTCCTCCTCGGCGCGGCTCCCGTCTGACGGGGAACCACACCGAGGAGGGGAGAGGCCCGACGCCTCCCTCTAGCGGTGAGGAGGTAACACCGCAACTCTCGGGGACAGTCGCGTCAGGGGCGAAACGTCCCCGCAACGAATTATCGGGGCTCTGAAAGATAAAAGTGCACAAATATATCAATCAAAAGCCCCTAAGCCCAACTACAAATATATAAAGTGCCTAAAACCCAAAACACCCCCACATTGCAATAACGAGGGAGAGCATAGGAAAAAGCACTTAACTGGCTGCGAAGCAGCGAAGAAAGAGGAGGACACCACAAGATGGACGGACTACCTTAAGGATTATGGACACTGTAGAAGGACTATGTACATGGAATGATGGGATATGGAGTTCCCTGAATATGTTCTGATTTTTTCTGTTGATCTTATTTACCCGATGTTGGGTATTATGTGATATCTTTTTTCTTGTTTATTGCTTTTCTGGCTGCTATGCGGTGACTTTTGAATACAAAGCGGAGAGAGAAAAGCATAATCTGAAGCCTCCGGTCCTGACATAGAATTGAACGATTTCATTAAAAAACATTTATTTACATTTCTATAAGGTGGTTATGATTTTTGTACCTATATAAGTCCACTAGGAGACAATGGAGATTTTTTTTAGAGCTTTGTCAATAAGGAATGTGTCCTCAGCGGACATAATGTAAGTTAGCAGTGTCTCCTACCTTGGGACTCATCAGTTAGGAGCTTTCAATTCTCTAGCTAGATCAGCAGCATACAATTATTGAATAGAGGTATGAGAGCCAGCCCTGAGTAAAATCCATTATCTGAAAGAGACACGTTAGGGATAGATTCCTTACCTTAGAATATCCCCAGGTGTCAGACTGGATCCGGAAATTTTTGCATCGCAATACCCCTGCGCGTCGGTAGGCGTCGTTGCGGCTCCGCGTCCGTCGTCGGCGTCGTTAGCGCCGGAATTACGTCGTCGGAGTACTTAGACGCCGCCCATGCGCACTGACGTCAGTTCTTTTTTTTTCCGCGCCAGCTAGGGCAGATCCGGAGAAGCTCTACCCCTAGTCATTTTTTGACTAAACTTTTGATCTTGTTGATCATTTCTTTCTTCGAGTCTTCGACTCTATCGGTGCCGGTAGGGATGCCCGGGTTCAAACCCTGCTCGAAGTGCGACCGACTGATGTCGGTTACGGACCCCCATCGCCGGTGCCTGAAGTGCTTAGGCCTCGATCACGACGACCGCACCTGCTCCAACTGCCGGGCCCTGACGGTGAGAAGTTGGCCTGATACATAGTGCTCACTATTCTAGTGATCACTGTGTATCATTCCAAACGACCCTTATTGATGATTGGTTGTAAGTCAACCTTATAGACCAGCTATCCTAGTAGCATGGGCAAGAGCAGTCTTTAGGCTAAACTCTAGAGGGCGTGTTAAGCCAGCTGTTTCTGATAGATACATCTGCCATGTGGATTCCTCACCTTGTGAATATCCCCCTTGCGTCAGCAACATTCGGAAATTCTTTTTGTAGCTTCGCGCCGACGTGGACGCGGACGTCACAGAGACACGGCTCCGCTCGCGACTCCGCTGACGTCACCGACGCCTACAATAGGCCCACGCCGGCGTGATGACATCAGTTCCCTTTTTTCCACGTCGTCGACGCTAACGGTTTTCAGGGATCGTGCTGTAGCTTTTCAGTAACTTTGTTACTATTTTCCTGTTATTCTGTATAACATCATATTCTTCGAGATGTCGTCGAAGAAGACTGGTTTCAAGGCTTGCGGCGAATGTGGCAAGACTATGTCCATCACCGATCCACATGACTGCTGTGTCTGGTGCTTAAGCTCCGACCATGATGTCGAGGACTGTGCTTGCTGCAAGAAGCTGACTTCGAAGGCGCTGAGAGAGAGAGAGGCGAAACTCCTTGTGGCTAAGCTTAAGAGTAAGAAGGAAAAGAAATCTTCGAAGTCTCGAGCTCGTCGTTCGAGGTCTCGGTCTCGATCGAGGTCACGCTCGGAGTCGTCTTCAGCTCACGCGTCGAAGTCTTCGAGGAAGAAGCACAAGAAGAGGAGCCACGAGTCACGTCATCGCTCCGGAAAAGACTCTGGTTCGAGACCGAAGTCCCAGGTTAAGCTCCTGAGTAAGGAGTTGGTGGTTTCGGAGTCGGAGCATGTCTCTGTGGGTGAGGATTCACAACCAGGTTCGCCCGAATCACAGGAGCAGGTCCATTCTCCAGTTCAATCCAATCCTTCTGGTCAGGAGGATGAAGGTGAGGAGCAGGGGGCTGGTGAAGTCGTAGTTCCGGTGCCTGCGGGTTCGTCGACCCCGGTTCCAGGACTCGTGGAAGAGGTCAACGTCGTCTCGACTCCGCCTCCTCAGGAACGTCCCAGAGATTCTTATCCTGAGTTTCCAGCACCAGGTCAGGATCCATCTCAGTTCCTGAACGCCATGTTTGGTGTCTATTCTAGGGCAATGTTCCCGTCTGGTGCACCTGTTGGTCCCACGGGTCCTATGGCTTTCAACTTGGGTGTTCCCCAAGCTTATGCCCCTGCGCCCTTCATGCCTTTTATGCCGGCTATACCACCGCATTGGCATTTACCGGCACCTCTGGTGTCGTCGACGCCGAAGCGCTCGATGCCGACTCCGTCGATGCCGGTCACGTCGACGCCGATGCCCACGACTCCGAGGCAAGATTCTGTCCGACCTCGAGCTGAGAAGCCTCGTCCGACGTCGGGTTCGACGCCGGCTCCGGCGCCGTCGGAGTCGATTCCGAACCCGTTGGCTTCGATTGTGAAGGAAAGGTCTCGGAGAAGGGCTCAGAGACTCCTGGAAGAAGATAGGTATCAGTATTCGGATACTGAAGAAGGAGAGTTACGGGATTCTGAGGATCCTTTTGAGGATTTGTGTGAGGCCAGTGGGCTTGAGCTGTCACCTGAATGGGAGTTGGCTTCAGTTTCTAATGTGCCATCAAAGGATGTGGTGCCTTATCACACTGTTATTAAAAAAGCAGCGAGCCTTTTGAACATTACTCTTCCTACTGCTGACTATAAGCCTAACATCTTGACTGAGGTTCTTCATTCTCCCTCGTCAGTGGTTGAGCCTGTGTTGCCCTTCAACGAGGCCTTGACTGAGCCCATCTATGAGGTATGGAAGAAGCCTTTGTCGGCTCCTGCAGTTTCGAGATCAGTTGCAAGGAGGTACAGAGTGGCACCTGAGGACCCGGCATTTTTATCTATTCATCCCTTGCCTGAGAGTTTGGTGGTGCAGGCTGCTTGCGCTAAGAAGTCTGCTGGAGCTTTCCCACAGGTTCCTGGGGACAAGGAATCCAGGAAGCAAGATCAGGGTGCCAGGAAGGTCTTCTCATCAGCCAGTATGGCATTAAAATCAACCAATGCAACGTGCCTGATGGGTAGATATATCCATGCCTTGATGGATTCTGTCAAGCAGCTTGTTCCGAAAATCCCTGAAGATGACCGGAAGGATTTTCAGGAGGTGATTTCGGACACTCAGGCGGCTGTGAGACAGGTGATTCAGAGTGGCCTGGACACTGCTGATTCGGTGGCAAGGGTCATGGGATCGTCTGTGGCCACCAGGAGGGCCGCCTGGCTTAAGTCTTCAGAGTTCTCTGCGGACGTCCAGTCTGCGTTGTTGGACTTACCTTTTGATGGCTCCGGATTGTTTGGCAAGAAGGCTGATGCTGCCTTGGAACGTTTTAAGGACAGTAGGGCCACTGCAAAGTCCTTGGGTCTTCAGTCCAGAGGAACTACTGGTAAACGCTTCAGGGGGTTCGGAAGATCCTTTCGTTCCTACAGACCTTCCCAGCAACAGCCTCAGCAGCAACAAAATACTCTGTACAAGTCGTACAGGGGCAGACAAAGAACCCGCCCTAGAGGTCGTCAATCCTCCTCCTCCTCCTCCTCTCCTTCCCAACCCCCAGCCATTGCAGCAAAGCAGCCCTAGATCCGCCATTCCGGATCATGTGGGCCCAGTGGGGGGTCGGCTTACTCATTTCCTACAAGATTGGGAATTAATTACATCGGATCTTTGGGTTCTCAATCTTGTAGGGAATGGGTATGCACTTCCTTTCCGGGAATTCCCTCCCAATTACCCTCCTTGCCAGGGTTTTTGTTCGGAGGACCACCTGCTTCGCCTGCAGGAAGAAGTCCTGGCTCTTTTCAAAAAAGGTGCAATAGAGGTGGTTCCAGAGCAGGAGAGGGGTCAGGGGTGCTACTCCCGGTATTTCCTGATCCCCAAGAAAGATGGCAGGCTTCGACCTATCCTGGATCTCAGGATCTTGAACCTTTACCTGAAACAGGAAAAGTTCAAGATGCTCACTCTTGCGCAGGTTCTTCAAGCGCTGCTGGAAGAAGACTGGATGGTGTCAATCGACTTGCAGGATGCGTATTTTCATGTTCCCATCCTGAAGTCGCACAGAAAGTATCTCCGTTTTACGGTGGGGTCACAACACTACCAGTTTGTGGTTCTTCCGTTTGGTCTTACTACTGCTCTTTGAGTCTTCACCAAGGTGATGGCGGTGGTGGCAGCTCATCTCAGAAGATCGGGGGTACATGTGTTTCCGTATCTAGACGACTGGCTGATCAAAGCGGAGTCGTCGGAGAAGGTGCTCCATCATCTGCAAGTGACAACTCAGTTGTTGCACAGGTTGGGTTTTTCGATAAATGTACCCAAATCTCACCTGGTGCCCTCGCAGCGCAACCTGTTCATAGGTGCGGTACTGGACACTACTGTGTGTCACGCATTCCCTCCCCCTCAAAGGATTCGCGACATTCAGGAGATGATTCCTTTGTTTTTCCCTGGAGCGGTTGTTCCAATCCTGAAGGTCCTTCGTCTGCTCGGTCTGATGGCTTCATGCATCCTGTTGGTCAACCATGCACGCTGGCACATGAGGGCACTCCAGTGGTGCCTCCGCAGGCAGTGGTATCAGCACAGCGGAGATCTCAGGGAGTCAGTGAAGATCTCCAGAGAAACTGCAGCGGATCTGTCTTGGTGGAGTGTGGAAGGCAATCTGTCACAAGGAAAGCCTTTTCAGATTCCTCCTTCGGTTGCCACGGTAGTATCGGACGCGTCCACCCTCGGGTGGGGTGCTCATCTGGGGGACCTGGAGGTCAAGGGTCTTTGGTCTCCAGAGGAAAGGTTGCTTCACATCAACCTCCTGGAATTGCGGGCAATTCGTCTGGCGCTCAAGGCCTTCCTCCCTTCCCTTCGCGGTCAGTCGGTCCAAGTCCTAACGGACAACACGACCGCGATGTGGTACATCAACAAACAGGGAGGAGTAGGGTCGCAGTGTCTCTGCAGAGAGGCTCTGCGTCTCTGGTCCTGGGTTCAGGACCATCAGATTTGTCTGATGGCAAATCATCTGGCCGGAGTTCAGAACGTTCGTGCAGACAGTCTCAGTCGGCAGTTCTCTGCCGATCACGAGTGGAGGCTCCATCCAGAGGTAGTTCACGACATCTTTCGGATGTGGGGGACTCCTCGGGTGGACCTGTTTGCCACTCACGAGAATGCTCACTGCCTGTCATTCTGCAGCCTCCAGTTTCCGATGCAGGGAGCCTTGGGGGATGCGTTTCAGTTGAGTTGGAGCTCGCAACTCCTTTACGCGTTTCCTCCCATACCCTTGATTCCTCGGGTTCCGAGGAAAGTTCGCCAAGACCGGGCCCAAGTTATATTGATCGCCCCGGATTGGCCAAGAAGGGTGTGGTACTCAGACCTTCTCCACCTCTCCTCTCACCCGCCGCTCCGTCTCCCTCACAGGGCAGATCTCCTCTCTCAGTGGGAGGGGCAGGTTCTACACCCCCACCTCCAGACCTTACACCTTCATGCCTGGAGATTGAACGGGGCAACCTGATTTCTTTTTCTCTCCCTCACGATGTGGTGGATGTCATTTTGTCAGCCAGGCGTGACTCCACTCCATCTATTCTTATAGGTGGTCTAAGTTTGTTATTTGGTGCAGGGAGAAGTCCATAGACCCTTTGAGGGCCCATTTATCTGATGTTCTCCAGTTTGCCCTTTCTCTGGCACAGCAGGGGCTTGCTGTTGCCACAGTGAAGGGTTATCTGTCAGCGCTGTCGGCGTTTATTTGTTTGCCTGACCAGCCTTCTCTGTTTAAGTCTCCTATAGTTTTGAGGTTTTTGAAGGGCCTCGTTAATAAGTTCCCTCCTGTCCCTTTTATTGTGCCTCAGTGGGATTTGAATCTAGTTCTGACATTTTTGATGGGTGCTCCTTTTGAGCCTCTTCATAAATGTACCATGAGGCTGACGTAAATAATTAATTTACTCTCTTAATTTCTATGCAGGTAAGTACTTAATCAATAGCAACTCAATCGGAATGAAAAAAGACAGAGTCCGTGGTGTTAGAGTTTCTAAGGGTTTTATTCCTCATAAAGGAATGGTCTAGACCAGGATATCATGTTCTGACCACCACAGGGGTGTCAGAAGGGATAGAGCGCTCTCGTTTATTAACAATACATAGCTTATATACTTGATTTATACCATAAGAAGTAATGTAAGAGGCGTAACAGCTGAGAGAAGACAAGATAACAGTATACACGTGTTACTAGTACGTAATCAAGAGGCGTAAACTAGGCGTGAATCAGAGGTGTGTGCTAGAAACGTCACTGATAGGTGACGCAAGTGGGTGGCACCAAGGGGTGGTGCTAACAGAATTGTTGCAGTGTCAGCAGAAATCGGAAGCTTGGATGCGCGCGCAGCTGCATGACGTGTGATTGACGGGGTGCAGGGGACTTGACATTTACACTGACGGAAAGAGACAGAAGTCTGGCATGTCAGATCAACTTGTACTTCTATCATATCTGATATCTGATGCTTAGGAACTATACTATCTAGGCGGAAAGGTCTCTAGGGCAGAAGCTGTTCTATGCTAACTGTGGATGCGTGTATAAGCGCCTAAGTGTCTACATGAGAAGTGTGGGGGCACGGGGCCTTCCATGAAAGCATGGTAACAGAGGCTATGAATTACTTGCATTGAGACAGGTCGGCCCTTTGGCTCTGCAGCTGGGGAGGATGTTTACTGGAGCTAGTAGGCATTCTCGAGGAGCGGAACAGATAACTCGAAGGTTATAGTCAGTCTTGGCAGAAAGCAGGCTGAGCTGAGCGCGAGGGGCCGCGCTGAAAGTAAGTCAGAGTTCACGGGTACAGAGGTAGCCTGGGCAGAGGCTGTCAGAGTCAGGAAGCCAAAAGAGGCTCGATGGCAGGAATCAGGGCCTACTCTGCCAGAGCAGGAAAACATGTGAAGTGTACTACAAAAAGACGGTGGCATAGCATACTTGGGAACGGACTATATAATCCATTCAGGGTGGATCTGAAAGAGGACATGTTAACGGTGGACGCAAATGTATTTGCGTCTTCATAGCTGGCACAGGAGGGAAGTTACATGCACTTTAAGCTGGTACATGGAGTCGGTGGGGTACGCGCTAGGGAACATAACATGACCAGAAATTTAATTTTCCTCATTCCCTCCTTGTTCCCTACGGACCCTTCATGATATATCGATCCTCATAAATCGATCAGTTTGTTCGTGTAGCATCATTTGTTCTTCTTTCTTTCGTTTACGTTTTGAGAGAAAACTGGAGTGCTCAACACAAGAGGTGGCACACAGTCCACAAATCGCTGGCCCACACTGCAGGCACAGGCAGCAACTGAATACTAGGACTAGGCCAATGCCTAGGAAGGATAGGATCTTCCATCCCCAAGCTGTTAACGTTGTCCAGAACCAACCGGACCAAGTCCAGGTGCCTGGATTCTGATGGATCTGATTTGCAATTTTATGGAGACGGGTGATAGCTTGATATACAGATGGTGCGTTTTGTGGTATGAAAACACAGCAACTTGACCCGATGACCTTACAGGCTCCACCTCTATCTGCCAAGATGACGTCAATAACAAGACGATTCTGAAGTACAACAACCCGCATGGCGGACTGCTCTTCTGTTAAGTTACCTAAGGCGGAGGCAGTTTCATTCACTACTGCTTCAAGTGTTCTAGTTAATCTGCGTATTAATTTACTATTCTGGACAGGGCCTAAAAAGAAAAAGAATCCTTTATTAAAGTCGGTGTACTGTTCCCATGCCGTTTCTGTGTAGTCGACAAGTGGGATGTCTCTTCTGGGTCTATTCTTTACTAGATTGGTATTTCTATGGTAATCAGGAGGAGCTAGAAAAACAGGTGGCAGAAGGAATGCAATGTAACAGGTACCATCCCAATCTGGAGGTAGACGAATGTATGCGGTATGACCACAAACAAAGTAAGAGTGACTGATAGCTTTAAAGGACGATTTTCCATGATCACTGAATTCGACCACAGTAGTGCATCTACTATGACCTAAGTGTACTGAACCTTTCTTCTTGATACATAATTCACCAGTGACTGGCAATACTGACATAACGGGTAGAACGGGTGTGGCTTCGGATTCGACAGTGAGAATCATAAGGCTAATTGTATAATTACCTAATCCATACACTTCATTTTCTAGGTCAGTTCCTATTCTGGTGGGGAGTCCCTCCTTATCTGGGTAACAGAAGTCTAGTAGGACCAAGTTCAGATTTCCCCAAACCCAACCCCCATCGAAAACAGCAATATCAGGATCTAAGGAGTTAATTATTTTAAACCATGCTCCGCAAGAGCCATTGTGAGTGAACGGGTACGGAAAGAGGGGCAGGGCTCCCTTGTAATTCTGGTAGGGAGGGAGTCGGCCACATATCCAGCAATTTGTAGCATTGTTAGTTTGATGAGAATGATGTAGCATACTAATGAATGTATTGTTGCGCAGCGCAAGTCTGTAGGAAAGCTTGTGTGGAGGTAACTCACTAAAAGTGTGTTCAGCAGAAACATTGTAAGCAGAATGTTCATGCTTGAAAATAGGATAATAGATAGGCAAAACGATACTGACAACAATAATTAAAATACTCAAAATAAACATGATTAATAGTGTCACTATACAGTGACTACGAAGTGATTTGCAGTATGTACGTTTCTTTGCTTCTCTCTCTCTATCTCTATCTCAATCTAGGGGATACATGTCAGAAACTATTTAACCGATTCACCTAGGGGAGGACTTAAACAATTAAACTGTCTGACTTGCTAGATCGTAATTTAATGCGATAATTTTCTTGAGGAGTTTTTTCTCGTTCAGATTCTGTAAAGTCTTTTTGTTCGACACAGTCTTTGGTGGGGGTGTACGAGTCTCGGTCAGGTTTCAGTCCAAAGAATTTTTTTATATGGCTCGTGTGGACCCACCCCTTTCTTCCTTCGATTTTCACAGCCGTCCTTGTTGTAAGAAGTACAGTCTTTGGAGACTTCCAGCGGGGCTCCAGCGGACTTTTTCTGTCAAAGTTGCGGACGAACACAAGGTCACCAGGACGGACGTCGTGTGGCTTTACATCAGTGTTGTCAGGGAAGGCTGCGGCAACCTGTGAACGACATGATTGGAGTGCAGACATCAAGGAGGCAAGGTAATCTGTCAACATGTTACAATCAACATCAGTAATCTTTTTTGGAATGGGCGTCCCCCACATATTCGGTGGTCTGCCAAAGACCACCTCGTACGGGGATAGCCCTGATCTCGAATGGGCGACCATCCTCATGTAGAATAGTGCCACTGGCAGGGCGACTATCCAGTCGACCCCTTTCTCCTGACATATTTTGGCAAGGCGGATCTTTAGTGTCTGGTTATGCCTTTCTACAAGGCCTGCGGCTTCGGGGTGTCGGACACAATGGAACTTCCACTGGTATCCCAGTAATAAGGAAACTTCCTTCATTAATGCAGATGAGAATGGCTGACCGTTATCTGAGTACACGACACGAGGCAGGCCGTATCGTGGGAAGAATTCACGAACCAACTGCTTGGCAGTGGTCGGAGCAGTGTAATCTGGGACTGGGTATGCTTCGGTCCAGCGGGACAGAGCACAGACAACTACGAGAACATATTTAAATCCTCGACAACGGTCCATCTGGATATAATCCATCTGGAGGACTTCAAAAGGGTGATCGGGAGGATGAAATCCACCTTGCTCTACAGGGACGCTTTTTCCTGGATTGAACTGACAACAGATCATGCAAGTACGCACTTTCTGTTTTGCTGCTGCTCGTAAGTGTTTATTGTTCCAGAGATTTTGTAAACTGTCTAACATCGCTTTCTCTCCTAGATGTGCAGGGCTATGTGCTGTATTTATCATAACTTGAACCATAGAGTCAGGGAGATACCATGTAGATTTTCCCTTCGTCATCCAACCTTGATCTGTCTGGATCCCTCCTAGTTTGATCCATTTCTTTATTTCTTCTGGAGTAGCATGTGTCTGAATGTCGACAACATCTAGTGTGGGATCCCTGACTGTCATACAGTTTGTCGGATCTGTTGTCATTGTCGTATCAGTTATCTGAGTGTGGGTCAGTGCTGTATGTTTTGCTGTCTGGTCTGCCAGGTCGTTACCCTGGGAAACAGAATCTGTGACTTTAGTATGTGCTTTACACTTCATGACGGATATGGCTGAAGGCAGATGTATTGCTTCTAACAGTGCTTGAATGAGAGGACCGTGTTGGATTTTGGCACCATGAGAGGTCAGAAAACCTCGTTCTTGCCACAGCATGCCGAAGTCGTGTACTACTCCGAACGCATAACGGGAATCAGTGTATATGTTGACATTTCTGTTCTTGGCTAGAATACAGGCTCGGGTCAGAGCGATGAGCTCTGCCGCTTGAGCAGACAGTGTATCAATACGATGTGTTTCTTTAACTTCAGTTTCAGTGGTCACGGCATACGCGGCCACTAACTCTCCTGTACTTGTTCTCATGCATGAACCGTCCACATAAAGTGTCAGGTCTGGGTTTGTCAATGGAATATCTGTTAAATCTCGTCGGGGCTTTGTTACTGCATTAATGATCTCTATGCAATCATGCGGAGCTGGATCTGTCATAACTGTAGGTAACAGTGTTGCTGGGTTCAGGATACTGCAACGTCTGATTTCTATGTGTGGCTGGAATAATGTCAACTCGTAACCTGTCAGTCGTGCTATAGTCAAGTGTTGAGTTTGGGTTCTGTTTAAAAGAACCTCTACGGAATGTGGAACTTGTACTGTTAACTGGTGACCTAGAACAATTGAGTCGCTCTGTCTGATTGCTAACGCTGTTGCTGCTACTGACTTTAAGCACGCGGGGAGTGCCTGGGCTACTGAATCCAATGTACTTGAAAAATAAGCGCAAGGCTTATGTGAACCTGCTTGATCTTGAGTGAGGACAGATAATGCTGTACCGTCACGTTCTGTAACAAAAAGTGTAAACGGTTTGCTGTAGCATGGTGTCGCTAAAACTGGTGCTTGGCATAATGCTTTCTTTAACTCCTCAAAGGCTTGTGTATGTTCCTGAGTCCAAGGGAGGGCAGGCGAAGTTGCTGCCTCCTGCGTCGTTAACTGGATGAGTGGTTTAGCTAGAAATGCATTTTGAGGAATCCATTGTCTGCAGTACGAGGTGAGGCCTATGAAGGCCCGCACTTCCTTTTGTGTCAGGGGTCGTGGCATATTTACAATTAACTGAATGCGATCGGGAGTGAGCTGTCTCCCCACTTTGGACAGCAAGTGACCCAAGTACACAACTTGCTGAACACAGAATTGTAGCTTCGAAGGAGACACCTTGTGTCCCTTGTCGGCCAGGAAATGCAAAACTGTCAATGATGCTTGTTCACATTCGGGCTCACTTCGTGCGGTGATCAGTAGATCATCGACGTATTGCAGTAAAGCGGTATTAACTGGCATTTGAATACAATCTAGTTGTCTTTTCAGTGCTTGACTATAGATGCTGGGGCTTTCTGTAAATCCTTGAGGTGCGCGGGAAAATTTGAAACTTTGTCCATTTAAACTGAATCCGAAGAGATATTGGCTCTCCGGATCAATAGGTACACTGAAGAAAGCGTTCTTAAGATCAATTACAGTAAAGAACGCTGCTTCTGAATCAATAGCAGTTAACAGGGAGGAGATATCGGGGACCACAGGATACTGTGGTACAATGCATTTGTTCAGCTCTCGAAGATCAATCACCAGCCGATATACTGGCGGTGCATTGGGGTCTGTACGTTTAAGAATTGGAATGATTGGTGAATTACAGATATTGGAGTTGGTCTCTACGACCACCCCCTGGGCAATAAGCTCTTCAATTATTTTCAGTAAAGCCACTACAGCATCGGGTGGTAACTTGTATTGTCTGATTCTGGGTAGAACAACTCCTGTCTTGAGTGTAACACGATATGGAGTGATATGCATACAACCTACATCGGCTGGGCCTTTTGCCCATAAGTGATCTGGTACATTTTTCAATCTGACATCAAAATCTCTTAAAACATAATGACCCTTGAAATCCCGTAGAAAGAGTCTAACTCCCTCCGGGGAACAGCATATTATGGCTCCTAGAGCCTTCAGTGTTTTAATTCCTAACAGATTTTCTGGGCATGATTTAGTGAGTAACAAATCTGTAACTCGGGATAATGGACCCACAGCTAATGGTACTGGTTCCGATACTTCATTTACAATAGGCTGTCCGGAAAAACCAAGGGATACATTCTGTGAGCCTGAGAGGGGTGCCCCTGGGACTTCATTGTGACTGATTGTAGTGCGACTTGCCCCTGTGTCGATTAAAAACTTTCTGTCTTTTCCCAATACGTGACTGTGTACATAAGGACCTTCTTGATCTACGGGAATTTCAATAAGAGGCAAACCACCTTCCCTCTCTAGGCTGTTTCATGTGTATCGAGGGTAATCTGGATATGCAGATTGGGCATACTGGTACATCTGTTGTGAAACTTGCTGAGTCGCGGCAATGGGCTGTGGCTGTGGTACTGCTACTGTCTGCGCTGTGTGGGATGGAGCATGCATAGGCTGTGTACTCTGCATTGGCTGTACATTTTGTGAGGTCTGTTGCTGGACCTGATCGTGTCTAGGCGGATGCGGTCTTTCTTTAGTTTTACCTGTTGAGATATTGTGTTTCAGGACTGGGCATTCATGTACATAGTGACCTGGCTGTTTGCAGTAGTTACATGTCCCTTTAACGGGAGCTGTATTGTGATTGGTCTGGGCCCCACCTTTTCTTTGACCGTCGGCTGGGACCGTCTGAGCTACTAACATTTTCATTTTCGTGTCTTTCATACGTTTCTGATCTTGTTCTTCCCTAATTCTGTTCTGATGATATTGTAACATTTGTAACATCTGGGATGGCGTATTTGCCTGCCAAGTACTTTCAACTTTGTACACTCTATTTTTAACTAATGGTAGGGAATTCTCTACTAATTTTGATACAAAAAGGTGTGGATATGACTCGCTACTAGGTTGTAGGCCACTATTTATAATGAAACATTTCTCGAATCTGGAATAGAAGTCACTAGTATCTTCATCTTGTTTCTGTTTACAGGACGAGATGGCGTCCCAATCTTCCTTTCTAGTTGTCAATAATCTTGGCAAAACCTGTACTATTAATCCGGGTAATGCTTTAGTCCTTTCCCCAAGGCCTAACCCTGGGATTCGTTTACTTTCTTCGTCTTCTATTTCTGCCCATGCTATCTTTTCCTCCCCCACCTCCCAATCTTTTTCCTTTAATTTCTCGTAAATGCCCGTGGGCAACAGTACTTTTAACATTTTCATAATATCATCATACGTGTAATCCCCCATCAGTAACATGTCTTTAAGCTCTCTGTGAAAACCTGCAGGGTCTTTATCATGACACGGGACTAGTTTCTTCATTTCTAACAGTTCTAACTTGGTCAGTGGTGTGTGAACATACACACGCTTCATGACGTGATCCGTACCCATAACTGGGTGTACTTCTCGTAAGGGGTTCTGACTTTCAATGCCACTCAGGCATTGCATGTGGTACGTTTTTCTTTCTGGAGGCGGGGCGGGAACATATTCAGAGCTTATGAAGGTGTTATATTTACGTCGTTGTTCTAGAATTATTTGTATTAATTTGGTACTGAAACCTCTCCATCTATCCATGAGTAGTGCTTCTAATGTTTCGTGTAAGGGACCTGGATCGGAATGATGGTTTCTGAACTTGATGAGGAGGTGCTGAATCATGTATACACCTGCTATTTTCTGCTCTTCTGGGGAAAGGTTCAAGAATGTCTGCACTAACGTATCATCATTATATATGTCTGGGTTTTCGGCCCATAACACGGCTGACCGGGCTAATTCCTGTTCATCCATAGAATTGAGTACATGGTACCCCATTCGGTCTCGAAGCCTTTTATCAGTTTCCTGGAACTGATGTTCAGAAGAATTCGGATTTGTTAAAGCAGAGAAAAGAACTCTCTTGCTTTCCGGACGAATACCTTTCCTAAGGTAGTTTCCCTTACCTACATACGCTATAGTATCTGTAGACCTTCCTGGTGCTTCATGTTCTTCTTCCTCCTCGGAGGAAGCTTTATCATTCTCTTCCCGGTGTGCAGTTAATACTGCCTTTCTAATTTTCTGGGACATACTGGCTATGCAAGCCCCCCTATCATGTTTTCCTTCGGCTATATTTTGACCCCACTTGTTTAGTCCGTCTAATTCACTTTGATCTGTCTCGGGCCTGTCTCGTTCTCTTATTAGACAATTTATGAAAAATCGTAATATCTGGGCTTGAATGTCAACTTTCTGTTTATGCATGGCATCTTTGACACTGTCAGGGTCTTTCCCTGTCTGTATAAACTCATATAGTCTGTCGAGACGTTCCTTCATTCCTACATAGCATAGCAAGCTATCGGTGGCAGATCTTAATCGTAGTGATGCCAATATCATTAGATCGTTTTTTCCGGGGACTGGATCATATCTGCAAACTGACATGTTTTCCTTTAATGCGTCAAGACGCGTCAAGTGGGGAGACTGGAAAGGATTCTGCGTGTCCCTTAAATTGAATCTGTGTGTTAACGGCGGGGTCTGCGGACCCGCAGTCGCACCTCCTGAGGCGGATGCTTGGGCATTATCTCTCCGCGGAGTCTGTATCTGAACTTGAATTTGTCGTTTAGTAGGATCAGGTAGGACTGGTTTCGGTAGGTCAGTCTTGAGTGCGGGAAGTGGCGGAGCGGGTGGAACAGGGGAGGTCTGTCGCGGTACCGGCGGGACATGATCTGGGGGCGTAGTGCCACCCCCATCCCTGTCAGTAGGCGCGGCACGAACAGGCAGATTGGTGTAAGCTGGTGCTACATCCTCTAAATATGAATTTAGGAATATGTCTTTAGTAGTTTTATGCATTACTTTAGTTGGAACTAATGGTGTCGGTAAGTTTTTCGGTATTTCTGATAGGGCTTCAGATGTGCCATCTGCTGCAAGATACATACCGTTTACAAGATTATTTCGGGCGCGGTCTATCTGTTCTGTTTTTACTCGGATTCCTTCGATAACTAATTCGTTCTCTTGAGCCTTTTCTGATTCTTTAAGTCTGTCTTCTCTACGGAGTGCTTTCTCAGCACGCTTATGTGATTCCTTACGCCAAAATTCTATGGCGTCTTTCTGAGATTGTCTAGCTTTCTTTTTCCACAATGCTTCTTCTACCTTCATGATGCATTCGGCATCCCATGTTCCGGTGACAGGCCATCTGTGTCTTTCGTCTAGGTGTTTGGTGTAATCGGCCCATAAATCTAGATATAATATGGCATCTATGCCATGCTTGTTGTACATAAAATTGCCGGGAGTGTCCCTAGGGGGAATAGGAATTTCTTCCTCCAGTATCCCTTTCCTAGTTCCTATCTGCTTTAACTTGTTGAAAAACGGCATTTTGCTTACTTATTACTGAATGCTCAATCCTTATTCCTTAATACTCTTGACAGCTAGGTTATACGAAAAACACAATAATACACATTTAAACAGTCACATTCATACCACAACATTAATCACATAAGAACATTGAAGACATAGATGACTACCCCCCTATACTGGATGTACTGCTAAACAGTACAGATACACTGGTGTAACAGTGCAGAAATTCGGAATACTAGATATACTGCTAAACAGTACAGATACACTGCCTAAAAACAGTGCAGACCGGACTTGCGTACCCAAACCCGTCTAGATACGACCCAGCAATGGTACTCACCGGGAAGCACGGAAACAGAAGGCCTCGGAAAACTCGACTGGACTCGACTCGGTACTTCGGAAAACTTCGGAAAACTTCGGAAAACCTCGGAAAACTTCGGAAAACCTCGGTGGGCCTCTTGACACCTCGGACCTTGCTTCTTTCGGCTAGGCTCTGGTCGGGATCCTCCGCACTCCTCACCGCCTCGTCTGGGCACTGATCGCAGTCTTCGTCACCTCCGTGGGTCAGAGGGAGATGCAGGAAATCCTGCCAGTACGCGTATGTTCCATCTAACTGATGGCAGGGGACAGAGCTTGCAATGCGCCAACCGGCGCGTGAGGTGGGGGAGGGGTCCCTATTCGGGCGCCAAAATGACGTAAATAATTAATTTACTCTCTTAATTTCTATGCAGGTAAGTACTTAATCAATAGCAACTCAATCGGAATGAAAAAAGACAGAGTCCGTGGTGTTAGAGTCTCTAAGGGTTTTATTCCTCATAAAGGAATGGTCTAGACCAGGATATCATGTTCTGACCACCACAGGGGTGTCAGAAGGGATAGAGCGCTCTCGTTTATTAACAATACATAGCTTATATACTTGATTTATACCATAAGAAGTAATGTAAGAGGCGTAACAGCTGAGAGAAGACAAGATAACAGTATACACGTGTTACTAGTACGTAATCAAGAGGCGTAAACTAGGCGTGAATCAGAGGTGTGTGCTAGAAACGTCACTGATAGGTGACGCAAGTGGGTGGCACCAAGGGGTGGTGCTAACAGAATTGTTGCAGTGTCAGCAGAAATCGGAAGCTTGGATGCGCGCGCAGCTGCATGACGTGTGATTGACGGGGTGCAGGGGACTTGACATTTACACTGACGGAAAGAGACAGAAGTCTGGCATGTCAGATCAACTTGTACTTCTATCATATCTGATATCTGATGCTTAGGAACTATACTATCTAGGCGGAAAAGTCTCTAGGGCAGAAGCTGTTCTATGCTAACTGTGGATGCGTGTATAAGCGCCTAAGTGTCTACATGAGAAGTGTGGGGGCACGGGGCCTTCCATGAAAGCATGGTAACAGAGGCTATGAATTACTTGCATTGAGACAGGTCGGCCCTTTGGCTCTGCAGCTGGGGAGGATGTTTACTGGAGCTAGTAGGCATTCTCGAGGAGCGGAACAGATAACTCGAAGGTTATAGTCAGTCTTGGCAGAAAGCAGGCTGAGCTGAGCGCGAGGGGCCGCGCTGAAAGTAAGTCAGAGTTCACGGGTACAGAGGTAGCCTGGGCAGAGGCTGTCAGAGTCAGGAAGCCAAAAGAGGCTCGATGGCAGGAATCAGGGCCTACTCTGCCAGAGCAGGAAAACATGTGAAGTGTACTACAAAAAGACGGTGGCATAGCATACTTGGGAACGGACTATATAATCCATTCAGGGTGGATCTGAAAGAGGACATGTTAACGGTGGACGCAAATGTATTTGCGTCTTCATAGCTGGCACAGGAGGGAAGTTACATGCACTTTAAGCTGGTACATGGAGTCGGTGGGGTACGCGCTAGGGAACATAACATGACCAGAAATTTAATTTTCTGGGCAGGTTCTACACCCCCACCTCCAGACCTTACACCTTCATGCCTGGAGATTGAACGGGGCAACCTGATTTCTTTTTCTCTCCCTCACGATGTGGTGGATGTCATTTTGTCAGCCAGGCGTGACTCCACTCCATCTATTCTTATAGGTGGTCTAAGTTTGTTATTTGGTGCAGGGAGAAGTCCATAGACCCTTTGAGGGCCCATTTATCTGATGTTCTCCAGTTTGCCCTTTCTCTGGCACAGCAGGGGCTTGCTATTGCCACAGTGAAGGGTTATCTGTCAGCGCTGTCGGCGTTTATTTGTTTGCCTGACCAGCCTTCTCTGTTTAAGTCTCCTATAGTTTTGAGGTTTTTGAAGGGCCTCGTTAATAAGTTCCCTCCTGTCCCTTTTATTGTGCCTCAGTGGGATTTGAATCTAGTTCTGACATTTTTGATGGGTGCTCCTTTTGAGCCTCTTCATAAATGTACCATGAGGCTCCTAACTTTCAAAACTGTTTTCCTCGTTGCGATAACTTCGGCAAGGAGGGTAAGTGAGCTTCAAGCTCTTAGTTTCAAGCCCCCATTCCTGTCCATTCATGCTGATCGAATGGTTCTAAGGACCAGGGCTGCTTTTCTGCCGAAGGTGGTGTCTTCTTTCCACCTTGGTCAATCCATTATCCTCCCTTCCTTTTATCCTCCCCCCTCACCCTTCCAAGGAGGAGGAGAGGTTGCACCGTCTGGACCCCAAGAGGGCGGTGTCTTTTTATTTGGACAGAACTAGAGACTGTCGCATGGACGACCAGCTCTTTATTGGCTTTGCTGGCTGCAAGAAGGGAAGAGCGGTCCACAAGAGGACTTTGTCGGAGGTGGATCGTCCTCTGCATTAAGATCTGCTACTCTTTGGCCAGTAAGGAACCTCCAGAGGGCATAAGAGCTCATTCAACTAGGGCTAAGTCTTCGACCTCTGCATTAGCTAGAGGTGTGCCTGTAGAAGATATTTGTAGGGCCGCAACTTGGTCTTCCCTCCACACTTTCGCGAAGCACTACTGCTTGGATACCGAAGTGAGGAGGGATGGTCATTTTGCGCGCTTTGTTCTTCAGGATTTCCTGGTCTGAGAAGAGTGGACACCCTCCTCCGGGAGTGGGGACTGCTGTGGGACTCTATTCACAAGGTGAGGAATCCACACGGCAGATGTATCTATCAGAAGAACAAGTTACTTACCTTCGGTAACGCTTTTTCTGGTAGATACAATATCTGCCTGTGGATTCCTCACTGACCCACCCGCCTCCCAGTTGTCCACTCTTCTTTGCCAGAGTATCTCTGATGGGTTGTTTTATTGTAAAATGTTGTATTGCATTTACTTCACACTGTGTCTGTTACCTTGATTTCTATACTGTGTATATTGTGTACATTACTACTGTCATCGGTCCGTCCGTGTGCCTCGAAGGCATGGAAAAAAGGGCGGAACTGATGTCATCACGCCGGCGTGGGCCTATTGTAGGCGTCGGTGACGTCAGCGGAGTCGCGAGCGGAGCCGTGTCTCTGTGACGTCCGCGTCCACGTCGGCGCGAAGCTACAAAAAGAATTTCCGAATGTTGCTGACGCAAGGGGGATATTCACAAGGTGAGGAATCCACAGGCAGATATTGTATCTACCAGAAAAAGCGTTACCGAAGGTAAGTAACTTGTTCTTTACCATCACATATACCCCTTGAATACCAAGTGAAAGGACACCACACAAGTTGTTATGAAAAATAAAGTATATTTATTCATAACAAATCTACCCTGAACTCTTTATGAGTCAGGGAGCTAAGCACAATACAAAACTCTTAAGAAAATACTACAAGTTGCACAATTTACACAAATGCCCGAGGGGCACGAAAAACCATATACACTAAAAGTGGAATGCGAAATACTAGCAGGTAAGTAAAACGATCCAGAGGCTTCAGGACCGCTAGTACTACCTTACTGAACCCTAAGGTTAGGAGCAGGAGGCCTAGGGAACTCGGGTGCAGAGTGGGAACTCTTACGCGAGATGCGGGACAAAGTCTATGGATGCTAGTAATCCTAAAGTTACTGTTTCCGGACGAATCCGACTAGGTAGACTAAAAACGAAAAAGGATCTGGACACTTGGATAGTGAACCTACGTTGGAGCACTGAAATGCTCGGGTTACCTAGCCCAGGGGCTGCGGCTGCATAGGGTTCAAAAGACGTCGGGAATCCTCGTTACAGTCTATGGAGCCTGAAAGAAGATGTTGCTGGCAGGCGACCAGTGAAGATGTTCGGTGTGATCCAAGGCTGGATCGGTGATGGAGACGACCTGAAAGCAGAGGGGACTCAGTTCTTAATCACTAGCCAGTGATTGTGTGGGCACCAAGATGGCACCGGATGAAGTCACCGCGATCAGGTGAGTGGGCGACGCTGGACTCTGCAGTCACACGGGCCAGAAGGCGTTGTCGGCGACCAGGCTGGAGGTGCGAGCTGTCCCACGATGGTGTCTGCTGTCGGCGCTGCTGGATCCAGGATTAGAGCAACTAGCCTTGGCAAAGGCAAGCCCACGCGGTGGAGTCAAGATGGCGTCTGGAGTGGACCAGGAGGGTCCAGGGCACTTCCTGCTGGACAGGAAGCAAGGGCCAGTCTAGAGGAGCTAGACCAGCGGTGAAAATGTTGTGGTACGTCGTCAGGAGGGCCACTGGCCAACGGGCAAGTGACCGGACAACGTGGCAAGCAGCAAAGAAGCAGAAGGGCCCCACGCAGATCTCGTGGATGCTGGGGGGCTGGACTTCGGTGCTGGAGCTGCTCTGGGTTGGGGCTTCTCAAACCCCTGTGCACTCACTCGAGGACCCCTCGGCGGTCGTGCTGGTTAAGCGTCGTTCAAGTTTTGAAGATGGCCGGTCCCTCAGGTCTCGTCACACCCACGAATCTCAGCTGGGCTGATGATGCAGGTAAAGGTCAGAGATGGCAGGGAATCTGGGTCTCGTCGAGCTGGTCAGTCTTGATCCGGAGGATGGACGTGCAGCAAACCGCAACCGCTTAGGTGGTGCCTGCTGGTGCAGGGTGGCTACTCCTTAGCCACAAGGGAGAGTCTTCAGAGAATGTCAAGAGTACCTTTCGTGGAAAGTAGTTCAAGATTCAAGATGATCTAATTTGAGAAGGGGGCCCGCTCCTACCTTTATCATAAGAAAAGGGGCTGGCACGCGACTAGGTCCTGCCCATGGGTGGGACCAGGAGGGGGGTGGTTACACCCCTCTCCTTTGTCCGGTCTCTCCCCAGCTCAGGGGCTGGGGTGCCCCTGGAACTGGTTTGAGCCGGCATATGCACAGTGAGCACCGGGGTGCCACTTGCAGTCACCTTCCTCTCGGCCCTGCCTACCTGGGATACACAAAATCCTGTCTGGGATGGTGCTAGCACCGCCCCTGACAGGAAACCCTTTGTCCGAGCCCTCCTCGCTGAAAGGACTCCCAGTAGCAGGAGGTCAGACTTGTGTCTGTGGTGGCAGCATCCATTTTGTGATGCTGAGGCTCGAGTTAAATTTAACCGGGGTTCACGGTTACATACATGTCGTGTCCCTCTAGAAGGGTGGAATGCTAACCCCGTCGCCAGAATTGGCGAGGGGTTAATATTCCAATTCGTATGACACCTTACTCGACATGTTTTGATAATGCTATACCAAAGTTAGCAATAACCGCGAGGATTATAATGCACTTAAGAGTATATGGTATGCGTTATCATGGAACAGCTATTACGACTTGGTTCCGCAAGCTGCAAACGGGCTCAGCTCATGCCAGAGCACCATCTCACATGATTCCAAGCACTCTGCCTTCAGGATTGTTAAGGCCTGCCATAGGAGTGACTGATAGGAATCTATGTGTCCATTTTAGGGTTAGATATAGGAATACTATATCTAAAGCTAAGGGTGATTACACCACCTTGCCCCAGCTGTCGTGCAGCCAGTTGTGTCAGATTTGGGTGGCCAGCCAGGGGTGGCATAATACATGCTGCAGCCCCTGGTAGGCCCTGGGTACACCTATGCCCTGGATACCTAAGGTATGCTGTACAGGGACTGATAAGGTGGCCCAGTACCAATTGGTGAATGCACCTAAGGTACATGCTTGTCAATTTAGAGAGAGAACAGCTAGGCTGTGGGTCTGATTAGCAGGCCCACAGCCAGGGAAAGTCATAAACCAGTGAAGCAAAAAGCAAAAATCGGGGGTGACCATAGGATTGCAGACCCCACTCTCCTACATAACCCCCCCAAACTTAGGGACATTAAACTAACCATGACCAGGTGAGTCTTCTAGTTCTAAGTGGAAGTACCGGGAGAGACCATCTGCATTACCATGGTCAGTCCCTGGGCGGTGCTCCACTGTAAAGTCCATCCCCTGTAGGGAAATGGACCACCTAACAAGTTTGGGGTTTTCACCCTTCATTTGATTTAGCCATAAGAGGGGCTTATGGTCGGTCTGAATCTTGAAGTGAGTGCCAAACAAGTATGGCCTCAACTTCTTCAGGGCCCAAACCACAGCAAAGGCCTCCCTCTCTATAGCTGACCAACGTTTCTCTCTAGGGGTCAGCCTTCTACTTATAAAAGCAATGGGCTGGTCATGACCATCAATATTCAGGTAAGAAAGAACAGCTCCCACACCCAACTCAGAAGCATCTGTTTGGACAATGAATGGCTTGGAGTAGTCTGGACTCTTGAGAATAGGTGCAGTGCACATGGCCTGCTTCAGGTCATCGAATGCCTTCTGACAGCTAACTGTCCACTGAACTTTCTTTGGCATTTTCTTACTTGTCAGGTCATTAAGTGGAGTCACAATGGTTCCATAATTTCTGACAAATTTCCTATAGTAACCAGACAGGCCCAAGAAAGCTCTGACCTGTGTCTGGGTGGTTGGAGGAGCCCAGTCCTTTATGGCCTGTATCTTGCTCTCCAAAGGTTGAACTTGGCCTCCACCTACAAGGTGGCCCAAGTATACAACTTGACTCTGCCCTATCTGGCACTTGGTAGCCTTGATAGTGAGGCCTGCCTTTTGCAGGGCCTCCAAAACTTTCCTCAGGTGGATCAGGTGATCCTCCCAGGTGGAGCTAAAGACAGCAATATCATCTAGATATGCTGCACAGAAGTCATCCAGCCCAGAGAGAACTTGGTTCACCAACCTTTGAAAAGTGGCAGGTGCATTCTTCAAACCAAAGGGCATCACCACAAACTGGTAATGACCTCCTGGGGTCGAAAATGCTGTTTTGGCCTTGGCATCCTCAGCTAACCTGATTTGCCAATAACCAGCTGTCAGGTCAAATGTACTCAAGAATTTGGCAGAAGCCAATTTATCTACGAGTTCATCTGCTCTTGGTATTGGATGGGCATCTGTCTTAGTGACAGCATTGAGACCCCTGTAGTCTACACAAAACCTCATCTCTCTCTTACCATCTTGGGTGTGAGGTTTAGGCACTAGAACAACAGGCCGTTCTGTGAACCGATATCTAGGGTTAAGGTCATCCCCTTTCAGGGCCCTAGTTTCTTGGCACCAGTGTTGGTTTTTGGCATAGCTCTGCTTTTCTGGCGCGGAAAAGCTGTGTCTAAGAACTGACGTCAGCACGCGGAGGCAGCGTCTAAGTACTCCGACGACGTCATCACGGCACCCACGACGGACGCGGAGCCACAGACGACGCCTACCGACGCGCAAGGGTACTGCTACGCAAAAGTTTCCGGATCCAGTCTGACGCCTGGGGATATTGTAAGGTAAGGAATCTTTCACTAACTAATGTCTCTTACAGATATATCGTTACACAAGTAGTAACTTGTGCTTCGGGAGATCTTCTGTTGTAGCAGCAGAGGACGGTCCTCCACCCGAACCTGTCCAGCCTCCACCTACTTGCGTGGAGATTGATCGGCAACAGTTGATTCCATTTGACTTACCTCCTGCAGTCTGTGATGTCATTCTGGCAGCCCGGTGTCCCTCCACTACGTTGGTGTATGACTGCAGTTGGAACAAATTTGTGGCATGGTGCAAAGCAAAGGCTGTGGATCCCCTTTCTGCCCCCCTTTCAGAAGTCCTACTGTTCCTCCTTTCTTTAGCCCAGCAGGGCTCTGGTCTGGGCACTATCAAGGTCTACCTTTCTGCAATTTCGGTTTTTCTTAGGATAGCTGTTCAGCCCTCTCTTTTCAAGTCCCCTGTTGTAAATAGATTCCTCAAAGGCACTACTCACCTTTTCCCTCCTATTCCTTTTGTGATGCCACAGTGGGACTTGAACTTGGTTCTTACATATTTGATGTGCGCTCCCTTTGAGCCTCTTCACAACTGTCCTCTACGTCTGGTGACCTTGAAGACTGATTTCCTGGCTGCCAACACCTCTGCTAGGCGAGTGAGTGAGCACGAGGCTCTTTCTTGTAAACCTTCTTTTCCGTCTGTCCATTCGGACAAGGCTGTGCTCGGAACCCGTCCATCCTTTTTGCCAAAAGTTGTCACTGCCTTTCTCATTGGGCAAACCATCACTTTGCCCACCTTCTTTCCGCATCCTTCTAGAGAGGAAGACAGGCACCACCGTCTGAACCCAAAACGTGCGCTCCCCTTTTACTTGAACTGCACACAACAGTTCCGGGTGAATGACCAACTCTTTGTTGGCACCAAGAAAGGTCGGGCTGTACACAAGCGGACTATCTCTAGATGAGTCGTCTTGTGTATTGAAGTCTGTTATTCTCTGGCTAAGAAGGAGCCTCCGGTGGGGCTGCACGCCCATTCTACCAGGGCAACGGCAGCCACTACAGCATTGGGATGTGGTGTCTCCCTGCAAGACAACTGTCAGGCACTACATGGGCCTCGCGGCACACTTTTACTAAGCACTATTGCCTGGACAGCCAAGTCCGTATAGGCGGCGGCTTTGGCCGTTCAGTTCTTTGGGACTTTCTGGTGTGATCTTGGTTCGCTGACCCACCACCGGGGTTGGTTTTGCTGGGGTATCTATTCTAAGGTAAGGAATCTATCACTAACGTGTTTCTTTCAAATGCACAAGTTACTTACCTTCGGTAACAATATATCTGTAAGAAACATGAATTACTGATAGATTACTTACCGTCCCACCCATCTGCCCTGTTCTGCGAACTGATTTCTAGGGTTGATGTCATCCATTTCAGGGCCCTAGTTTCAATGCACCAGTGGTCAGTATCTTGCATGGCTCTGTGTTCCTGGCACGGAAAGTTGTGTACAGAAATGACGTCTGTGTGCGTGGTCATGTCTAACAAGCTCCAGCGGCGTCATCTCAGCGACTACGACGCCAACGATGTACGCAGAGCAGCACAACGGCGCCTACCGGCGCGCGGGAGTACTGCTGACAAAACTCTTTCCGAATCCAGTCTCATGCCAGGGGGTAATTCTAAGGTAAGGAATCTATCACTAACCAATGTTTCTTACAGATATATCGTTACCGAAGGTAAGTAACTTGTTCTTCGAGCGCTGTCACATTTGATGAGCAGTAAGCCCAGTCCCAGGAGCATCCTGTATGCCCTTGCCCCCACCTACTGTTTGAGGTTCATGTCAATACTACTGCCTAGCATTTTGTGAACTCAAGCCGAGTGAGATATATGATCGAGCATTCCCAAACCATGTGCGCACCTTCGGCAATCCCTACCTCTGCAGTCTCTCTTTATGCCTATACTCTCAGGTGTGTAATAGACAATGAATGATTTTATAAGAAATTAGGATCTGTTTTCATGGTTACCTCCAATTTTGTTGATGTTATTCTGTTTTCTGATTGGTCTGACATAGATCCTGCTAATCAGGACCCCAGTTACTGCGCTCTCTCCCTAAATTTGACTATGCTAAGCAATGTTCCCTCAAATTTCTTTCCTCTGTGGGCAGCAGAGTAAGGTCTATGTTTACTGCAGCCAAGGCTAAGTGTACTAAGAACCTGACTTTACGTGTAAACCAGGGCTTTAAGTGGGATGAAAAAACTAGGGGGTTCTCTCAAAGGGGCGTGAACGATGCAATTAAGGGCCATGGCTTAAAAGCAATTAAGCCAAAAATCTGTGCTGAGCATAGTGTGCCGCCCGTCTGATCTTTTGCTTGTTCTGTCATTGCATCCAAATATATAATATAAGTAGCATTACACCTACAAAAAGCCAGGACTATTGGCTTTGTCAATGGTTGTTTTTTTTCATAAAGTTGTATATAATAATGAAAATGCTTGCGCTCATGTGGTAGAGCCGCAACATAATCTCCGTGACCACAACCCCACCTTCCGACGCGCAGGGGTACTGCTGATGAAAACTTTCCGGATTCAGTCTGATGCCTGGGGGTAATTCTAAGGTAAAGAATATATCACTAACTAATGTTTCTTTCAGAAATATTGTTACCGAAGGTAAGTGTGAGAAGTTGGCCTGGCATATGATGTCCACTATTCTAGTGGGCGCCTTGCACCAGTCCAAACGACCCTTATTGATGGTAGGTTTAAGACAACCTTTATAGAAAGCTATCCTAGTGGTAGCTGTGGAGAGCAGCCTTCAAGCTAAGTCTTGAAGGAATGTAAAGCAGCTTTTTTAACCAGTCTATAATCTCTTGAATGATCAAATGAAAGTACACCACACAAGGTATATATATCAAATATATGTATTTATTCTAAACACAAGCCCTCTAATCTCTTTATGAGGCTAGAGGCCAAAGTACAATACAAGGACTTAAATAGCACACAGTAAACTAGCACAGTATATGTTTTGCGCTAGGGGCCTCACAAACCATATACTAAAAAAGTGGTATAAGAACCATGTGAAAGTTAGAAGTGAGGCTTAGGGCCTGTAGAACCGCTGGGGCAACCAGGAACCACCCAAGGTAGGGACGCAGGAGACCCACGGGGGACGGATGCAGTGTCTAAACACAGCCGTAAATCAACATTGAGTTCTATGGAGAAAGTTTAAATTAGAGTTTCAAAGTTTAAGGACACTTAGGAGTGGACTTCGGTGAAACCCCTTTAAAACTAGACACTTCGAGAGTCAAGACACACAGGAGCACCGAAGTACTCGTGTTACCTCACCCAGGGAAGCTGGGTGCATAGGTGTCTTTTCGTGTCGGGTTTCGTCGTCTATTCCAATGGAGAGCTGCAAAGGAGTACTGCAGGCGTCCATGAGAAAAGTGTCCGGATGGATCCAAGGGTGGATCGGAGATCTGAAGAACCTGAAAGCAGAGAGGACAGAGTCTGGGTCACTACCCAGTGACCAGGATGGCGACAGGAAGATGCCTGCCGATGTTGGGTGCTTTAAGGTGAAGTAGGTGAAGCTTGACTCTTCAGCCACGAAGTACAGGAGGCGTCGACAACGACCAGGAGCTGGATTCGAGCTGTCCCACATCGGATGTCGAGTGCTGCAGCGTCGGTATCCGGATTGGACCCAACAAGTCTTGGCAACAGCAACCCATGTAAGATGACAAGATTGGCTTTGGTGCAGACCAGCAAGGTCTGAGGGACTCACCCTTTGGAGGGGAGTCATGGCACGTCTGGAGCAACCAGGAAAACACAAGAATCAAAGGATTGTCCTTCATGGGGATCCACTAGCCAATGGACTAGGGATCGGGAAGGAGCCTCGAGCGGACATGCAGGAAGCGGGCCCACGGGAAACTCGTGGAGTGTAGGCCTCTAAGCTTCCGTTCAAAAGGTGCTCGGGCTCGGGCAACAAATATCCCAATGCACAACTTTGGGAAACTTCAGGAAGTAGTTGCACTTGCAAAATTGCAGGATGTCCAGGAGTTCCGGTCCCACGTCTCTCGTGATAGCTACAGACCTCAGCTCTGCTGGGGATCCGTATCAGCCTCGGAGATGTCTGGAAGTCTTTGTCCTGTGTCGCAGATTCTTCGGGATCCGTCAGGCCTTAAAATTGCAGACCGGCAAGATGCTTCTTTGGTACCTGTTTGAACAGGGGAGTCACTCCTTGACCCCAAGGGAGATTTCTTCCGTCTTCCAGTCGATATGGAATGTCCAAGATTTCTTCTTCAGAGTTTCGTGCCAATTTACAGTACCACATTGCGGCTCAGGGAAGAGCATTCTCTACAATTAAGGTAAAGTGTGTGTTATATGTAATATGTGTGTTAATGCTGCTCAAACTTGTATTTATGGTTCATTAACGCAAAGCCTTTATTATTAAGGTGAGCACTAAAAGTAAATGTTTTAAGCTCAGCCTGCATTACTGACAGTGGTTCCAGTATAAAAGTGTACACACATTTTCAAAGTTTAATAATATAAGGCTCTGTATAATGCACCCAGAATGCTCTCTCATTATATGCAAATATTTGCAGAAGCTTGAAAGCAAGAGTGATGATTCTTTGCTTTCAAAATAAAACGTTCACAACAAAATGCATGTAAGAAAAGAAAACATTTAGCTCAACTACTGTAAGATTTTAGGTAGCGTATCTTTGCAGCATCATTTAGTAACATGTTGATGTATGTTAGTATTTCCCAAAAATATTCAGAATGGAATATTAGTGCAACCAGTTTAAATACGAATATGGAAAACAAGAACAAACAAGCAATGGCAAAGCTAGCGGATCTGAAATTGGTGGTCAGCCTTTTGTCTTTGTCAAGGCGTGACTTGTTTAGAAATGTTTTTTGTAAAACCTTAACAGTGTGGGAGCTGCTGGGTCCTCACCATTCTAACAAGCATTGGCAAAAGCAAAACAAAAAAATGTTGGTCTCCGTATACTTTGCCTTAGCAGTTCTGGGCACTGAACAAAACTACTTTGTGTGCCAATATGCTTCTTCTAAAAGAACAAAATACTGTCACTTACAGGGACGCCAGCTGATAGACAGACGGAGAGAGACAGAATAAAAAACAAAACAAAAGGCCATGGTTAACGCGAGGCCTAATTAGAAGCCCAATTATTAAAGAAAGACTCAAAAGTGCATCCATTGTATATATCCTTGCATTAAGTGCATATGTACAGTTTGCATGAATTCACAAGAATTTACAGAAGTAGGCCAGGAAATAGTACTACCAGAAAATATTTGTGAACTGCATTTTAGCATGAGCAAATATGCAGGTGTAGATTTGCTTATGTGAAAATCTGAATGTTTTCAAGTTCACTTTACCTCCAACCACTTTTTTTCCCAACCCTGGAAGAAGTTTTAAGTCTGCCTCTGTCAGTGGTAAATTTCCTACCGTTCTCGGTATATGAAATGATTAGAGAACAATTGGTGAAAACCCTTAAAACATGCATGTTAGTATGTTTGCACAGACTAAAAAGGGCATTCCAACCCTCGAACTATTGCTTACCACTACCTTCAGCCCCAGTATGTAGACCTGCATAAACATAGCAGCATAAGGGAAGTGCTAGTATTCAAACACTACTATGGTATGAACCCTGGCATAATCAGAGAGGCTATATCAGAACTCTTATATAATGAGATTGCTGCGTAATTTGTTGCTGCATTACATGGCACAAAGGGGACAAGTGGATTTTGTTACAGGACAAGTAGATTTATTAAGCAGCCTGCCCCATGGACAAGTAGATATTTTATTAAATTCCACACCCCTGCAGGGTAATCTAAAGTCCTAGTGACTGAATTCCTATACTTATACTAAGTTTAGGGGTAGGACTAACTCTAGGTTCCCACCTATGGGAGGACCTGGGGAGGGGGTGGTTACACCCCTTCCCCTTTGTCCAGTTTTGCACCAGAGCTGGGGCTGAGTGCCCCAGCAACCATTTTGAACTGGGAAATGCATGGAGCACCTTGTGTGCCCCAGGCAGTGTCTGACAAGCATTCACTGAATGCAACCCACCCTGCCCCAATACACTAAAGCCTGTCTGGGAGGTGCTGGCATGTCCCTGGACAGGAAACCTATTGTCCAGGCCTCCCCTGCTGGAGTTTCGTCCAGTAGCAGGAGGTCAGACTCGTGTCTGTGGCAGCAGCATCCATTTTGTGATGCTGAGGCTCTTTTAAACATGTACTGGGTAAGTAATTGTGTGCATGTCTTCTCCCTCTAGAAGGGTGGAATGCTACCCCTGCCACCAGAACTGGCAGGGGGTAGTATTCGTTTGACACCAAATACGACATGTTTTGATAAAGCCAAACCAAAGTTAGCATTAACCGTGAGGATTATAATGCACTTAAGAGTATATGGTATGGCCATATCATAGAACAGCTATTGGAAAGGATTTCCGAAAGCTGCAGAGGGGCTCAGCTCATGCTAGGGCACCCTCTCACACAAAACCAAGCACTCTGCCTTCAGGATTGTCAAGGCCTGCCATAGGAGTGACTTATAGGTTAATATGTGTGTATATATATATATATATATATATATATATATATATATATATATATATATACACATACATATATATATATATATATATATCACAAATCCCTTTTTTCAAGGGAATAAGTCAGCACTCACAAAAATCCTTTCCCGATCTTGTTTATTCCATTGTTATTACTCCAGCAATACAAAAACCAACGCGTTTCGCAACCAACTGTCGCTTGTTCACGGTCAGTGCAATAACGTACATGCCCCTCCTATATTTCGAAGGACCCGCCAGAACTTTTCTATTACTGATCTCACTTCCTGTTAACTTACAGGAAGTTAGATGGGAATTGTAGTTTTCACCAACAAAATTTCTTTCTATAGTATATATACGATTTAAACACAATTTTACAAATGTGGCCGGCGGCAATTGCATTTCTACGATGTTACATCATGCATCTTTAGTCCTCAATGTAATTACGGTGGTCAGACATTTTCATGTGCATTGGTCATCTTTTACATCACAATGTTATTTGGTAGTGAAAAATCTAGCCCTCTAGTGGGCAAGTTACTCATTTGCCACAAAACATTTCATGAATTAGCTTTTATAATCAAAGCGATATTATCAATAATTAAGCCCTCTGGTGGGCATAAATTAATTGGTATTCAAATTCAACAAATATAAGGCCAACCTTGCTCTCTACACCCCGTAATGTCTTTATATGGCTTCATCACATATTTAGTACAAATTGACCACTTGTGAATGAACTTAACTAAATTTCACAAACTTTGGATTACGTTCTACATAGATTCCTTTACTGTATAAAAAGGGCAGCCGCCTGTTACACACCTATTCATTGTTTCCACCATATCATCAAAAACAGTTTTCTCTATTCTATCTACATTTATCCGTTATCTATTTTGTATTTCCACTACTGTCTCTTTTTATGTTACAAAGGACCACATCTTGTCAAGCAAAGAACCTCCCCAGAGGATTTACAAATGTACATAAAGTTCTTCGCTCTGGTTCAATCCCCATGGGGTCATTGTTCGGAAATTCAGGATTTGTCTTGATTCTCTACATCTCAGCTTTCGTTCCTGATCTCCACCCCTCTCATGTGGCAATATACATTCGAGTTCATTCACTTTCAAAAGTTTCCAATCGCTATTGTATGCCACTTCCATATGTTTGGCGACTGCATTACTCCTATCTTTGTTAGTCGTCGCTCTGATGTGCTCAAAGATACGCTTTTTTAATTCATTTTTTGTGCTGCCAATATACTTTAGCGAGCATGGCACTCAATTACGTATACCACATGTGTACTCGTGCAGTCAATTAATTGTTTTATGTGCCACATCTTTTTATTGGGTAGTATTACTTCTTTTTCGTTTACTGCACTTTGGCAAACCTTGCAATGTTGACATTTTATAAATCCTTTGGTGTTTAGCCATTGGATTCCTTTTTTACTTTTTCGTATGGTCTTGATGATGACTCTGTATTAGTCTATCTTTTAGATTCCTTGCTCTCCTAAAGGTGACCAGGGGATGATTTCCCATTATTTTTCCAGTTGTTTGATCTAGATGTAGTAGTTTCCAGTTTTTCCTTAGAATATTATCAATCTGTTTGGATTCCCTGGTGTAGTCTAGGATCAATCTAACTTTTCTTTCCTCCGGTTGTAATTCTTCTGTGGTAGAGCAAGGAATCTAAAAGATAGACTAATACAGAGTCATCATCAAGACCATACGAAAAAGAAAAAATGAATCCAATGGCTAAACACCGAAGGATTTATAAAATGTCAACATTGCAAGGTTTGCCAAATTGCAGTAAACAAAAAAGAAGTAATGCTACCCAATAAAAAGATGTGGCAGATAAAACAATTAATTGACTGCACGAGTACACATGTGATATACGTAATTGAGTGCCCATGCTCGCTAAAGTATATTGGCAGCACAAAAAATGATTTCAAAAAGCGTATCTTAGAGCACATCAGAGCGACGACTAACAAAGATAGGAGTAATGCAGTCGCCAAACATATGGAGGTGGCACACAACAGCGATTGGAAACTTTTGAAAGTGTATGCATTGGAATGTATATTGCCACATGAGAGGGGTGGAGATCAGGAACGAAAGCTGAGATGTAGAGAATCAAGACAAATCCTGAATTTCCGAACAATGACCCCATGGGGATTGAAGCAGAGCGAAGAACTTTATGTACATTTGTAAATGCTCCGGGGAGGTTCTTTGCTTGACAAGATGTGGTCCTTTGTAACATAAAAAGAGACAGTAGTGGAAATACAAAATAGATAATGGATAAATGTAGATAGAATAGAGAAAACTGTTTTTTGATGATATGGTGGAAACAATGAATAGGTGTGGAACAGGCAGCTGCACTTTTTATACAGTAAAGGAATCTATGTAGAACGTAATCCAAAGTTTGTGAAATTTAGTTAAGTTCAATCACAAGTGGTCAATTTGTACTAAATATGTGATGAAGCCATATAAAGACATTACGGGGTGTAGAGAGCAAGGTTGGCCTTATATTTGTTGAATTTGAATACCAATTAATTTATGCCCACCAGAGGGCTTAATTATTGATAATATCGCTTTGATTATAAAAACTAATTCATGAAATGTTTTGTGGCTAATGAGTAACTTGCCCACTAGAGGGCTATATTTTTCACTACCAAATAACATTGTGATGTAAAAGATGACCAATGCACATGAAAATGTCTGACCACCGTAATTACATTGAGGACTAAAGATGCATGTTGTAACATCGTAGAAATGCAATTGCCGCCGGCCACATTTGTAAAATTGTGTTTAAATCGTATATATACTATAAAAAGAAATTTTGTTTGTGAAAACTACAATTCCCATCTAACTTCCTGTAAGTTAACAGGAAGTGAGATCAGTAATAGAAAAGTTCTGGCGGGTCCTTCGAAATATAGATGGGGCATGTACGTTATTGCACTGACCGTGAACAAGCAACAGTTGGTTGCAAAACGCGTTGGTTTTTGTATTGCTGGAGTAATAACAATGGAATAAACAAGATCGGGAAAGGATTTTTGTGAGTGCTGACTTATTCCCTTGAAAAAAGGGATTTGTGAAATACATTGAAGCGGGGCTCTGCTTGGAAGTCAAAGCACCGGTGGAAAGAGCGCCATTGGACCGCAGAATCGAGCCAAGGCTTTGGACACATATATATATATACACATACGTATAAATACACACACACAGCACACTGGGTCCTTCCGGGTACCTCCTCCCGTGGTCAGGTGGCGCGGGAAATCGGCAAGCCCAAAGCCGAGTAAATTTATTTCCGGGTAACGCTACGCGTTTCGACACCCCACGGTGTCTTGATCACACAATAACCTCTCCCAACTTTCCCGCATGTTAAATACACAGCAAGGTTCATGAGCAGTGCCTTAGTGACTTCATTGGTAAACTGACCAGTTTGTAATTGTCTATGTACAACTGGTCAGTTTACCAATAAAGTCACTAAGGCACTGAGCCTATACTTAAAAGACATTAATATCGACAGCATACATATCTCAACCAGAAGATGGTCTGCTTGTTTTTTGTTTGTCGGTTCAATCCTGTACTAAGGTTCGACAGGAAATTCCTATCGACTAAACCGACTCATATGGACTTCAAAGGACACTGCCCAAACTGTTTGTTAGTCTTGAATTGGACTTTGAGTGATCCATAGAATTGTAAAATGTGTTAAAATTAGTGTTTAACAAACAATTCAATTTCCAATTGTTATTAAAAACTACCTCTCCCAGAATGCACCATTACATGCTGATGGGCGGCAAGGTATATAAATTAAAAATACAGAATGGACTAGTGGCAACACTGTGAACAAGACCTGCGGTCGAAACGCGTAGGTGAAGGGGGCTGTATGTGAGTCTCTGGTTTAATAAACCCAAATTTACGTACTGAGCGAGTGCGGACATTAATTTCTTTTTGGGGGTCAATTAATAGTAGGGGGGCGTTCATCCCTACTGTCCTGCACCAACCGTGCAAAGTGTGCACCTCCCGATGAACGAATTGGTGGATAATTAAGTTAGAGGAGGCGGCACCCGACTACCCTCAGTGAAACCCTGTCTTGCGGAGCAAACCCAGGAATGAGCCACGTTGAAATTGCAGCGGTACGAACGACCTTCGGAACGAAGCATTCCTCGTGAAAAGCAAGAAGTCAGGAAGAAATAGATTATTCCTAACTGAGGAAACCGCTAGAGGCATTCCGCTACTAAAGGAGAAAAGAAAGGATTTCGAAGACGCGTCGTCTCACGAGAGAAAAATAAGGTGAGAGCGCACAGCGCCTATCTGTGTTTACGGAAACACCCAGCGGAGTCACGGTACACAAAGCAGTTAACTAAAGCGAACCAGCAAAAAAGTATAAGCCTGTGATCGTAACTGTTGAAAAATTGTGCTCAGTACGTATGGGTTAAAGTGACTATTTAAAACGTTCCCCCTGCCACAAGAACAGTTTTAGTGGAAACGTTGACGTTTGTATAGACAAAAAGGAATCTTGGTAAACCATGGAAGAAAGAGCAAATAAACGAGCAATGCGTGCTCAAACAATGTTTCAAAAAGGAAAAAAAAACGGAAAGTACCACTAACAGCACAAGGAAAGAACTAGAAGAGACAGACCTTGGATTAATGACATTAAAACAATTATTCGTGAAACTGGAAAGATTGCTTAAAAAAGAAATAACCAAAAGTTGGGAAATTATCACACTGGAAAAATATCTAGAATGTAAAATGGTCCCAAGAGGCCTAAGAATATATACTCTCCCCAATCACCCGGATACATGTCCTGAAATGCTCATAGACTGGGGTAACAACAATATGCAATGCTCTATCAGCATGATCAGAATAATAGTGAAATATGCTAAAATCGATGTGGAAGAGCTACATGAAAAAATAGCGGAGATGGAATCCCTAATTTTGTCTCATGGTAAAGAGGACAAGTCCAAAAAACACAGGAAAGACATGGAAGCCGCATTGGACAGACATGAAACGGAAGTAGAAGAACGCAAAGAACGCAAATATAGAAGGGATGAACAAGATTACTCATGTGGGAGGATATTCACCTTCGCGAAAAGATTTGACCAACTAAAACAACAAATGAAAACGCAGCCACAAACAGAAACCCCGAATACAACCTTGAGCAAATCCCGACACGGATTGAGTGAAAATGAAGATCAGGAAATCACAGGAACAAGGACACCTTTTTTTAGAAGAGGTCAAGTTGGTATATCTAGACCAACAACCATCAAAGGGAAAAGGACGAGGAAGAGGCCAGGGACAACAGGGAACAAAGGTGAAGGGAAGAGGCCAACAAAGCCAGAAAAAAACCGAAGGAAAACCAGAAGAGGCTCCGGAAAAAACAAAGGGATATATATCATCTACGAAACAGAACAACAAACAAATAATGGCTGAAGGAGAACCGGACCCCTACTTAATAATCAACTTATCTAAACATGATTTAACGAGGGCAGAGGAGAACCTCCTTAACAAAGGCCTTACTTCCTGCCCGGAAATGCACTTCTACCCAGTTGAAACGAAAATTGATTTATATAAATATGCACGGAAACTTGAATTGGCAAAATTCTTTAAAAAAAGAGAGATCCAGGCTGCAAATAACGATCAAAATATTGATACTACTGATGAAAATGAAGCGCGAATCACAATTGCTGAGATTCCAGCTATGCGCACAGCATTCGAACTGGCCAATGAGGTGGAGGATTCCACAATAACCGACAGTCAAATATTACAAAACATGGGACAGAATATTGATCAACATCAAAAAACAAAATTCAAGAAGCAATCTAGATTTTGCCCTATGTTACATCCAGGCAACAAAATTGAAATATTCTTTGATCTAGTCAATGCAGATCTTGAAAAAATGAAAAAAAATGAACAAAAAGGGAAAAAAGAGAATATATCTATCTTGGAACGTAAAGCACTACAGTCTCTGATTGAAAATGATTCACTGTAAATCAAACCTGCCAATAAAGGCGGGAACATAGTCTTAATGGAGAAATCAGACTATATACAGGAAGCTATGCGCCAACTTAGTGAGACTAAAAATTATGAAAAACTAAAAAAAAATCAGATCAATGAATTGATTGTGGAACTAAATACCAAACTCACTAAATGGGAAAATCAAGGATTATTAACAAATCAGGAAGTACAATTCCTTACTACTGAAGATCCTGTCATGCCCACCATGTACTTTCTGCCGAAAGTGCACAAAACATTAAGGCAACCTCCGGGCAGGCCCATCATAGCAAGCTGTGGCTCTGTATATGAGAATCTTTCAATCTACGTGGATTACTTTCTGGCACCTATTGTCCCTACATTAACATCATACATAAAGGGCACAGGAGACTTCTTACGGAATTTGATGAACATCGCATGGGTTGACGGATATAAACTTGCCACCTTCGATGTAGTGTCTCTATACACTTCTATAACTCACAACATGGGCCTAACAGCTATGGATTTCTTCCTGAAACAAAAACCTCTAGAAGAATTACAACACTGGCGGATGATCAAGGAAATGACAGAGCTATGCCTTAATAATAACATCTTTCTGTTCAATAAAACATACTATGCCCAACGATGCGGAACCGCCATGGAAGTAGCATTTTCACCGAGCTACGCCAACCTAGCAATGGGTTGGTGGGAAAGAACAATAGCCTGGAGGGAAGAGAATGACCACCATACCTCAAAAATCATACTTTGGCTCCGCTTCATCGATGATTTGTTCCTTATTTGGAACGGAACGTACTTTGAATTCACCCAGTATCTAAATGAACTGAACAACAACGAAATGGGGCTGAGATTTACATCAGCAATCAGCAACAAGGAAATAGTCTTTTTAGATACCAAGGTATATGTGGAAAATGGACAACTAGAAACTACAGACCATCGAAAGAGCACTGCCACTAACAGTATTCTACATGGAGACAGTTTCCATCCCACAAACTTGAAGAAAAGTATTCCTTATGGGGAATTCATCCGTATGAAAAGAAACTGCTCCAACACAAAAGAAATGAACCGGAAGTACAAAGAAACTACCAACAGATTCCTCAAAAGAGGATACAAATACAATGATGTAAAAAAAAGGTGAACTCAAGGCAAGAGAATTAAGCAGAACACAAACCTTGATCAACAAAAAGGAAACAAAAGAGACACCAATACAACCTGAACCAATCAGGATGATTATAACATACAGGAAAGAAAGTCAAAATGTGAGAAGAATACTCAATAAATATTGGAATATCATCAAAAAGGATCCCGATATCGGAGAACAATTAGGCGAACACCCTCTTGTGACATTTAGGAAACCACCCCCACTACAAGACAAATTGGTGAGAAGCCACTTCAAGCTGAAAAAGGAAAATGATTGGCTTACGTCAAGGCAGAAAGGCTTTAATAAATGCCACCAATGTAAATCCTGTACCATAGGGGAATCCCTGAAATCTTTGAAAGACCCCCAAGGAAAGACCCTCAATGTAGAAGAAACCATCACATGCAAAACCACGCATGTGGTATACATCTTAACATGCGCATGTGGTAAGAACTATATTGGTATGACCACCTGCCCATTACACAAAAGGGTTCTGGAACACATTAGAGCCATTCAAAATGGGGACATGTCCTATGCTATAGCAAAACACATGTCACAGCATAAAGGAAAGACATGGAAGGATGTACTCTATAGTGGAATAGCAACTGTGCTTCCGAATGAGAGAGAGGGGGAAATAAAAAATTGCAATTAAGAAGACTGGAGTCACGCCTAATTATAAGATTTCAAACGAAGACCCCGAGAGGATTGAATATGAACGAAGAAATGTACGTCCACCTGTGAACTAATTATGTAAGGGAACTGATATGAACTAAAATTATTTGCTTAAAAACCATGGATGCTAAGACATTGCACAGATCACTTCTATGGACCTCATGGGCACCTAGCCCTGCAACATAGACAATTACAAACTGGTCAGTTTACCAAAGAAGTCACTAAGGCACTGAGCTTATACTTAAAAGACATTAATATCGACAGCATACATATCTCAACCAGAAGATGGTCTGCTTGTTTTTTGTTTGTCGGTTCAAACCTGTACTAAGGTTCGACAGGAAATACTTATCGACTAAACCGACTCATATGGACTTCAAAGGACACTGCCCAAACTGTTTGTTAGTCTTGAATTGGACTTTGAGTGATCCATAGAATTGTAAAATGTGTTAAAATTAGTGTTTAACAAACAATTCAATTTCCAATTGTTATTAAAAACTACCTCTCCCAGAATGCACCATTACATGCTGATGGGCGGCAAGGTATATAAATTAAAAATAGAGAATGGACTAGTGGCAACACTGTGAACAAGACCTGCGGTCGAAATGCGTAGGTGAAGGGGGATGTATGTGAGTCTCTGGTATAATAAACCCAAATTTACGTACTGAGCGAGTGCGGACATTAATTTCTTTTTGGTGGTCAATTAATAGTAGGGGGACGTTCATCCCTACTGTCCTGCACCAACCGTGCAAAGTGTGCACCTCCCGATGAACGAATTGGTGGATAAATATAAATATATATATATAGATATAGATATAGATATAGATATAGGTATACTATATCTAAGTAAGGGGTCCTTACACCACCTTACCCAGGCTGCAAGTGCAGACCTGTGGTGCCATTTTGGAAGGCTCTTCCAAGGGGTGGCATAATACATGCTTCAGCCCCTGGTAGGCCTCTGGGGTACCTATGCCCTTGGTACCCAAGGTACCATATACTAGGGGCTCACAAGGTAACTCAGTAACCAATCTGGTATGTACCTAAAGTGCATGCAATCAATTTAGAGAGAGAACAGCTAGGCTGTGGTCCTGATTAGCAGGGCCACAGCCAGACTAAAGTTGATAAACCAGTGAAACTCAGCAAAAAGAGGGGGTAACCATACGAAGCAGATCCTACTCTCCTACAGTAAGTAATTTGTGCTTTAAGTGGACTCCCATGGAAGGCACAATACATGCTGCAGCCCATGGAAGACCTCTGGGGTACCTCAGCCCTGGGTACCTTAGTACTATATACTAGGGACTTAGAAGGGTACCTCAGTAGCCAATTGTGGATGTAGAAAAGTACTTACCATTGTCAATTTAGGGAGAAAGCAAAGTGACTCAGGTCCTGATTAGCAGGATCCCAGTTCGGCTAGGCCAAAAACATACTGACAGCAAGTAAAGAGTGGGGGGTAACGATGAAAGCATATCCTACTTTCCTACAGCATAAAATACAATAAATTACAGTATACAGAACTAAAAGACATAAAACTGCTCTACA
The DNA here is from genome assembly GCF_964263255.1 of Lissotriton vulgaris. Taxonomy (NCBI): domain Eukaryota; kingdom Metazoa; phylum Chordata; class Amphibia; order Caudata; family Salamandridae; genus Lissotriton; species Lissotriton vulgaris. Next base: position 1,488,443,477 of record NC_141694.1, on the reverse strand, counting down.
CATTCAAAGAACATATCTTCATAGTTGATAATCACTATATATCGGAAGATCCCTAGTCAAGGAATCTGCACACGAGTCAAAGCCAATTTGCTGATGGGGCTCTGCGTTCAGAGTGGAATGGCATCTGATAGAGAATACTAGCCGCAGATTCCTTCACGTAGAATTATCCCCAGGCGTGACCTGGATCCGGAAAATCTTTTGCGCAGCATCCCTGCCGGGGGGACTGCATCACGCGACTCTGCCCAGGCGTTGTCTGGGTACATGACGTCAGCGAAGTCACATAAGACCCACCCCGGCACGCCTACGTCAGTTTTTTCCTTTTTCGCGTGTAGCGCGGATACTGTTTGTGCTCTGGGCCTGTTTAGGCCTTTCCCTTTCGCTATTGCGTGTGTGTCGGAACAGTGTGCGAATGCCTTCGGGCTTTAAGACGTGCTCGTCTTGTGGACGCTTGATGTCGGTGACGTACCCTCACCCCATCTGCATGTGGTGTTTGGGGGAACACCACGACTTCACTGATTGTGAAGCGTGCCAGCAGATGAAGCTGAAGTCCCGGTGTGAGCGCCGGATGAAACTTCTCTCGGCTCGCATATCCAGCTTAGCATCGCCATCTCGACCGGCCCCTGCGGAGGGTTCTCGAACCCACTGCTTCCCTCGTCAACAGCGTCCTTCTCCCAGGTTGCAGGAGCGTCGCTCACCTGTCGATAAGTGTCGCATTTGTCCCCGAGGGTCGGTTTCCGGCCTTTCAGGATCGTGGGCTCTCCGCAAGTGGTGCGGCCCCGTGGGTCATATCCTTGTCCGCCGTTTCCCAGTGTGGGGGCGACTAGAGCCCAGATAGAGACATATGCGGAGGCTTTGGAGGCCTCGCTGGCTTCTCCCCCTCCTCCTTTCCCTCCTGGGATGTCCGCGGATCCCTTGCAGTGTTTGGGGCCCCGGTGCCGACTGGCTCGGATCCAGATTCAGAGGATGTTGTGCCGTTTGGGTGCGGCTCTTCAGGGTTCCCTCCTTCGGACGACGGCGCCTCTGCTTTGCCGCAAACTCCTCCGCCCACAGGGGTCGGCGGAAGGCCCCTCTCACCCCGTCAGGGATCAAGGCTGGCGGGGGACTCCTCGTTCCTCCCCGGGTGCCTCCAAACAGGCGGCTGCCTCATCGGAGGTCGAGTCGACGCCTTTCCGGCGCCGTTCCTTCACCGACCTGGCTCCACCTTAACCCCGGTCTCGTACGCTGTGGCGGAGGTCGTTCCGGCATCTCCCCTGGCGCCGGACGATGACGATGTCCTGCCTCAGATTGCGGCCTCTACGGCACCGGGCTGACGTTGGTTCGTTGACTCGTCCTCGGACATCTCTTCTTCTCCAGAGGTTCGGCGTTTGCTGGTGTCATCCTCGCCGGAGACGGGCTGCCGCGTTGTGGTTTTTCACCGACGTCGTCAAAAGGCAGCTCCTCGCCGTCTCCACTGCCGCGTCCTTCGCCAGAGGAGCCACAGGTTCCCCACTCCTCGGTCCCTCTTCCTTCTTTCTGGACCTGGCCCTTCCCTCCTCCGGTTGGCTTGGGGGATGGCCGCCTTAGCTTGCAGCCGCCACCTAACCAGGAGCTGCTTTCCCCTCCCCGGGGCAGCTTTTGCTCGCGCTGTTTCCGCGGCTGTGGGAATTTTGCGCATGGGTGACCCAGCTACCCATTTACCCGCGGATCATCTTCTGAAGGTTCTCTATCCGGGTTCTGGTGGCATGGAGCTGTTGCTTCCTTTCGAGGGATCGCTCCATTCTTCTCTTTTGGGGACTTGGGGACGTCCCGCCACGGGGGACCTGGTGCCCCAACAAATCCTACACCACCATCATCCGGCGCAGCGTGATCCGGTGTGTCTTTCCCTTAACCCCTCTACCAGAGGCCCTCGTTTGCAGACTGCCTTTTTTTCTTTGCGGCCGCTGTTGTCTTCCCTGTCGCGGGTGGCCCGTTGGCTGGACTCCTGGGGGCGCAATATGTTCGCCTCGACCAATGTGGATCTGCTCGCCCTTAACACGCTGAGTGTTTTGGCTCGGGCCACTTCTTGTTTATGGGACTCAACGGAGTCCCTTATGTGTGCTGCTTCACAGGAGGGTGTCTGTGTTGATCTGAGACACCATGTGTTGGATGGCCAGGAGCTGGCGGCGTTTATTCATCGCTTCGCGTTGGACATCTAGGAGGAGCTGGGTCATGCCCTGGCTTCTCCGGTTGCCCTTCGTCGCCATGCCTGGCTACGGGACAGTGTGTTCCCGGAGAACGTTCGAGAACGGTTGGCGGACCTTCCCTTCGATGGTCCTCTTTTGTTCCATGCCCCAGCGGACTCGACCATCCAGAGGTTCTTGGCATGGCTTCGTCCTCCTCCTCCTCCTCAATCTCCTCCCCCTCAGTGACCTTCGAGTTGATCTGGTTCTTGGAGGTGTTCTACTGTAGGGGCAGGTTGCCCCGGTTGTCTGTTCTGTGTGCTTCACGGCCACTCAAGTCCTCCTTGTTGGGACTGTGGTTCTGTTGGCTGCTGGTCAGCCCTTTTTCTTGACTGTTTGTTTTTCCTTTTGGTTTTTTGCACCATGCTGGCCCTGAGATTGGGCCTTCTGTACTTTTCCTCACTGGCTGCTTGGTAAGCTTTCTGTGGGATTGTTGCCACAGGTCTTTTCTGTTGTCCTCTGCTGCAGGAGTATTTTCCTAAGAGGTTCCCATGTCTTGGGACGTGACCTGCACTAGGTGGGGTACTGGTGGCTGTTATGTAGCCCTGTTCTGTGCTGAGTAGCTGTGGTCACCTGCGGGCTTCTCTTCTCCGTGGCGTTATAGTATATTGCAAATGCAATCTTCTTGTTTATGTCTCACTTCCGCCCCAGGGTGTTCTTCTCTGGGGTCGCTGCGCTGTTTTGCGTGGTCTGGCCTGCTGTCTGTGGCCTGGCGTCATGGTCCTGTCCGGACCTACTTCTTTTTGGGCTGTGTGTGCGGTCTCCTCCCTGGGGCTTGTCCAGGCTCATCTTTTTCTTCTCTTCGACTGGTTCCCAGCTTGCTCTGAATGCTTCTGCCAGTGGGCCTTGCACCTGGTTTCACCTCCTCTTCCTTTTGGAGGAGTTGGTCCCTGATGTCTTGTCCCTTTTTGTGGGCGCAGTCTGTCCCTTCGGGCCTTTGGAGGGTTGTTCCTGGTTGACCTTAGGTTAAGCTTTTAGGTTTCTGGCTGTTTATTGCTGGCGGCGCTGTTCTGTCTGGATTGCCTTTGCTCTGCCTCTTCTCCTTGGGGTTTCTAGGTTACTCTTCTCCTTCGGTGCTCCTCTTCCTGGCCTTGGGTGAAGGTTTGTTGCCTTGTATGGGCGTGGGGTGCTTGGCCTCCTTTTGCCTTGCCATGCTTTCTGTGCTGGGTGACGGACAGGCTGCATCTTCTTTCTTTCTTTTTCACGCATCCCGTTTGCGGTTGGTGGTCTTCTGCTGACCTGTGGGATAGGGCTCCTCGTCCTGTCTTAGGTCTCGGCCCCTGTGGGACCCTCTGTTAAGGCCAGGCGGATGGGGTCCTCTTGCAGATCCTCCTTGCCCTTGGGTATGGCTAGGTTGTCTATTCTACGTGAAGGAATCTGTGGCTAGTAGTCTCGATCAGATGTACGAGTTACTTACCTTCAGTAACGATGTATCTGGTAGAGACGATTCTAGCCGCAGATTCCTTCACAACGCCCTTCCTCCCCTATTCTGCGAGGACCCTTGGGTTGGTCTTCGGTACTCGCCTCCCGGTGAGGGGCTGTGTCTCCTGTAAATGCCTTCCTTGTTCTTGACTGGTGGCTCCGTCTGTGGGCGGTTCATTCCTCCTTTGGTTCTTTGGAGGATGGGGTTCCGCTGCTCCGGTGCCTTGCTGCTCTGGCTACTCCATGTTTGGGGGGGGATTGCTTTCTGCCCCTGTCCTTCCTTCCCTTAGCTTCCTTCCATTGCTATCCTCTGATTAAGGGTCATCTGGCCATGTCTTGCCCTTGTCCCTTGTGGGTGGTTGCCCTCTATGTTGGGGTGGCTTTGAGGTTTGTTGTCCCCGTCTGTCTTGGGACTGGTCCCATTCCTTGCTCAGGATGGGGGTGGTAGGTTACTATTTGTGCCATGACTTTTACGCATGTTCCTTGTCTCTGGGGCACAGGGGTGGTAGGCTGTCTATGGGCTGGCAGGATGATGCGCAGGGCTCTGCTTGTTCTTTCTTCTTTCCCTGCCTTTGGGTACTGCGGTGTTGACACTACTCTGTGTGGTGTTGTTAGTCACTGATTCTTTCCAATTTTTCTGCTCTTCGCACACTGCTCCCTTGCTTCCACAGTTTTTTATCTGGTGTTTCCGCGTTGTGGTGCGGAAAAGTTCTCCGAAGAAAACTGACGTAGGCGCGCCGGGGCGGGTCTTATGTGACCTCGCTGACGTCACGTACACGGACGACGCCTGGGCGGAGTCGCGTGATGTCGCCGTGCCCCCTCGGCGCGCAGGGATGCTGTGGCAAAAAAGTTTCCCGATCCAGTCTCACGCCTGGGGATAATTCTACTGGAAGGAATCTGCGGCTAGAATCGTCTCTACCAGATACATCGTTACCGAAGGTAGGTAACTCGTACTTTCTGTGGTTTGTGTATTTTTTACATTTCCTACATGTAATTACCGGACCTACTGTCCTTCTTTAAATCCCCTTTTGTGATGCGGTTTATAAACGTTTTAGCACATGTTCCCCCCAACTCTTTGTAATGTCTCAATTTGTTCCTTACTTTCCTCATGTGTACTCCCTTCCAGCAGATACACAGCTGCTCGTTACGTCTTCTGACTCTGAAGACTCTTTTCCCCATCATGACAACTTCAGCTTGTCACGTAAGTGAGCTTCAGGCTCTGTCTATGCAACTGCCCTACACCACTTCTTTCCAGACAGGCTGGTATTAAGGACCAGGGCAGCCTTTTTGCCTAAAATCATGACTCATTTTCACAATGGGCAATCCATCACCCTCCCACCTCCACCTCACTCCATGAAAAAGGAGGACAGACTTCATCGACACTCAATTGAACTCTAAAAAAACCTTGGACTTGTACATCGATAGTACCAAAGACCATTCGGGGGACAATCAGCTTTTTTGGGGGTTCTCTGAGGCAAAGAAAGGTAAGACATTGCAGAAAAGGACTTTGTCAAGATGGATATTCCTCTGCATTAAGATCTGCTATGCACTGGGCAAAAAGCAGCCTCTGGAAACACTGAGGGCTCATTTTACCAGGACCAGGGCCTCTACCAGTGCGCTAGCATACAGAGTGCCTGTTTTAAGCATCTGCCAGGCTGCAACATGGGCGTCAGTGCACACATTCACAAAGCACTAGTAACTACCAGGTCCAATGGTAAGGTCATTTCACCCTTTTGTTCCTGAGGACTTTTGTTTGATCCACTTCAAAGACCCTCCTTCAATGGCGATCCTGCTTTGGTATTTATCCACCAAAATAACAAGTTACTTCTGTAACAATCTTTCTGGTGGATATTCTAACTGCGGATTCCTTACTTCCTCCTACCTCCCGATTCTGTGGAATGGTCTCTTTTCCAATCTAAAAAGATCAACAGGGATCTGCACATTGGTTCTTCCTGTTGCAGAATGAAGAAAGGGACTTATGTCAGCGTGCAGGTGTGCTGCTTATATGTGTCTTCCTTCCTCATTTCTGGGGCTTTACACAGTCAATGTGGAGCCGTACAACGCCACCTACCCACATGCTGAAGGAATGCTCTTTAAAGCTTCCTGGTCCAGTTTGGTGCTTGGCGATATTCTAACCGCTGAGGAATCTGCAATTAGAGTATCCACCAGAAGAAGTGTTACCTAATATCTGAAAGAAACAGTTAGTTATAGATTCCTTACCTTAGAATTACCCCCAGGCGTAAGATTGGATCCAGAAAGGGTTTTGTTAGCAGTACCCCAGTGCGTCGAAAGGTGGCTTTGATCAGCTCTGCGTTCGTCGTTGGCGTTGTGTTCGCCAGGATGATGTTGCGGCAGCCACTTAGAAACCGCCAATGCGCGCTGCCGTCAGTTCTTTCTTTTTCCGCACCAGCCAGTGCAGATCCAGGAAGAGCGGTACCTCCAGTCACTTTTTGACTGATTTTTTTGCGACTTTTGTCAACACCGTTTTCAAGTCTTCAACTCCTGGTGAACGTCAGGGATGCCCGGCTTCAAGGCTTGTGGTTCCTGTAACTGACTGATGTCAGTGACGGATCCACACCATGTGTGCCTGTATTGCCTGGAGCGCGACCACGACCCCAAGTCGTTCTCCGACTGCCGGACGATGAATCCGAAGTCATCGCAGGAGCGGTCCTGAAAGCTTCTCGAGGCCCGGCAGTCGGCTCCGTGCCGTTCGAGGTCCCGGTCCCATGGTAGGTCGAGGGACCGGACACGGAGTCATCATCACTCTTCTTCCACGTTTTCACACTCGGGGTCAGGTAAGTCGAGGCACAAGAAGAAGTCAAAGAAGCATCGTCGTTCTGCGTGTTTCTGTCGGCCGTCACGATGAAGGGTGCGGGTGATGCCCTTCCCGCGGCTCCGCGTGCGGAGCCTTCAGGGTCGACTCTAGACTTCCCTCCCTTCCCGGGAGCGACCCCTGCCCAGCTTCGTCAGTTCTACGAAGCAATGCATGCTGTCTTTGGGCAGCCCGACTCCGCGGTGCATCTTCGGGTCCCGCAGACTCGGCTGGGGGCCCTAGGCCTTCGATGCCGGCGGCTCTGGCCTAGGCACCAAAGATCCCTCTTGGATCCAGGCCTGGATCCGGATCGGCGCTGGTCGACCCGATTACGCCTCCCCCGGTGCTGATACGCCAGCCGATGTCGACCCCGGCTCCCGCCCTGAAGTGGACACGGAGCCGGATCCTGCGCCGATGGGTCATTTTGTGCCTGTGTTCCACCCTGGCCCTTTTCAGTCAGATCGGCAGCCAGAGGAGGGTGAGGAAGACTGGGAGGGGTCTGGAAACCCTTTGACCTACCAATTGGATTATGATCCATACTGGAGAGAGGAACTGGAGGAAGCCAGACCTTGGCATGTTGTCTACTCCTACCGTGGCTATGGAGGAGGGAGTGTCTTAAGCTGTGGTATTGGGTCGAGTGGCCGAGGCTCTCCACCTCGAGCTACCTACAGTGGCAGTCAGGACTAACTTCCTGACTGAGGTGCTTAAGCAGGCAGCGAGCTCTTCTGAGCCCCTGCTGCAGTTTTAATGAAGCCCTAACCGAAACTCTTTTGGACACCTGGTCCAGGCCCAACACAGGGGCTCCTGTGGACAGGATGATTGCCTGACGCCACTGCCCGGGCGACCCCACTTTCCTCTCCCAACACCCCACCCCTGAGAGTCCGGTGGTCCAAGCCTCGACGCCCAAAGGCACATTCCCTAATGCTCTACCTGATAGGGAATCCAAAAAGCTGGACCAACTTGGCAAGAAAATATTTTCTTCCTCCAGCTTGGGACTGTCGGTTGGTTGGGACTGATGGCCGCAAGATGGCTGCCAAGATGGAGCACCCCAAGGGAGCTCCAGGATTTGGCATCACAAATCTGTGAAAATCCTGCCATAATCCCGAACATCCACCCATCTTTTTCCTAGCATGCTCACAGAATTCACTCTAGAGTGAGAAATGATTTCTTGTTCGAACATTACTCACAGGGATTGACGAGTTGTGCCCGCTGTGAAGCACGATTCACTCCAACGCCAGATAGGATTCAGACTTCCACGCTGTAGGAGAGTAGGAACTGCTTCTTATAGTTACCCCCACTTTTTGCTGATGTTTCTGTTTTCAACTTAGTCTGGCTGAAATCCTGCTATTCAGGACCCCAGCCTAGGTGCTTTCTCCTCTAAATTATTTGCATGTACTTTAGGTACACTCCTGATTGGATTCTGGGTTACCCTTATAAGTCCCTAGTATACGATATACTATGTACCTAGGGCATAGGTACTGGAGAGGTCTCTCAGGGGCTGCAACATGTATTATGCCACCCCTGGGAGATGCAAACACAATTTCCAACCTGAGCAACGCTAGCATATTTAAGTGTCCATATCAATAACACTCTTTTCCAAGTTGTAAAGTTTTGTTTCTTCTTTTATTGTTCCAAATTCATATTTTCTTCATATTATATCATTTCACAGTTCAGTCCAGCCACAGGGTAACCAAATCATAGAAGGTTCTTGAGCAATTGCAAAGCCAAAAGGTCTTGCCAACAAGTGTTTCGTCTGGCACATATGCCAAAGACTAAGCAGGCACCAAAGACTCATTTGACCGGTTTGCACCTCCGAAGCTCCTGAGGACGCCGAAGACTTTTGCAACACAGGAGGTGGGTTTCCAAGCGTCCCCGAGGTCGACTAGTGTGCTCAGCAAACCTGAGACCCGTATTACGGGCCTACACTCCACAAGTGTTTTCTGTGGGCTAGTATTTTGTGATTCCTCTTGAGGTTCCTTCGTGATCCCTGGTCCGTTGGCCTGTGAGTCCCTGTGAAGGCAACTTTAACTTTCAGTGGGCTTTCCTGGTTGCTCCAGACGTGCCCAGACTCTCTATCCCTTGGGGAGTCCTCAGGACCTTGCTGCTCCTCACCGAAGCATCTTTTCTCTGACCGCGTGGGTTACAGTTGCCAAGCCTTGTTGGAGTTCAATCCGGACACTGACCCCCCAGCATTCAACATCCTTCGCGGGACAGCTCGCCTGCGGACTTTCGTCGTCGTCAACATCTCCTGGTCCCCGTGGCTGCAGAGTCAAGCTTCACCTCTTCTCACCTGAAGTACCCGACATCGGTGGGCATTCGTCTACCGAGCCCCTGGTCACTGGCAAGTGACCCAGACTCTGTCCCCTCTGCTTACAGGTTCTTCTCAGCTGCGATCCAGGCATGGATCACACGGACACTTTTCCTCTTCAAGCCTGCAGCACTTTTCAGCATCACGCCATTGAAAACAACGAAGATTCCCAACACCATTTGACACATATACACCCTGCTTCCCTGTGTTACACGAGTACTCCGGTGCTCACATGGCTGCTGGCCTTGGAACCTTCTAGGTTTGAAAGGGTCTGCTCAAAGGCCTCTCCTAAGTGTCCTTAAACTTTAAAATTACAACCACGACTTTCCCATAGAGTTGTATGGAGCTCGCGCCTGTGTTCTCACACTGCCCGCGTCACCTGTGGGTCCCCTGTGTCACTACCATGGGTGTTTCCTTGGGGTCCCAGCGATTCTACGTGCTCTAGGCACTGTTTCTGATGGATACTTCTGCCTGTGGATTCCTCACCATTTGAATACCCCCTGCGCCAGCATTCCGCAGAAAAATTATTTCCTAGCTCTCCCAAGTCGACGAGGACGTCACAATGGACAGGCTCCGCTCGCGGCACTGTATGACGTCATCGGAGCCACAAAAGGACCTTGTCGACGTGCTGACGTCAGTTCCTTTTTTTCCGCGCCGTCAATGCTTAACAGTTTTTCTATGGGCTCTCCATTTTCTTCTAAGAAAACTTTGTATCTCTTGATAGTTCCTGATGTCTACTTCTAGGAAGACAGGATTTAAACCCTGCAGAGAGTTTGGCGGGCATATGTCTATCACGGACCCGCACGATGACTGCCTTTGGTGTCTATCTTGGGATCACGACGTCGAAGAATGCTGAAAATGCAGGAAGATGAATCCCAAAGCGATTAAAGAACGTAAAACAAAGTTGTTCATGGCCAAAGGCAAGAAGGAGAAGAGAGGTAGGAAGAGGGCGAAGTCTTCATCTTCTCACACTTCGAGGTCAAAGAAGCATAAGAAATCCAAGAGAAGACATGGCTCTCGACATTTTTTTTCGAAGGCCAGGGCTTCGAGGTCGCCGACTCCGGTTGAGCAATCTCGAAGAAAGCACTTTATCTCTCCATCTCCTTCTCAAGCGACGCCGGTACCATCTCTGGTTGCGGTGTCACCAGGTTCAAATGGTTCTTCACATCATAAAGATTCACCGGCTCCAGTGACGTCACCGGTGCCTGGTGAGTCCTCTGCAGGCTGTGTGGCTTCACCTGTGCGGGCGCTGTCCCCGGCTCCGCAGGCTCCAGTCCAACCTCAGGTGACTCCTCTTCAGGAAGGTACGGATCCATATCCTCCTTTTCCTGCTCCTGGGTCAGATTCTTCGCATTTTCTCAAAGCAATGTTTGGCATGTTTGCCAGGGCCTCAGCTCCATCCGGCGTGCCTTCGGACCCCGTGGGTCCTTTGGCCTTTAACTTGGGTGTTCCTCAATTGTATAACCAGGCACCTTTCATGCCATTTTTGCAGTCGACTCCGGCTTGGCATTTCCTGGCGCCGAGATCCTCCACTCCGGCTCCTCGGACTCCTTTGGCTGCTGAGTCGGCGCTGCCTCAAGTTCGATCAACGTCGAGGTTCGAAGCTGAGGCTCCTCCATCGACGCTGTTGATGTCGTCACCGGCTCAGTATGTGGCTCCACCGACGCCGTTACCTAAGCTACACTCTAGAAGAGAGGAGCAGAGGCTCCTCGGAGAGGAGGAATATTTACAGAATCGGGAGGAAGGGGAGATTGTGGACTCTATGGACAAGTTTGAAGGCCTTCATGAAGCTAGTGACCGCGATACTTCTCCTGAATATAATCTTCCATCTGCAAGTGGAGGTGTTGTACAGGACATTGCTCCATACCATGTGGTTATAAGGAAGGCAGCTGATTTATTAGGTCTTAAGCTTCCCTCAGCTGAGATAAAATCCAACATTCTTACAGAAGTTTTAAACACATCTTCGTCAACTTCTGAGTCGTTGCTTCCCTTTACGGATGCTTTAACTGAACCAATCCTGGAGGTGTGGCAGAAGCCTTTATCTGCTCTGGCTGTTTCTCGTTCCATCTCAAGAAGGTACTGGCGTGCCCCTAGTGATCCGGCTTTTTTGTCATCGCATCCTATGCCAGAAAGTTTGGTTGTCCAGGCTTCTTGTTCGAAACAGGCTTCTGGCTCCTTCCTTACTATTCTGGGTGACAGGGATTCTAAGAAGATGGAGCAAGCTGCAAAGAAGGTGTTTTCTTCTGCAAGTATGGTTCTAAAGTCCAGTAATGCAACTTGTCTTCTTGGATGATATATTCATGCTTTGATGGACTCAGTTGTGCAATTGGCCTCGAAATTGCCTGAAGAAGATCGTGCCAATTTCTTAGAAGTCCTTATGGATTCGCAGGCTGCGGCATGTCAGGTGATTCAATCGGGCAAGGACACTGCTGACTGTGACTCGTGTGATGGGGTCTTCTGTGGCTGCAAGAAGACAAGATTGGCTTAGATCATCTGCTTTCTCAGCTGATTTTCAGGCGACTTTGCTAGATTTGCCCTTTGATGGGTCAAAGCTTTTTGATTCAAGGGCGGACTCAACCTTAGAACGTCTTAAAGATAGCAGGGCTACTGCAAGATCTCTAGGCCTCCAGGTGCCGTCCAGAGGATATGGTTACAAGCGGTATCATGGTTTTGGGAGATCTGCTTCCATTCGTGGCCGCCAGCAATCTCAACAGGGCCAGCAACAACAGAATCCCTTGTACAAATCATACAGAGGTAAGAATAAAAGATGCCCCAAGGGAGAAAATCGACAACAATCCTCCTTCTCTCCCTCTACCTCCCCTCCCGCCACCGTTGGTGCAACAGGAAAGCAGTTCTAGATCCCCCATGATAGAACATGTTGGTCCGGTTGGAGGTCGGGTGTCCCACTTCCTACAAGATTGGAGACTGATTACTTCCGATCGTTGGGTCTTGAACTTTGTAGAGAATGGGTACGCCATTCCCTTTTTGGAGTTTCCTCCTCCTTAACCTCCTCGCCAGGGTGGTTGTTCAGAGGACCACTTACTGCTTTTACAGCAGGAGGTTCTTACATTGCTTCAAAAAGGTGCGATAGAGGTGGTTCTGGAGCAGGAAAAGAGTCAGGGTTGCTACTCCCGGTATTTCCTGATCCCCAAAAAGGACGGTCGCATGAGACTAATCTTGGACCTCAGGATTTTGAACCTTTACCTCAGGCAGGAAAAGTTCAAAATGTTGATCTTTGCTCAGGTTCTTCTTGGGCTGCAACAGGAAGACTAGATGGAGTTTGCGGTTTTTCAGTTCGGTCTTACTTCCGCACCTCAAGTCTTTACAAAGGTGATGGCGGTGGTAGCGCCTCATCTCAGAAGGTATGGGGTTCCTGTTTTCCCCTACCTGGCCATCTGGCTGTTGAAAGCACAGGCACCAGAGTTGGTTTCGCGCCACTTGCAGGTAACAGCTCATCTGTTGTTCAAATTGGGTTTCTCGATAAATGTACCCAAATCTCACCTGGTGCCTTCTAAGCGCAGCCTGTTCATAGGGGCAATACTGGACACTACTGTGTGTCAAGCATACCCACCTCCGCAGAGGATTCTCGACATACAGGAGATAGTTCCTTTATTTCACGATGGAGCGGTTGTTCCAGTCCTGAAGGTTCTTCGCCTGCTCGGTCTGTTCGCTTCCTGCATTCTGTTGGTCAACCATGCACGCTGGCACTAGGGCACTCCAGTGGTGCCTCCGCAGGCAGTGGTATCAGCACAACGGAGATCTCGGAGAGAAGATCAGAATCTCCAGAGAAGCTGCTGCAGAGCTGACTTGGTGGAGTGTGCAGGGCAACCTGTCGCAAGGAAAGCCCTTTCATTCTCCTCCGCCGGTGGCCACAGTGATCACAGATGCCTCCACTCTAGGGTGGGGTGCTCATCTGGGGGATCTGGAGGTCAAAGATCTTTGGTCTCCAGAAGAACGGTTGCTTCACATCAACCTGTTGCAATTCCGTGCGATACGTTTGGCACTGAAGGCTTTCCTCCCTTCCCTTCGCGGTCAGTCGGTTCAGGCCGTGACGGACAACACTACAGCAATGTGGTATATCAACAAGCAGAGAGGTGTAGGGTCGTTTCGTCTCTGTTGAGAGGCTCTGCGGCTCTGGTCCCGGGTTCAGAACCATCAGATTTGTGTTGTTGCAAATGATTTGGCCGGGGTGCTAAATGTGCGTGCAGACTGTCTCAATCGGCGTTACTCAGCCGATCATGAGTGGCTGCTTCATCCGGAGGTGGTCCATCGCATCTTTCAGATGTGGGGAACTCCTCGGTTGGACTTATTTGCCACTCACAAGAACGTGCACTGCCCGTTGTTCTGCAGTCTTTTGGATTGGGGGACACGTTTCAGATAGATTGGAGCTCACAACTCCTTTACGCGTTTCCCCCCATACCCTTAATTCCTCGGGTTCTGAGGAAAATTCGCCAAGACCAGGCCCAAGTTATATTAATTGCTCCGTATTGGCCAAGAAGGGTGTGGTACACAGACCTACTTCACCTCCCGTCGCACCCTCCACTCCGTCTCCCTTTCAGGGCAGGCCTCCTCTCGTAGTCGCAGGGGCAGGTTCTAACCCCCCCCCCCCCCCCCCACCCCCCACCTCCAGAGCCTGCGCCCTCATGCCTGGAGATTGAATGGGGCAACCTGAGTTCCTTCTCTCTCCCGCCAGAGATAGTGGATGTTATTTTATCATCCAGGCGACACTCCACTAAGTCTTTTTACTCTTCCAGATCGTCCAGATTTGTTAAGTGGTGTGGCGAGAGAGACATTGACCCTTTGACGGCCCGCTTGTCTAATATTTTAGAGTTTTCACTTTCTTTAGCACAGCAAGGTTGTGCTGTGTAGGAAGGTGGATATCTGACTATGGTTGCCCCCAACTTTTTGCCTGGTGTTTTGCTGGTTTCTCGACTTAGTTGACCTGGGACCCTGCTATTCAGGACCCCAGACCCACTGCTCTCTCTGTAAAATGGATTCCATGTACCTTAGGTGCATACCCAATTGGATACTGAGTCACCTTATCAGTCCCTGTACAGTGTACCTTAGGTACCCAGGGCATAGGTGTACCCAGGGCTACCAGGGGCTGCAGCATGTATTATGCCACCACTGGCTGGCCATCCAAATCTGACACAACTGGCTGCACGACAGCTGGGGCAAGGTGGTGTAATCACCCTTTGCTTTAGATATAGTATTCCTATATCTAACCCTAAAATGGACACATATATTCCTATCAGTCACTCCTATGGCAGGCCTTATCAATCCTGAAGGCAGAGTGCTTGGAATTATGTGAGATGGTGCTCTGGCATGAGTTGAGCCCGTTTGCAGCTTGCGGAACCAAGTCCTAATAGCTGTTCCATGATAACGCGTACCATATACTCTTAAGTGCATTATAATCCTCGCGGTTATTTGCTATCTTTGGTATCGCTTTATCAAAACATGTCGAGTAAGGTGTCATACGAATTGGAATACTAACCCCTCGCCAATTCTGGCGACGGGGTTAGCATTCCACCCTTCTATAGGGACACGACATGTATGTAACTGTGAACCCCAGTTAAAGCTAACTCGAGCCTCAGCATCACAAAATGGATGCTGCCACCACAGACACAAGTCTGACCTCCTGCTGCTGGGAGTCCTTCCAGCGAGGAGAGCTTGGACAAAGGGTTTCCTGTCAGGGGCGGTGCTAGCACCATCCCAGACAGGGTTTTGTGTATCCCAGGTAGGCAGGGCTGAGAGGAAGGTGACTGCAAGTGGCACCCCGGTGCTCACTGTGCATATGCCGGCTTGAACCAGTTCCAGGGGCACACCAGCCCCTGAGCTGGGGAAAGTCCAGACAAGGGATAGGGGTGTGCCCACCCCCTCCTGGTCCCACCCATGGGCAGGACCTAGTCGCGTGCCAGCCCCTTTTTTTAGAATAAAGGTAGGAGCAGGCCCCCTTCCCAAATTAGATAATTCTGAATCTTGACTACTTTCCACGAAAGGACTCTTGACTTTTTCTGAAGACTCTCCCTTGTGGCTAAGGAGTAGCCACCCTGCACCCGCAGACACCATCTAAGCATTGCGGTTTGCTGTAAGTCCATCCTCCGGATCAAGACTGCCCAGCTCGACGAGACCCGGATTCCCTGGCATCTCTGACCTCTACCTGCATCATCAGCCCAGCTGAGATTCGTGGGTGTGACGAGACCTGAGGGACCGGCCATCTTCAAAACTGCACGACGCTTAACCAGCACGACCGCCGAGGGATCCTCGAGTGAGTGCTTTGGGGTTTGAGAAGCTCTAACCCTGAGCAGCTCCAGCACCGAAGTCCAGCCCCCCAGCATCCACGAGATCTGCGTAGGGCCCTTCTGCTCTTTGCTGCTCACCGCGTTGTCCGGTCACTTCCCTGCTGGCTAGTGGCCCTCCTGACGACATACCACGACGATTTCATCGCTGGTCTGGTTGCTCCAGACTGGCCCCCTCCCTTCCAAGAGAGGAGCACCCCGGACCCTCCTGGTCCACTCCAGACGCCATCTTGACTCCACCGCGTGGGCTTGACTTTGCCAAGGTTTGTTGCCCCAATCTTGGGTCCAGCATCGCCGACAGCAGACACCTTCGTGGGACAGCTCGCACCTCCAGCCTGGTCGCCGACAACGCCTCCTGGTCCGAGGGACAGCAGAGTCCAGCGTCGCCCACTCACCTGGTCGAGGTGACTTCATCCGGTGCCATCCTGGTGCCCACACAAACACTGGCTAGTGATTAAGAACTGAGTCCCCTCTGCTTTCAGGTCGTCTCCATCACTGATCCAGGCTTGGATCACATCGAACATCTTCACTGGTCGCCTGCAGCAACTTCTTCTTTCAGGCTCCATAGAGTACAACGAGGATTCCTGATGTCTTTTGAACCCCATGCAGCCGCAGCCCTGGGCTAGGTAACCTGAGCATTTCGGTGCTCCAACGTAGGTTCACTATCCAAGTGTCCAGATCCTTTTTCGTTTTCAGTCCATCTAGTCGGATTCGTCCGATAACAGTAACTTTACAAATACTAGCCTCCATAGACTTTGTCCCGCATCCCGCCTGAGAGTGCACACTCTGCACCCGATCTCCCTAGGCCTCCTGCTCCTAACCTTAGGGTTCAGTAGTGTAGTCCTAGCGATCCTGAAGCCTCTGGATCTTGTTACTTACCTGCTAGTATTTCGCATTCCACTTTTAGTGTATATGGTTTTTCGTGCCCCTCGGGCATTTGTGTAAATTGTGCGACTTAAAGTATTTTCGTAAGAGTTTTGTTGTGTGCTTAGCTCCCTGACTCATAAAGAGATCAGGGTAGACTTGTTATAAATAAATATCCTTTTATTTTCATAACAACTTGTGTGGTGTCCTTTCACTTGGTGTTCAAGGGGTATATGTGAGGGTATAACAACTGGCTTAACACGCCCTCTAGAGTTTAGCCTAAAGACTGCTCTTGTCCATGCTACTAGGATAGCTGGTCTATAAGGTTGACTTACAACCAATCATCAATAAGGGTCGTTTGGTATGATACACAGTGATCACTAGAATAGTGAGCACTATATATCAGGCCAACTTCTCACATTGGTGGCAGCGGTGGGATTTGAGCTTGCTGTTGTTTTACCACACGTATCCTAAGAATATCATTTGAAAGATCACATAAGTACCAAGGTACATATAACTTAGCTTAGAATACTCTGAGTTCTACTGAACCAGCTGTTGTAGTGTAACAGGGCTTAGCACACCCTGACTACAACTCTTAGCAAGGGATCAGTAGGCAAACAAATAGTGTAGGTAAGTACACCACTTACACCTCACTAGAAAAGCATGTCTGACAAAGAAGAGAACTCAGAAGCTCCCCTTATGTCAGTTGACCCTCCACACGTCATGTCAAGATATGCAGCTCTTAGCTTCCAGGAGATGAGACAAGTGTGTACCTCCAGGAAGCTAAAACAGGGTTCTAACCCTACCATCCTATGTCTGAAAGGTCTCTTACAGACTTATGATGCAAGGAGGGCTTCTAACACAGGCCCTTCTAATCCAGATGGGAGTATGCCCCCCTTAGAGGGAACCCTTGGGGGCCCTGACCTCAACCTCAATGGAACAGGAAGTGAAGGATAGGAAGAGGATCAGGAGTTGTCAGGGGATGAGGCAGACAAAGGTCAGGTAGTAGTCAGTAGACTCACCAGGACCAACTTAAGCAGGCATGAAAATGGACTTGGGGGACCCCCAGGCCCACACTCAGGCAGGCTTAACATTGGGAATGGACGAGTTAGGTCTCTCTCCAGAGGCTCTAACAGATCCATTCATACCAATGGCTCTCAGGCCTCTTCTCACAGAGGGATGACATCCCCTCAGAGAAGAGAGCATGAAGCTAAAATGAGGGAAGTCAATCTGAGGATTGAGAGGGAAGAACTTGCCCTTGCCAAAGAGAGACTTGCCTTTGCTAGAGAGCAGAAATTGAGTGGGGCAGACCCCACTGGTGGCAGCATTATCCCTAGAGATAAAGACAGGAGTTTTGATACTAGACACCTGAGTAAAATAGTGCCCCCCTTTAAACAAGGGGATGACATCCACAAATGGATGACTGCTTTGGAGAGGGCCTGCACTGTCCAGTGCATCCCCCAGAGTCAGTGGGCAGCTATACTGTGGCTCTCCTTTGAAGGTAAAGGTAGAGATAAGCTCCTCACTACTAGAGCTAAGGATGCTAATAATTACCAAGTCCTGAAGAATACACTGGTTGATGGGTTTGGCTTAACAACTGAACAGTACAGGTTGATGTTCAGAGACACCCAGAAAACTCAGTCTCAGGATTGGACTGACGTTGTTGATTGTGCCACTAAGGCTCTAGAAGGCTGGCTATTGGGTAGTAAAGTTACTGACTTCACAGGATTGTATAATCTTATTATGAGAGAGCAAGTCTTAAATAATTGTCAGAACCAGTTATTACACCAGCACCTGGTAGACTCTGATCTGACCTCTCCACAAGAATTGGGTAAGAGGGCAGACAAATGGGTCAGAACCAGGATTAGGCCTAAGAACCAGGGTGGTGACCAAAAGAAGGAATCAACCAAGCCTCAAGAGAAGGGTGGGAATACATCTTCTGATCAAACCACAGGGCCCCAAAAATCCTCTGAAAAGGGTGGGTCCCAAAATCCTTCCAATTCCCAAAAGAAACCTTATTGTCATACCTGCAAACAGGTAGGCCATTACAAAACTGACAGTTGCCCAAGGGCCAACGACAATAAGGAGAACATACCCCCAAGTAAAACTTCCCAGCCTCCTGTTACTACTAGTAGTAATCCCCCAGGTGGTGGGAGTGCCCCCAAGAATCTGGGTGCATTTACTTTGGGAGTTCCTGGGGACGCTGGCCTAACCAGGTCCCCTGACTTAGATACTCTTGTCTGTGAGACTGGCATGGGGTTTGCCAACTTCACAGCTTGTCCCAACACTTTGGGCAAGTACAGACAGGAGCCCCTCATCAATGGTTCAAATGTTGAGGCCTACAGAGACACAGGGGCTAGCATCACCATGGTGACTGAGAGCCTAGTCCCCTCAAGGCTACTTATACCTGGAGCCACATACCAGGTAACCAACATTGATGGAGTGCAGAGAGATCATCCCATGGCAGTGGTCAATCTCAGCTGGGGAGGTGTCACTGGCCACAAGAGTGTGGCAGTGTCACCAAACTTGCCTGTAGATTGCCTACTGGGGAATGATTTAGAGATCTCAGCCTGGGCTGAGGTAGAGCAAGAAACCCATTTTAAAATGGTAAACCTCCATGGTAAGGTTAGTGGGGCAGTGATAGCCACAGCCCCAGTCCAAGATGTCCTCCCTGAACAGGTCAGGAGGGCTGTGCCAGTCACAGCCCAATCTCAGACAGATTCCTTTCCTGAACAGGTTGGCAAGGCTGTGATGGTCACAGCCCATACCCAAACTGAGTCCCTTCCTGAAAAGGTTGGTGGAGTTGTGATGGCCACAGCTCAAACTCAGACAGATAGTAGTGTTGTGAAGCCCGAAACTATGGATCACTCCACTCAGACAGAGAGCATTGAGGAGGAAGAGAAATCTCCCTCCCACCAGACTCTAGGAAAGGATCAGCCTCCTCAGTGAACTGATCTGACCCCTTGTTAAGGAACTGCCCTAGAGGTAGTCAGGCCTAGCCTGGCAGAACCCCTGATGTCAGTGGACCCTTCCAAGGTGGGACCCAGTCTGGAGCAGGTAACCTGCCCCTCTCTACCCTGCCTCAGTCAAGCCAGGGCTGTAGAGGTCAGGGAGGTCAGTGGTGGACCCCAAAGGTCCCCCTGTCCAAAAGAACTCCCCAATCAGCAGATTAGGATCACTGAAGCTAGTAGACCTAGCCAAGTGAAAATAAAACAGACTCCTGAGGGATCCCCCTTAAAATTAGCTAGGGACCTCCCACAGATGGGCCCCAAACCTGACCTGTCCCTCCAGCAAGCCAAACAACGGGACCCAGCCTCCAGCTTTAGGTAGCCAGAGGTTGACCCTGAGAGCTCACAGCAACTCAGTCCTGGAAATAAAGGCACATATGGTGGATAGTGATTGGAGGAAGTTGAGCCCAACATTAGTGGAGTCTCACTTCAGTACTCCATTCCCACACCAGCCTTTTACTTTGCCAAAACACACCACAGGTAGAGATTCCCTATGGTGGAGACCCTCAGATACCCTTAGGGTGAGGGATTGCTTAGTGGACCATGATATAGGGGGTAACCATGCCAGTGCATATACCACCTCATATGGCCACTCAGGCAATATAGGCTTACCTGGTCAAGGATAGCCTTATCTCCTTTCGTTTGCGGGGGGTTATGTAGGAAGGTGGATATCTGACTATGGTTGCCCCCAACTTTTTGCCTGGTGTTTTGCTGGTTTCTCGACTTAGTTGACCTGGGACCCTGCTATTCAGGACCCCAGGCCTACGGATCTCTCTGTAAAATGGATTCCATGTACCTTAGGTGCATACCCAATTGGATACTGAGTCACCTTATCAGTCCCTGTACAGTGTACCTTAGGTACCCAGGGCATAGGTGTACCCAGGGCCTACCAGGGGCTGCAGCATGTATTATGCCACCCCTTGCTGGCCATCCAAATCTGACACAACTGGCTGCACGACAGCTGGGGCAAGGTGGTGTAATCACCCTTTGCTTTAGATATAGTATTCCTATATCTAACCCTAAAATGGACACATATATTCCTATCAGTCACCCTATGGCAGGCCTTATCAATCCTGAAGGCAGAGTGCTTGGAATTATGTGAGATGGTGCTCTGGCATGAGCTGAGCCCGTTTGCAGCTTGTGGAACCAAGTCCTAATAGCTGTTCCATGATAACGCGTACCATATACTCTTAAGTGCATTATAATCCTCGCTGTTATTTGCTATCTTTGGTATCGCTTTATCAAAACATGTCAAGTAAGGTGTCATAAGAATTGGAATACTAAACCCTCGCCAATTCTGGCGACGGGGTTAGCATTCCACCCTTCTAGAGGGACACAACATATATGTAACTGTGAACCCCGGTTAAAGCTAACTCGAGCCTCAGCATCACAAAATGCATGCTGCCACCACAGACACAAGTCTGACCTCCTGCTGCTGGGAGTCCTTCCAGGGAGGAGAGCTTGGACAAAGGGTTTCCTGTCAGGGGCGGTGCTAGCACCATCCCAGACAGGGTTTTGTGTATCCCAGGTAGGCAGGGCTGAGAGGAAGGTGACTGCAAATGGCACCCCGGTGCTCACTGTGCATATGCCAGCTTGAACCAGTTCCAGGGGCACACCAGCCCCTGAGCTGGGGAAAGTCCAGACAAGGGAGAGGGGTGTGCCCGCCCCCTCCTGGTCCCACCCATGGGCAGGACCTAGTCGCGTGCCAGCCCTTTTTTTTAGGATAAAGGTAGGAGCAGGCCCCCTTCCCAAATTAGATAATTCTGAATCTTGACTACTTTCCACGAAAGGACTCTTGACTTTTTCTGAAGACTCTCCCTTGTGGCTAAGGAGTAGCCACCCTGCACCCGCAGACACCATGTAAGCATCGCGGTTTGCTGTAAGTCCATCCTCCGGATCAAGACTGCCCAGCTCGACGAGACCCGGATTCCCTGGCATCTCTGACCTCTACCTGCATCATCAGCTCAGCTGAGATTCGTGGGTGTGACGAGACCTGAGGGACCGGCCATCTTCAAAACTGCACGATGCTTAACCAGCACGACCGCCGAGGGATCCTCGAGTGAGTGCTTTGGGGTTTGAGAAGCCCTAACCCTGAGCCGCTCCAGCACCGAAGTCCAGCCCCCCAGCATCCACGAGATCTGCGTGGGGATCTTCTGCTCTTTGCTGCTCACCTCATTGTCCGGTCACTTGCCTGCTGGCTAGTGGCCCTCCTGACATACCACGACGATTTCATCGCTGGTCTGGTTGCTCCAGACTGGCCCTCGCTCCCTTCCAAGAGAGGAGCACCCCGGACCCTCCTGGTCCACTCCAGACGCCATCTTGACTCCACCGCGTGGGCTTGACTTTGCCAAGGTTTGTTGCCCCAATCTTGGGTCCAGCATCGCCGACAGCAGACACCTTCGTGGGACAGCTCGCACCTCCAGCCTGGTCACTGGAGTCAAGCTATCCAGGCTGAATGAAGGCTGATAGCCAGAAACCGGTCCTTGGATGCTTGATTCCGGTCTGGGAAAGACATGGCTTGGTAGTTCGGACTGGACTGTTCCCATGGGGCACAGGGTCAGAGCTGATTTGCATATAGCCAGTGTCTAACCCAGGGTGGTGTGGAGTGCAAAAAAACGATGGATTTAGGCCCAGATCCTTGTACTGGGGTGAATGTATGACATTGTTCTACATTCTGTCCATCAACTGTGTTTTTTGCAATTTTCACCCCGAGTGTGCTGGGTATACTCAGACGTGAGTCCCAGGCTCTCCACACCACTGGAGTCAAGCTATCCAGGCTGAATGAAGGCTGATAGCCAGAAACCGGTCCTTGGATGCTTGATTCCGGTCTGGGAAAGACATGGCTTGGTAGTTCGGACTGGACTGTTCCCATGGGGCACAGGGTCAGAGCTGATTTGCATATAGCCAGTGTCTAACCCAGGGTGGTGTGGAGTGCAAAAAAACGATGGATTTAGGCCCAGATCCTTGTACTGGGGTGAATGTATGACATTGTTCTACATTCTGTCCATCAACTGTGTTTTTTGCAATTTTCACCCGAGTGTGCTGGGTATACTCAGACGTGAGTCCCAGGCTTTCCACACCACTGGAGTCAAGCTATCCAGGCTGAATGAAGGCTGATAGCCAGAAACCGGTCCTTGGATGCTTGATTCCAGTCTGGAAAAGACATGGCTTGGTAGTTCGGACTGGACTGTTCCCATGGGGCACAGGGTCAGAGCTGATTTGCATATAGCCAGTGTCTAACCCAGGGTGGTGTGGAGTGCAAAAAAACGATGGATTTAGGCCCAGATCCTTGTACTGGGGTGAATGTATGACATTGTTCTACATTCTGTCCATCAACTGTGTTTTTTGCAATTTTCAACCCGAGTGTGCTGGGTATACTCAGACGTGAGTCCCAGGGTCTCCACACCACTGGAGTCAAGCTATCCAGGCTGAATGAAGGCTGATAGCCAGAAACCGGTCCTCGGATGCTTGATTCCGGTCTGGGAAAGACATGGCTTGGTAGTTCGGACTGGACTGTTCCCATGGGGCACAGGGTCAGAGCTGATTTACATATAGCCAGTGTCTAACCCAGGGTGGTGTGGAGTGCAAAAAAACGATGGATTTAGGCCCAGATCCTTGTACTGGGGTGAATGTATGACATTGTTCTACATTCTGTCCATCAACTGTGTTTTTTGCTATTTTCACCCCGAGTGTGCTGGGTATACTCAGACGTGAGTCCCAGGCTCTCCACACCACTGGAGTCAAGCTATCCAGGCTGAATGAAGGCTGATAGCCAGAAACCGGTCCTCGGATGCTTGATTCCGGTCTGGGAAAGACATGGCTTGGTAGTTCGGACTGGACTGTTCCCATGGGGCACAGGGTCAGAGCTGATTTGCATATAGCCAGTGTCTAACCCAGGGTGGTGTGGAGTGCAAAAAAACTAGGGATTTTGGCCCAGATCCTTGTACTGGGGTGAATGTATGACATTGTTCTACATTCTGTCCATCAACTGTGTTTTTTGCAATTTTCACCCCGAGTGTGCTGGGTATACTCAGACGTGAGTCCCAGGCTCTCCACACCACTGGAGTCAAGCTATCCAGGCTGAATGAAGGCTGATAGCCAGAAACCGGTCCTTGGATGCTTGATTCAGGTCTGGGAAAGACATGGCTTGGTAGTTCGGACTGGACTGTTCCCATGGGGCACAGGGTCAGAGCTGATTTGCATATAGCCAGTGTCTAACCCAGGGTGGTGTGGAGTGCAAAAAAACGATGGATTTAGGCCCAGATCCTTGTACTGGGGTGAATGTATGACATTGTTCTACATTCTGTCCATCCACTGTGTTTTTTGCAATTTTCACCCCGAGTGTGCTGGGTATACTCAGACGTGAGTCCCAGGCTCTCCACACCACTGGAGTCAAGCTATCCAGGCTGAATGAAGGCTGATAGCCAGAAACCGGTCCTTGGATGCTTGATTCCGGTCTGGGAAAGACATGGCTTGGTAGTTCGGACTGGACTGCACAGGGTCAGAGCTGATTTGCATATAGCCAGTGTCTAACCCAGGGTGGTGTGGAGTGCAAAAAAACGATGGATTTAGGCCCAGATCCTTGTACTGGGGTGAATGTATGACATTGTTCTACATTCTGTCCATAAACTGTGTTTTTTGCAATTTTCACCAGAGTGTGCTGGGTATACTCAGACGTGAGTCCCAGGCTTTCCACACCACTGGAGTCAAGTTATCCAGGCTGAATGAAGGCTGATAGCCAGAAACCGGTCCTTGGATGCTTGATTCCGGTCTGGGAAAGACATGGCTTGGTAGTTCGGACTGGACTGTTCCCATGGGGCACAGGGTCAGAGCTGATTTGCATATAGCCAGTGTCTAACCCAGGGTGGTGTGGAGTGCAAAAAAACGATGGATTTAGGCCCAGATCCTTGTACTGGGGTGAATGTATGACATTGTTCTACATTCTGTCCATCAACTGTGTTTTTTGCAATTTTCACCAGAGTGTGCTGGGTATACTCAGACGTGAGTCCCAGGCTTTCCACACCACTGGAGTCAAGTTATCCAGGCTGAATGAAGGCTGATAGCCAGAAACCGGTCCTTGGATGCTTGATTCCGGTCTGGGAAAGACATGGCTTGGTAGTTCGGACTGGACTGTTCCCATGGGGCACAGGGTCAGAGCTGATTTGCATATAGCCAGTGTCTAACCCAGGGTGGTGTGGAGTGCAAAAAAACGAGGGATTTAGGCCCAGATCCTTGTACTGGGGTGAATGTATGACATTGTTCTACATTCTGTCCATCAACTGTGTTTTTTGCAATTTTCACCCCGAGTGTGCTGGGTATACTCAGACGTGAGTCCCAGGCTCTCCACACCACTGGAGTCAAGCTATCCAGGCTGAATGAAGGCTGATAGCCAGAAACCGGTCCTTGGATGCTTGATTCCGGTCTGGGAAAGACATGGCTTGGTAGTTCGGACTGGACTGTTCCCATGGGGCACAGGGTCAGAGCTGATTTGCATATAGCCAGCGTCTATCCCAGGGTGGTGTGGAGTGCAAAAAAACGATGGATTTAGGCCCAGATCCTTGTACTGGGGTGAATGTATGACATTGTTCTACATTCTGTCCATCAACTGTGTTTTTTGCAATTTTCACCCGAGTGTGCTGGGTATACTCAGACGTGAGTCCCAGGCTTTCCACACCACTGGAGTCAAGCTATCCAGGCTGAATGAAGGCTGATAGCCAGAAACCGGTCCTTGGATGCTTGATTCCAGTCTGGGAAAGACATGGCTTGGTAGTTCGGACTGGACTGTTCCCATGGGGCACAGGGTCAGAGCTGATTTGCATATAGCCAGTGTCTAACCCAGGGTGGTGTGGAGTGCAAAAAAACGATGGATTTAGGCCCAGATCCTTGTACTGGGGTGAATGTATGACATTGTTCTACATTCTGTCCATCAACTGTGTTTTTTTCAATTTTCAACCCGAGTGTGCTGGGTATACTCAGACGTGAGTCCCAGGGTCTCCACACCACTGGAGTCAAGCTATCCAGGCTGAATGAAGGCTGATAGCCAGAAACCGGTCCTCGGATGCTTGATTCCGGTCTGGGAAAGACATGGCTTGGTAGTTCGGACTGGACTGTTCCCATGGGGCACAGGGTCAGAGCTGATTTACATATAGCCAGTGTCTAACCCAGGGTGGTGTGGAGTGCAAAAAAACGATGGATTTAGGCCCAGATCCTTGTACTGGGGTGAATGTATGACATTGTTCTACATTCTGTCCATCAACTGTGTTTTTTGCTATTTTCACCCCGAGTGTGCTGGGTATACTCAGACGTGAGTCCCAGGCTCTCCACACCACTGGAGTCAAGCTATCCAGGCTGAATGAAGGCTGATAGCCAGAAACCGGTCCTCGGATGCTTGATTCCGGTCTGGGAAAGACATGGCTTGGTAGTTCGGACTGGACTGTTCCCATGGGGCACAGGGTCAGAGCTGATTTGCATATAGCCAGTGTCTAACCCAGGGTGGTGTGGAGTGCAAAAAAACTAGGGATTTAGGCCCAGATCCTTGTACTGGGGTGAATGTATGACATTGTTCTACATTCTGTCCATCAACTGTGTTTTTTGCAATTTTCACCCCGAGTGTGCTGGGTATACTCAGACGTGAGTCCCAGGCTCTCCACACCACTGGAGTCAAGCTATCCAGGCTGAATGAAGGCTGATAGCCAGAAACCGGTCCTTGGATGCTTGATTCCGGTCTGGGAAAGACATGGCTTGGTAGTTCGGACTGGACTGTTCCCATGGGGCACAGGGTCAGAGCTGATTTGCATATAGCCAGTGTCTAACCCAGGGTGGTGTGGAGTGCAAAAAAACGATGGATTTAGGCCCAGATCCTTGTACTGGGGTGAATGTATGACATTGTTCTACATTCTGTCCATCCACTGTGTTTTTTGCAATTTTCACCCCGAGTGTGCTGGGTATACTCAGACGTGAGTCCCAGGCTCTCCACACCACTGGAGTCAAGCTATCCAGGCTGAATGAAGGCTGATAGCCAGAAACCGGTCCTTGGATGCTTGATTCCGGTCTGGGAAAGACATGGCTTGGTAGTTCGGACTGGACTGTTCCCATGGGGCACAGGGTCAGAGCTGATTTGCATATAGCCAGTGTCTAACCCAGGGTGGTGTGGAGTGCAAAAAAACGATGGATTTAGGCCCAGATCCTTGTACTGGGGTGAATGTATGACATTGTTCTACATTCTGTCCATCAACTGTGTTTTTTGCAATTTTCACCCCGAGTGTGCTGGGTATACTCAGACGTGAGTCCCAGGCTCTCCACACCACTGGAGTCAAGCTATCCAGGCTGAATGAAGGCTGATAGCCAGAAACCGGTCCTTGGATGCTTGATTCCGGTCTGGGAAAGACATGGCTTGGTAGTTCGGACTGGACTGCACAGGGTCAGAGCTGATTTGCATATAGCCAGTGTCTAACCCAGGGTGGTGTGGAGTGCAAAAAAACGATGGATTTAGGCCCAGATCCTTGTACTGGGGTGAATGTATGACATTGTTCTACATTCTGTCCATAAACTGTGTTTTTTGCAATTTTCACCAGAGTGTGCTGGGTATACTCAGACGTGAGTCCCAGGCTTTCCACACCACTGGAGTCAAGTTATCCAGGCTGAATGAAGGCTGATAGCCAGAAACCGGTCCTTGGATGCTTGATTCCGGTCTGGGAAAGACATGGCTTGGTAGTTCGGACTGGACTGTTCCCATGGGGCACAGGGTCAGAGCTGATTTGCATATGGCCAGTGTCTAACCCAGGGTGGTGTGGAGTGCAAAAAAACGATGGATTTAGGCCCAGATCCTTGTACTGGGGTGAATGTATGACATTGTTCTACATTCTGTCCATCAACTGTGTTTTTTGCAATTTTCACCAGAGTGTGCTGGGTATACTCAGACGTGAGTCCCAGGCTTTCCACACCACTGGAGTCAAGTTATCCAGGCTGAATGAAGGCTGATAGCCAGAAACCGGTCCTTGGATGCTTGATTCCGGTCTGGGAAAGACATGGCTTGGTAGTTCGGACTGGACTGTTCCCATGGGGCACAGGGTCAGAGCTGATTTGCATATAGCCAGTGTCTAACCCAGGGTGGTGTGGAGTGCAAAAAAACGAGGGATTTAGGCCCAGATCCTTGTACTGGGGTGAATGTATGACATTGTTCTACATTCTGTCCATCAACTGTGTTTTTTGCAATTTTCACCCCGAGTGTGCTGGGTATACTCAGACGTGAGTCCCAGGCTCTCCACACCACTGGAGTCAAGCTATCCAGGCTGAATGAAGGCTGATAGCCAGAAACCGGTCCTTGGATGCTTGATTCCGGTCTGGGAAAGACATGGCTTGGTAGTTCGGACTGGACTGTTCCCATGGGGCACAGGGTCAGAGCTGATTTGCATATAGCCAGTGTCTAACCCAGGGTGGTGTGGAGTGCAAAAAAACGATGGGTTTAGGCCCAGATCCTTCTACTGGGGTGAATGTATGACATTGTTCTACATTCTGTCCATCAACTGTGTTTTTTGCAATTTTCACCCGAGTGTGCTGGGTATACTCAGACGTGAGTCCCAGGCTTTCCACACCACTGGAGTCAAGCTATCCAGGCTGAATGAAGGCTGATAGCCAGAAACCGGTCCTTGGATGCTTGATTCCAGTCTGGGAAAGACATGGCTTGGTAGTTCGGACTGGACTGTTCCCATGGGGCACAGGGTCAGAGCTGATTTGCATATAGCCAGTGTCTAACCCAGGGTGGTGTGGAGTGCAAAAAAACGATGGATTTAGGCCCAGATCCTTGTACTGGGGTGAATGTATGACATTGTTCTACATTCTGTCCATCAACTGTGTTTTTTTCAATTTTCAACCCGAGTGTGCTGGGTATACTCAGACGTGAGTCCCAGGGTCTCCACACCACTGGAGTCAAGCTATCCAGGCTGAATGAAGGCTGATAGCCAGAAACCGGTCCTCGGATGCTTGATTCCGGTCTGGGAAAGACATGGCTTGGTAGTTCGGACTGGACTGTTCCCATGGGGCACAGGGTCAGAGCTGATTTACATATAGCCAGTGTCTAACCCAGGGTGGTGTGGAGTGCAAAAAAACGATGGATTTAGGCCCAGATCCTTGTACTGGGGTGAATGTATGACATTGTTCTACATTCTGTCCATCAACTGTGTTTTTTGCTATTTTCACCCCGAGTGTGCTGGGTATACTCAGACGTGAGTCCCAGGCTCTCCACACCACTGGAGTCAAGCTATCCAGGCTGAATGAAGGCTGATAGCCAGAAACCGGTCCTCGGATGCTTGATTCCGGTCTGGGAAAGACATGGCTTGGTAGTTCGGACTGGACTGTTCCCATGGGGCACAGGGTCAGAGCTGATTTGCATATAGCCAGTGTCTAACCCAGGGTGGTGTGGAGTGCAAAAAAACGATGGATTTAGGCCCAGATCCTTGTACTGGGGTGAATGTATGACATTGTTCTACATTCTGTCCATCAACTGTGTTTTTTGCAATTTTCACCAGAGTGTGCTGGGTATACTCAGACGTGAGTCCCAGGCTTTCCACACCACTGGAGTCAAGTTATCCAGGCTGAATGAAGGCTGATAGCCAGAAACCGGTCCTTGGATGCTTGATTCCGGTCTGGGAAAGACATGGCTTGGTAGTTCGGACTGGACTGTTCCCATGGGGCACAGGGTCAGAGCTGATTTGCATATAGCCAGTGTCTAACCCAGGGTGGTGTGGAGTGCAAAAAAACGAGGGATTTAGGCCCAGATCCTTGTACTGGGGTGAATGTATGACATTGTTCTACATTCTGTCCATCAACTGTGTTTTTTGCAATTTTCACCCCGAGTGTGCTGGGTATACTCAGACGTGAGTCCCAGGCTCTCCACACCACTGGAGTCAAGCTATCCAGGCTGAATGAAGGCTGATAGCCAGAAACCGGTCCTTGGATGCTTGATTCCGGTCTGGGAAAGACATGGCTTGGTAGTTCGGACTGGACTGTTCCCATGGGGCACAGGGTCAGAGCTGATTTGCATATAGCCAGCGTCTATCCCAGGGTGGTGTGGAGTGCAAAAAAACGATGGATTTAGGCCCAGATCCTTGTACTGGGGTGAATGTATGACATTGTTCTACATTCTGTCCATCAACTGTGTTTTTTGCAATTTTCACCCGAGTGTGCTGGGTATACTCAGACGTGAGTCCCAGGCTTTCCACACCACTGGAGTCAAGCTATCCAGGCTGAATGAAGGCTGATAGCCAGAAACCGGTCCTTGGATGCTTGATTCCAGTCTGGGAAAGACATGGCTTGGTAGTTCGGACTGGACTGTTCCCATGGGGCACAGGGTCAGAGCTGATTTGCATATAGCCAGTGTCTAACCCAGGGTGGTGTGGAGTGCAAAAAAACGATGGATTTAGGCCCAGATCCTTGTACTGGGGTGAATGTATGACATTGTTCTACATTCTGTCCATCAACTGTGTTTTTTTCAATTTTCAACCCGAGTGTGCTGGGTATACTCAGACGTGAGTCCCAGGCTCTCCACACCACTGGAGTCAAGCTATCCAGGCTGAATGAAGGCTGATAGCCAGAAACCGGTCCTTGGATGCTTGATTCCGGTCTGGGAAAGACATGGCTTGGTAGTTCGGACTGGACTGTTCCCATGGGGCACAGGGTCAGAGCTGATTTGCATATAGCCAGTGTCTAACCCAGGGTGGTGTGGAGTGCAAAAAAACGATGGATTTAGGCCCAGATCCTTGTACTGGGGTGAATGTATGACATTGTTCTACATTCTGTCCATCAACTGTGTTTTTTGCAATTTTCACCCCGAGTGTGCTGGGTATACTCAGACGTGAGTCCCAGGCTCTCCACACCACTGGAGTCAAGCTATCCAGGCTGAATGAAGGCTGATAGCCAGAAACCGGTCCTTGGATGCTTGATTCCGGTCTGGGAAAGACATGGCTTGGTAGTTCGGACTGGACTGCACAGGGTCAGAGCTGATTTGCATATAGCCAGTGTCTAACCCAGGGTGGTGTGGAGTGCAAAAAAACGATGGATTTAGGCCCAGATCCTTGTACTGGGGTGAATGTATGACATTGTTCTACATTCTGTCCATAAACTGTGTTTTTTGCAATTTTCACCAGAGTGTGCTGGGTATACTCAGACGTGAGTCCCAGGCTTTCCACACCACTGGAGTCAAGTTATCCAGGCTGAATGAAGGCTGATAGCCAGAAACCGGTCCTTGGATGCTTGATTCCGGTCTGGGAAAGACATGGCTTGGTAGTTCGGACTGGACTGTTCCCATGGGGCACAGGGTCAGAGCTGATTTGCATATAGCCAGTGTCTAACCCAGGGTGGTGTGGAGTGCAAAAAAACGATGGATTTAGGCCCAGATCCTTGTACTGGGGTGAATGTATGACATTGTTCTACATTCTGTCCATCAACTGTGTTTTTTGCAATTTTCACCAGAGTGTGCTGGGTATACTCAGACGTGAGTCCCAGGCTTTCCACACCACTGGAGTCAAGTTATCCAGGCTGAATGAAGGCTGATAGCCAGAAACCGGTCCTTGGATGCTTGATTCCGGTCTGGGAAAGACATGGCTTGGTAGTTCGGACTGGACTGTTCCCATGGGGCACAGGGTCAGAGCTGATTTGCATATAGCCAGTGTCTAACCCAGGGTGGTGTGGAGTGCAAAAAAACGAGGGATTTAGGCCCAGATCCTTGTACTGGGGTGAATGTATGACATTGTTCTACATTCTGTCCATCAACTGTGTTTTTTGCAATTTTCACCCCGAGTGTGCTGGGTATACTCAGACGTGAGTCCCAGGCTCTCCACACCACTGGAGTCAAGCTATCCAGGCTGAATGAAGGCTGATAGCCAGAAACCGGTCCTTGGATGCTTGATTCCGGTCTGGGAAAGACATGGCTTGGTAGTTCGGACTGGACTGTTCCCATGGGGCACAGGGTCAGAGCTGATTTGCATATAGCCAGTGTCTAACCCAGGGTGGTGTGGAGTGCAAAAAAACGATGGATTTAGGCCCAGATCCTTCTACTGGGGTGAATGTATGACATTGTTCTACATTCTGTCCATCAACTGTGTTTTTTGCAATTTTCACCCGAGTGTGCTGGGTATACTCAGACGTGAGTCCCAGGCTTTCCACACCACTGGAGTCAAGCTATCCAGGCTGAATGAAGGCTGATAGCCAGAAACCGGTCCTTGGATGCTTGATTCCAGTCTGGGAAAGACATGGCTTGGTAGTTCGGACTGGACTGTTCCCATGGGGCACAGGGTCAGAGCTGATTTGCATATAGCCAGTGTCTAACCCAGGGTGGTGTGGAGTGCAAAAAAACGATGGATTTAGGCCCAGATCCTTGTACTGGGGTGAATGTATGACATTGTTCTACATTCTGTCCATCAACTGTGTTTTTTTCAATTTTCAACCCGAGTGTGCTGGGTATACTCAGACGTGAGTCCCAGGGTCTCCACACCACTGGAGTCAAGCTATCCAGGCTGAATGAAGGCTGATAGCCAGAAACCGGTCCTCGGATGCTTGATTCCGGTCTGGGAAAGACATGGCTTGGTAGTTCGGACTGGACTGTTCCCATGGGGCACAGGGTCAGAGCTGATTTACATATAGCCAGTGTCTAACCCAGGGTGGTGTGGAGTGCAAAAAAACGATGGATTTAGGCCCAGATCCTTGTACTGGGGTGAATGTATGACATTGTTCTACATTCTGTCCATCAACTGTGTTTTTTGCTATTTTCACCCCGAGTGTGCTGGGTATACTCAGACGTGAGTCCCAGGCTCTCCACACCACTGGAGTCAAGCTATCCAGGCTGAATGAAGGCTGATAGCCAGAAACCGGTCCTCGGATGCTTGATTCCGGTCTGGGAAAGACATGGCTTGGTAGTTCGGACTGGACTGTTCCCATGGGGCACAGGGTCAGAGCTGATTTGCATATAGCCAGTGTCTAACCCAGGGTGGTGTGGAGTGCAAAAAAACTAGGGATTTAGGCCCAGATCCTTGTACTGGGGTGAATGTATGACATTGTTCTACATTCTGTCCATCAACTGTGTTTTTTGCAATTTTCACCCCGAGTGTGCTGGGTATACTCAGACGTGAGTCCCAGGCTCTCCACACCACTGGAGTCAAGCTATCCAGGCTGAATGAAGGCTGATAGCCAGAAACCGGTCCTTGGATGCTTGATTCCGGTCTGGGAAAGACATGGCTTGGTAGTTCGGACTGGACTGTTCCCATGGGGCACAGGGTCAGAGCTGATTTGCATATAGCCAGTGTCTAACCCAGGGTGGTGTGGAGTGCAAAAAAACGATGGATTTAGGCCCAGATCCTTGTACTGGGGTGAATGTATGACATTGTTCTACATTCTGTCCATCCACTGTGTTTTTTGCAATTTTCACCCCGAGTGTGCTGGGTATACTCAGACGTGAGTCCCAGGCTCTCCACACCACTGGAGTCAAGCTATCCAGGCTGAATGAAGGCTGATAGCCAGAAACCGGTCCTTGGATGCTTGATTCCGGTCTGGGAAAGACATGGCTTGGTAGTTCGGACTGGACTGTTCCCATGGGGCACAGGGTCAGAGCTGATTTGCATATAGCCAGTGTCTAACCCAGGGTGGTGTGGAGTGCAAAAAAACGATGGATTTAGGCCCAGATCCTTGTACTGGGGTGAATGTATGACATTGTTCTACATTCTGTCCATCAACTGTGTTTTTTGCAATTTTCACCCCGAGTGTGCTGGGTATACTCAGACGTGAGTCCCAGGCTCTCCACACCACTGGAGTCAAGCTATCCAGGCTGAATGAAGGCTGATAGCCAGAAACCGGTCCTTGGATGCTTGATTCCGGTCTGGGAAAGACATGGCTTGGTAGTTCGGACTGGACTGCACAGGGTCAGAGCTGATTTGCATATAGCCAGTGTCTAACCCAGGGTGGTGTGGAGTGCAAAAAAACGATGGATTTAGGCCCAGATCCTTGTACTGGGGTGAATGTATGACATTGTTCTACATTCTGTCCATCCACTGTGTTTTTTGCAATTTTCACCCCGAGTGTGCTGGGTATACTCAGACCTGAGTCCCAGGCTTTCCACACCACTGGAGTCAAGTTATCCAGGCTGAATGAAGGCTGATAGCCAGAAACCGGTCCTCGGATGCTTGATTCCGGTCTGGGAAAGACATGGCTTGGTAGTTCAGACTGGACTGTTCCCATGGGGCACAGGGTCAGAGCTGATTTGCATATAGCCAGTGTCTAACCCAGGGTGGTGTGGAGTGCAAAAAAACGATGGATTTAGGCCCAGATCCTTGTACTGGGGTGAATGTATGACATTGTTCTACATTCTGTCCATCAACTGTGTTTTTTGCAATTTTCACCCCGAGTGTGCTGGGTATACTCAGACGTGAGTCCCAGGCTCTCCACACCACTGGAGTCAAGCTATCCAGGCTGAATGAAGGCTGATAGCCAGAAACCGGTCCTTGGATGCTCGATTCCGGTCTGGGAAAGACATGGCTTGGTAGTTCGGACTGGACTGTTCCCATGGGGCACAGGGTCAGAGCTGATTTGCATATAGCCAGTGTCTAACCCAGGGTGGTGTGGAGTGCAAAAAAACGATGGATTTAGGCCCAGATCCTTGTACTGGGGTGAATGTATGACATTGTTCTACCTTCTGTCCATCAACTGTGTTTTTTGCAATTTTCACCCCGAGTGTGCTGGGTATACTCAGAGGTGAGTCCCAGGCTCTCCACACCACTGGAGTCAAGCTATCCAGGCTGAATGAAGGCTGATAGCCAGAAACCGGTCCTCGGATGCTTGATTCCGGTCTGGGAAAGACATGGCTTGGTAGTTCGGACTGGACTGTTCCCATGGGGCACAGGGTCAGAGCTGATTTGCATATAGCCAGTGTCTAACCCAGGGTGGTGTGGAGTGCAAAAAAACGATGGATTTAGGCCCAGATCCTTGTACTGGGGTGAATGTATGACATTGTTCTACCTTCTGTCCATCAACTGTGTTTTTTGCAATTTTCACCCCGAGTGTGCTGGGTATACTCAGAGGTGAGTCCCAGGCTCTCCACACCACTGGAGTCAAGCTATCCAGGCTGAATGAAGGCTGATAGCCAGAAACCGGTCCTCGGATGCTTGATTCCGGTCTGGGAAAGACATGGCTTGGTAGTTCGGACTGGACTGTTCCCATGGGGCACAGGGTCAGAGCTGATTTGCATATAGCCAGTGTCTAACCCAGGGTGGTGTGGAGTGCAAAAAAACGATGGATTTAGGCCCAGATCCTTGTACTGGGGTGAATGTATGACATTGTTCTACCTTCTGTCCATCAACTGTGTTTTTTGCAATTTTCACCCCGAGTGTGCTGGGTA
Organism: Lissotriton vulgaris; assembly: GCF_964263255.1. Taxonomy (NCBI): domain Eukaryota; kingdom Metazoa; phylum Chordata; class Amphibia; order Caudata; family Salamandridae; genus Lissotriton; species Lissotriton vulgaris. The sequence goes on along the minus strand of NC_141694.1, from coordinate 1,488,409,184 downwards.
TACTCAGAGGTGAGTCCCAGGCTCTCCACACCACTGGAGTCAAGCTATCCAGGCTGAATGAAGGCTGATAGCCAGAAACCGGTCCTTGGATGCTCGATTCCGGTCTGGGAAAGACATGGCTTGGTAGTTCGGACTGGACTGTTCCCATGGGGCACAGGGTCAGAGCTGATTTGCATATAGCCAGTGTCTAACCCAGGGTGGTGTGGAGTGCAAAAAAACGATGGATTTAGGCCCAGATCCTTGTACTGGGGTGAATGTATGACATTGTTCTACCTTCTGTCCATCAACTGTGTTTTTTGCAATTTTCACCCCGAGTGTGCTGGGTATACTCAGAGGTGAGTCCCAGGCTCTCCACACCACTGGAGTCAAGCTATCCAGGCTGAATGAAGGCTGATAGCCAGAAACCGGTCCTCGGATGCTTGATTCCGGTCTGGGAAAGACATGGCTTGGTAGTTCAGACTGGACTGTTCCCATGGGGCACAGGGTCAGAGCTGATTTGCATATAGCCAGTGTCTAACCCAGGGTGGTGTGGAGTGCAAAAAAACGATGGATTTAGGCCCAGATCCTTGTACTGGGGTGAATGTATGACATTGTTCTACATTCTGTCCATCAACTGTGTTTTTTGCAATTTTCACCCCGAGTGTGCTGGGTATACTCAGACGTGAGTCCCAGGCTCTCCACACCACTGGAGTCAAGCTATCCAGGCTGAATGAAGGCTGATAGCCAGAAACCGGTCCTTGGATGCTTGATTCCGGTCTGGGAAAGACATGGCTTGGTAGTTCGGACTGGACTGTTCCCATGGGGCACAGGGTCAGAGCTGATTTGCATATAGCCAGTGTCTAACCCAGGGTGGTGTGGAGTGCAAAAAAACGATGGATTTAGGCCCAGATCCTTGTACTGGGGTGAATGTATGACATTGTTCTACATTCTGTCCATCAACTGTGTTTTTTGCAATTTTCAGGTCGTCTCCATCACTGATCCAAGCTTGGATCACATCGAACATCTTCACTGGTCGCCTGCCAGAATCTTCTTCTTTCAGGCTCCATAGAGTACAACGAGGATTCCTGATGTCTTTTGAACCCCATGCAGCCGCAGCCCCTGGGCTAGTTAACCTGAGCATTTCTGTGCTCCAACGTAGGTTCACTATCCAAGTGTCCAGATCCTTTTTCGTTTTCAGTCTATCTAGTCGGATTCGTCCGATAACAGTAACTTTACAAATACTAGCCTCCATAGACTTTGTCCCGCATCCCGCGTGAGAGTGCACACTCTGCACCCGATCTCCCTAGGCCTCCTGCTCCTAACCGTAGGGTTCAGTAGTGTAGTCCTAGCGATCCTGAAGCCTCTGGATCTTGTTACTTACCTGCTAGTATTTCGCATTGCACTTTTAGTGTATATGGTTTTTCGTGCCCCTCGGGCATTTGTGTAAATTGTGCGACTTAAAGTATTTTCGTAAGAGTTTTGTTGTTTGCTTAGCTCCCTGACTCATAAAGAGATCAGGGTAGACTTGTTATAAATAAATATCCTTTTATTTTCATAACAACTTGTGTGGTGTCCTTTCACTTGGTGTTCAAGGGGTATATGTGAGGGTATAACAGCTGGCTTAACACAGCCCTCTAGAGTTTAGCCTAAAGACTGCTCTTGTCCATGCTACTAGGATAGCTGGTCTATAAGGTTGACTTACAACCAATCATCAATAAGGGTCGTTTGGTATGATACACAGTGATCACTAGAATAGTGAGCACTATATATCAGGCCAACTTCTCACATGCTGTAGCCACTGTTAAGGGCTATTTATCTGCTTTGTTGGCCTTTTATGTTTGCCAGACCAGTCATCTTTATTTATCATGAGGTTTATTAAGGGCCTTACAAATAAGTTTCCTCCCACACCTTTCAATATGCCTCTGTGGGATTTGAATCTCGTACTTGCTTTTTTAATGGATTCTCCGTAAAAAATATAAAACTACCCTTGACATTTCTAATGGCTTTTTTAGTCACAAGTTATCTCCGGCATGCAGCCAATGGACCGCATTTATAGCAAAAACAATTTAGGCGTTTAGCTATGGACTATAAAAATAGCCCCGGTGTTTTCGCCGCCCGTGTTGTCTATTTGCTGGACAGCATAGATGCAGATGAGTACGTTGATATTTATCTCACAGACAACTAATTATGGCCCCATCCGCGTTGACCGCATCATTATTTTGTTTGCGGACTACAGTTACAAATTCAACTTTCAAAAAACATACATTGCAGAGTATACAGTGTTGTTTCTGGGCTATGAGCTCAATAATGAAGGTAGAGGCTTGGCGCCTCACTTCTTGGAGAAATGGACATGTTTGCGACTCCAACAACCCTGAAAAAACTACAATAATTGCTGGGATTTTTGAATTTCGGTTGTACTTACATTCCTGAATATGCCCAGTGTATCAGGCCTCTTTATGCCTTGATACAACCAACATTTTCAAAAGCCTGCTGGCTACCGGAACATTCAACTATTCTGCAATCGTTGCAGTCTGATATTCTTGAATCTAAATACTTGTTAACACGTGACAACCACACAAACCTGGTGATAAGAATTGTGCCAGGCGCAGTGGGTTTTACATACTTGACATTTAATGAGGGAGACACAGTACCTATTGCTTACAAGTCCCATTTGTACACTTCGGCTAAAATGCGAATTTCAACAGTTGAAAAAGTCTTGACAGCGGTCCAGATGGCGATCTTGAAGGAAGGCACACTGGTGCAAGGAAAACGCATTTTGGTTGTAACACATTATCCTGCGCTTGAGGCAGTGACAAAGTCCAGTGTACCAAAGTCAAAAGCATTACATCTTCGTTGGATACAATGGGCTACATTGTTGACATCACCTGATATCACTTTTATCTTTGACTCCTCATTGCAAACTCAGGAGTTTTTACAGTATTAATTTGTTCATCCTGCTCCTCTGCCTATACGCCCGTTTGAGGAGTACCATTGTTTCATTTACACCGACGGTTCAGTGCAACCGGCAACAGGATCTAAACATTCTTATTCAGCAGCCTGCGCTATAGTCGCCGGTACCATGGTGAATGGTGAATTCAAGTCCAATGTCGTGCACACGCAGGCATTAGGGGACTGTACCGCCCAGCTGGCAGAGCTGCGTGCTCTCGTGCTTGCACTGGAGTTTGCTGATCCTCATGTGACAACCTTAATTGTAAGTGACTCTTACTACTGTGTTCCGTCCTTCAACGACAACTTATTTTTTGAGACTTAGAATGAGTATTGTGATTCCAAAGATAGCACAATCAAGCATAAAATGCTTTGGGTTCAAGTTGCAGAACTTAAAGAAAGTCTGCCTCTCACACAAGTAATTCATGCTCTTGGTCACCAGCGCGTATGAGTACACGCTGTTGGCAACAGTTTGGCTGACGAAGCAGCTAAAACAGCAGTAGCAAGATCCAGGAGTAAGATTGATGATGGCATTTTAGCAGCGATAGAAGCTACAGAGAAGGGAGGTAATTACCCAAAAGGTTTCCCTTCTAAATACTCTTATCAGTTTGGTCCCGATAAAGTTCTCTATGTGAGAATTAATGACGTTGGTGACAGGTTGATTCCCAACGTGGAACGCAGACTTTCATTTATAACACCCGCACATGAAGGCATGGCCTCGGCTCATGCAGGAGTTTCAGCAACTGTTTCTATCTTACAGCAACGTTACTGGTGGCGTGGGTTGTATAAACAAACCCGTGATTATGTGCTTTCTTGTGACATTTGCCTGCAGATTAAACCTTCAACTGCTGTGCGGCCGCCACACTGTGCATTTCTAATAAACCATTTGGTTGTGTTTATTTAGATCACTGCGGTCCATTTTCTTCAGATACTGCGTATACGTTTATCTTGGTTGCAGTTGATTTGTGCACACGCTTTCTATGGGTCTGGCCACAACGTAGTGCAGCCGCATGAACTTTCCTAAGGGATTTGCGTGTCGGAATTTTTCAATGTGGCACCTTCCATTCTGACCAGGGTCAAGAGTTTGCTCTAAGGCATGCCAAGAGTTCATGGGGTCAATGGGGGCGCGGGGTAAATTTCGTCTCCACACAGACCTGAGGGCAATTCAGTTGTGGAGCGAATGAACCGTGACTTAAAGCAATCCTTGACAGCTAGAGTTTCAGGTACTGGCAGGAACTGGTTGGCCCATTTATATAGCGTTCAACGTGCACCTAATAATCTCCCTAGAAGATCTCTGGGTGGACGGACCCCAGACAAATTTCTCTTTGGCATACAAATGTTTGTCCCGTACCTTGAGGGTCTAGACATGGCGGCGACAGCCGCAGCCTTTGACGTAGATAATCATTCTGCTGTATTACAGAACCTAAAAGAGACTTGTGACAGTCTTGCAAAGGAACACTTGCCCTCAGCAACAGAGGCTGTACTACAGATTCCGGTAGTTGGCTGGCTACCTAGAGTTGGGTACCTGGTCCATGAGAAGGTGGAGAACAAGGAGGAGTTTGGCCCTCTTATTGTGCACCGGTTCCAGTTCTTGGTGTGAAGGGTACTCGTACAGTCAATTTACCACCACTTCCTGGTCACAAAGATAACAGATACATCTCAGTGGACAATGTCAAACTACAGCGAATGGCCGATTCTTCTTAGTATCACTCCAGCTGTTTCCTGCCCAGCAATGTTAAGGAATTCTGTCTTGGACTCGAGGAACAACATCAGGCCTGACATTGCCATAGAGATGACCACTATTACTAATCCATCGTTGAATCCTCCGGCTTCCAGTCCACATGAAGATACTGAGTATGCGTATCCCACTAATGTGTCATTGCCTGGTTTGTAAACAGATGCAGTTAACTAGTCACGTTTTTCTTTTGACACTGACTCCACAACATTGGGTTCCCCCTAAAGATTTTCGATTTTTGTTACATGGTTTAAACACAATTTTTTGGTTCCACCTTGAACTGACATCAGGTTGGTCTTCATTGCCATTTTTTTGTTCATGTCAATTGGATTTGTGACATTCTTTTTTCTTTTAATCAATGGTCACTACCTTACTGAACGTTCTGCTGTAAAGGTGATTGATGGAACTTTGGCACCGCACTCTTCTTCGCACATCATGAAACGTGACCAGACTTTAGTCAACATCTCTGCCTGGCCTGTGTTGGATGGAATTGTTTGGGATGCTGTAAAGTTCCAAATTCATGGTGGTTAATGTCCCAAATGTATTTCGTGTTTCAATGGGGGATGTAGTGAAATTAAACATACGCTCTGATGATTGGAACGTTCAAGCCATGCAGTCTTTATTTTCTGATTTAAAATATTATGCTGCTTTTGATGTTGAGGATTTGTATTTGAATTCTGCTAATTATGCAGATGTATTTTGTTACCAGCATTATGGCCATCATTTTCTGCATAAAGCTAATACATTTAGAAATGTTGTTAATTATATCATACACAATGGGAACATTGCCCAGCTCCCATTGAAGGCAGTTCAAAAACATTTTTGAAGAAATGTACATACTTCACTGATTTGAATAAATTCAATCCTGCTTAATTTTACTTTAAAATGAATTCTACATCCAATTCTAAAGTAAGGCTAACCAATACAAAATTACTATATTCCAAATCTTTTATTGATCAATTGGCTATAGGTGGATATGTGCTATGGAAAGAAACTGTCGATCTTAAATCTGTTTGTGGTTCTAGACCCTGGCAGGTTCTTCAGAGCACAGAAGCTTTCCATCGAGCATGCCTTATCCCAAACCAAATGCTGTTTTTACACAGTTTGAGTTATCAAACTACTTGTTTGGGTTGGCCACTTCAAAACAAAATTCCTAATCTGAATGCCTATGACACTTGGAACGATCCTACAGATGTGACCCAAGAAGAGTTGCAGTCATTAATTGTGGATGCTTCTTTTAATTTTTCTACCTTAGACCCCCTAGGTTGGTTGGTTTGGCAAACAATTTCTGACTCCTGCCAACACCGCTTCCTGAGCGAAGTTCCAGGCTACAAACAGGATAGACCTGATCCACATTTTCCAAGCAACCATTCGGTTACAACCTATGCATTAGGAAATTATGTCAAAATTGGCTGAAACACTCTACACTAACATTAGTTAAACACCCTTTGTCTTTATTAACTGAAGATGTTGATTTAACAGATTTTGTTAAAGGGCCTGCAGGTGTTAGATCAAAACGATGTCTGTTTGCTATTTACAATGAAGCTTGGAAGCTGTCCCAAATTGAAGCAGCTTCACGGATCAAGCGAATATTGAAAAGGTGCTTGCTTTTGTTGACAATAGTATTAACACATTTTCCTACCGCATTTACACACTGGACATTATTGTTTCATCTGTTGTGAATATTGTTCATGATGAAGTCTGTGTTATACCATGGTCAAAATCAATTGCGTTCCATCATGCAGTTTGCTTGGACATTACAAACACTTAAGATGGGGAAGGTTCCTTGGGACTGTATGAATACATCATCTTTGTTTTTACCTTTTAACCTGACAGATAAACAGATCTGATAGAGACATCTAGCTGCAGATTCCTTAACTTAGAATATCTCCAGGCGTCAGACTGGATCTGGAATTTTTTTGGCAGCAGTACCTCTGCGCGCCGGGGGAAGGTACCACACGACCCCGCCCTGCCGTCGTCCACGGAGGTCATATAATTCCCTCCAGTGCGCTGACGTCAGTTTCATTCTTTTCTGCGTGCAACGCAGATCCGGAGTAAGCAGTTCCTCTGGCCTGTCTTCAGGCACCCTTTGACGCTTCGCGTCTGGAACAGTGTGCAAAACCTTCAGGCTTTAAAACGTGTACCTCCTGTTCGTGGCAAATGTCCGCAACTGACCTAAATCTTATCTGCATGTGGCGTCTGGACGAACACCACGACTCAACGGATTGTGACGCCTACGAACACCTCAAGCCGAAGTCCTGGCAGGAGCACAAGATGCTGCTTTCGGCTCGCCTGCCCCGGTCGGAGTCGTCACGGCCCCCGGCCTCCTCTTCGGCGGCAGGTCCCTGTGCCAGTGGGTTACATTTGCGGTGCCGGTCGCCGCCTGGGTCTATAACGTGGGTCCCTTTTACCATTCCAGATCATGGGGATTACCGATCGTTTGCCTCAATTTTTTACCACTATTTACATTTAAGAGCTCAGTGAGTAGTGTCTTTGTCTTTGATGATGTCCTTTCGAATGTACTTAGCGTTAAATGACAATTGCGGTTTCAGACCGCGGTTTTAAAACGGCGAGTAGGTCTTGAAGTGTTGGCCTCTCACGTTGCAGATCACGTAATATCTCGACCAATTCCTGGCGGCACCCTCACTCTTGGATACTAGTGACTGTAAAGCCCGGGGAATTCAGTGAGTACAGTGTCCACTTGGCTTTTAACAGTGTTCATTGGTTTATATCCACACACTCAGACTGTTTTTTTAAAAATTATTTCAGAGACTCAATTGAATTGTCTCCTTTTGCTTCTGGAGCTTATGGACCCACTGATACCATGTAGTCCCTGACTGTGAAAACTGCTAATCACGGTAACTAATTCCCTGTGTTTGATTAGTCAGCATATATTGCCTGTTTAGTCAGTCATTTCGTGTACTTACTTCATGTCATCTGTTTCCCAGGTTCCCAGAACTTGTGGGGTCAAAACGTCGACGATCATCCCATGTGCCAATATTTGACCACACTGTTGATTTATTCACAATGGTTGCTTTAATGATGGCTTGTGATGAAATTATATGAACCTTCATGTTAATAGTGTGGCTGTATTTTTAAGCCAACGCAGCTGTAACTGTCTAATGAATCAGGTCACTTTGACCAGCACATTCGTTCTAATTCCCCGGTAACCCGCACACACTCACCTTACACAAACCACCCCCGCCTCTCCACCCTCCCTGGGGCACTTCTGTTGTGTCGCTTGTGAACGAACACATTTTTGATTTAATAAATTGTATATAAAACTCTATGTTCTGATTCATTGTATAACGGTGAATCTAAGTTGTATGCATTTTTCTCTAATTTTCTTACTTTTTGATTCAACTTTCCTTCGTAACGGTTCTGTACTGGTACCCTCTACTTATGTACTACCTTCCACCCGACTTTTATGGGTATACCCTTTTTTGGTAACATGGTTACAGTGTGTGTCGCTCGCTCCTTCCGGGTAAGTCTCGGCGCATGTCGCTGAGGTCCTCGACCTCCCTTCCTTCTGTTGTGGGGGGCGCTAGTTCCCGGAATTCTCTGGACATGCGCCCCCGGGAGTCATCCCTCCCCTCTCCGCCTTATCCTGGCACAGGGTCGGACCTAAATGGAGCCTATGCCGCGGCCATGCAGGCCTCCCTTGGGTCCCCTCCTCTCCCTGGGTCCTCTGAGGCTCCGCTACATGCGGGGTCTCCGGCAGGCCAGCGGCGGGTTCACCCCCGACACCGGCTGAGCCCCTTGCCTCTATGGAGATATGGAGATATGGCGTCGTCAGGGCGCAGCCCGGCTAGGTCCCCCTCTTCGACCCATAGCACCCCTACCGCGCCGCATAGTCCATTGGGGCTCCCTATGGCGTCGCAGGTTGAGGCTGGGTCAGCGTTAGTCAATCAATCAGTGAATTTGTAGAGCGCACTACTTACCCATGAGGGTCTAAAGGCGCTGAGGGAAGGAGGGGTGCTGCTACTGCTCGAAGAGCCAGGTCTTGAGGAACCTCCAGAAGGTGAGTAGGTCCTGGGTCTGTCGCAGGTGGGGGGAAGTCTTTGCAGCGAGGAAGGAGAAGGATCTGCCGCCGGGGGGGTTCGGCGTCACCTCAACGTCTGTCCTTGCCTCTCCCCCCTTGGAGTTTATGGCCACGGCTAACTCCACCACCTCAGGAGCCCCATCAAGACCCTCATTCGTCAATAGGGCTTCCTTCTTTTGGACATTGGTCTCATCCTCAGTTCATTGGACAAACCCCTTGGGGTGGGAGGCTCAGTTTACAGCCCTCACCCACGGATTTGCTGCTGTCCCCTCCTCAGAGGCCTACCGGACCTGTGCGACATTCATACGAGTTGTCTCCTTGGCTGCCCGTATTCTAAGTATGCAACCCCCTTCAGTCCCCCAGCCTATTGACTCTTTTCTGGATGTCCTCCACCTCTGGTCGGGGAACTTCAAAGCTCCCCTGTTGGGCACCTGGGCTCGGCCAGCTTCCGGTGGCTCATTCTATCTTGCACTGCCACCGTCCTACTCCAAACAACCCAGTTTGCTTATTTGTTCACCAAGATGTTCAGGGGTTTGTTCTCAAAGCTGCTTTCCGTTCCTTGCCTCAGCTGCTGCTTCCTCCCTTCCGAGAGTCCAGATGGCTGGAGTCGTAATATTTTCGCCTCCACTAGCGCAGCTCTTCGCTCACTCAATACAGTGTGTGTCTTGGCTCTGGCTACATCTGTCCTTTGGGACTCTACCGAGTCTCTTCTATCTTCCACCTCTGAGGGCGCTCATGTTGACCTCCTCCATCTTCTCCGTGACCACCATGATCTGGCGGAATTTACAATCCGCTCAGCCCTGGATACCACAGATTCCTTAGGCCGAGCTACGGCTGGTTCGGTTGCCCTACGGCGTCATGCTTGGTTGCAGGATGGCGTCTTCCCGGAGAATATCCGGGAACGCCTTGTTGACCTTCCCTTTGATGGGGTCCTTTTGTTTGATGCCCACACAGATTCGGCTGTTCAGCGCCTCCTTGCATGCTTTCGCCCTCCCCCATAGGTTTGTACTTTGCAGGTCTCAGTTTGTCATGTTCTGTCGTGGTTACCCTTTCATTTAGCATCCACCAGTTGCACTATGTGTTTCTGGGCTGGCAGTAAGCCTACTGTGGCGGTGTTCCACGGGTTGTTTGTGTTTTGTCCTCTGACTGTGGTTTACCCTAAGAGGTGTTCCCCCATTTTTCTTGGGAGTGTGCTATACTCCAAGTGGGGTACCTGTATGCTATTGTATCGCTCTACTGTGTGCCAGGTGGGCATGGAGGTCCCTTTGGGCTCTCTACGTCCACCCACGCCATTATCTTACCGTTGCAAGGTGTTCAGTGTTGTGCCTTTGGCGCTATCTCCTATATGCCATAGGTCTCGCCTTCCCTGAGCCTTGCTTATGTGCCTAATTTTCCTCTTTTGGAGGTTTTCAATGTTTTTCAACATGCTTACAAATACAGCTACCTCCTGCCACAGGTGCACTAGGTGGGTTCCTCCTACGGCACCCGTGGCTGCGTGATTCTGGCTCCCCCCTTTTTGCTATATATGTATATACCCACGGATTGCCCGTGGGGTATCCCTTGTTATACACCTTCAACTCTCTTCGCTGATGCGAGATCTGGTCCTGTATCTCTTTATTTCAAGGAGCAATTCATTGCTTGTACTCAAGCTTGCCCTCGTCCTACACAGCAGTATCTTTTCTTAGTATGTTTATAGTGCACTTCGTGCCTTTTACTGCATCTTCGGCAACAAGGATTCCTTGCGTTCCACTCCATGGTGTGGTTCTCTGCTTCTGGATGCTCTTTCTTGCCATTCATGTGTTAAACAGTCCCACACTTCTGTTGGGGGTGCATTTCCCCTCCCAGTCGGAGGAGTTGGTCTGGAAATCTGAGGTTCTTCTCAACAATTATGCGTGTTCCTCTTCACAGCTCCTGTTGGCACCTTCGGTGCCTCTGCTGCTGCTCCCTTCGATGTGTCCTTTGTCATTGGGTGTCACCCTACTCTATGCCTGCAGGACAGCTCCTCTAATGCAGGTTGTTCTAGGTGCTGCGCCCTGCGCCTCTGTCTCTCGTGGGTGAGTTCTCACCTTGGTCTTCAGGCTGCCTTGTTGGGCAGTCCGGTGCTCATTTTAGCTACACCACCTTGTTGTCTCCGTGGAGGTCGGCTCTGGCCATGTTTTAGTTGTGGTCTGCGTGCTTCAGCGTGATACTGTTCATCCCTGTCGCCCCCCTTAGTGACTAGGTATGCACTTGGTGTGACTTTTGTTCCCGCCGGTGCTTCTGAGACGTTGCTTAATTCCTGCCTCTCCGGCCTCGCTTGCGTGGGCTAGCCTGGTAGGCTCTGGTTACGTCTCTCCTTGTTGTCCCCTAGCTTTGGCTGGTGTCAACTTAGTTCGCCTTTAAGCTCTTGGCGTAGTCCTTCTTCCTCCTTCGATGTGGACTCTCTTTTCTGTTGTGGGATATGGCTAGTGCCGTTTCTACATCTCATACTCGCACAGGTGTGGTGTTGCGCCATTCTGGCAGTGTTGTGATACCTTGTCTTGTCCGAGCTACTTGGGTTGCTGTTTGGCTACTCTGCCACAGCCTTCCCCATAGTCTGTCACTCTGTTGCTGGCTTAGTGCTTAGTGCTAGTGCTTCGGGCACTTTCTGTAGTTCTGTCGCAGACCCACCTCCCCCTTGGGATATGGCTATGGTATCTATTCTAAGTTAAGGAATCTGCAGCTAGATGTCTCTATCAGATGTACGAGTTACTTACCTTCGGTAACAATGTATCTGGTAGATACGTTGTCTTGCCGCAGATTCCTTAACGCCCACCCAAGCTCCACGTTCTGCGAGGACCTTGTCAGGTGAGCTTCTCCGCTTTGCCTTCTTTCAGTTGGCAGTGGTTTTCGTCCAGGGTGCTCACATTGGTGTGACCCTTTTAAGAATTACCATATGCAGCTGCCTCCCTCCAAGTGGCTTCTTTACTGTACAACGCTGCTTTTTGATTCACCTTCATCAGGAGATTCTTCTTCTTCTTCTCCTGTTGCCTTCCCTCTCTCCCACCCTCTCCATTGACTCAGGGCTCTTCTCTCCTCTATAGTCGTCTTCTTTGGGGATCTGCTGGGTTGTGTTTCAGCCTTCCATTACTATAAGGGAAGCGCCATTCTTTTCATACCTTCTCGCAGTAGATTGTTGTTCTTTCTGTTCTCTGTCCTTGTTGACCGGCACAATTCTACATGGTAATAACAGCCTACCTTTTCTGTTGAGATGTTCTCCCCTTGTTACTCAGTTTTGGGGAGGGTAGACGCTTCGCTTGCAAGGTTCTTTCTCAGAGCTTTGCTCTGCCTTTCCTTCTTCACTTATATGTAGACAGTGTCTGATACTGTCTTTTATGATGGTGTTTTGCACCATCCGCCTTCTTTATTTTACTTTTTTTCCTGAGTATAATCTAAGTCGCATGTTCTGGGTTGTCCAATCATTGGTTCCTTTGCTATAGGATGAAGAGCTAATGTGACACTTATGCTAGTCGGTTAGGGTTTCTAGGTACTGAGGTGAGTTTTTTGGTACATCACAATTCACTGAGGTCCTGGGTCTCTGTGCACAGTTCTGTGTAGGAGCAGAATCCCTGCAACATGGCGCACCCAACTAAGTGGTCTTCTTTTGAGAATCTCGAGTAGTGGTTATATCAGTCCACGACCCCCTCACTATTGTTTCCGGTTGACAGTGGTTACGGATAGACCTACCTATAGTTACATAGGTCTTTTCAAGCTTGAAACGGTTTCTATTGAGTTGCTACCCATTTAGTGTTGTGCTACGTTTCTTTGTTTTTGTCTTTTCTCTTCTGTGTCACTATGGGTGATATTGAAAAACCCCAGCATAGTCGGATGGCGGTCCGCAATCACTTGTAGACTTATGCCATCCCCTTGGAAGGCATGGCAGTTGTTTTTGTGGTGAATGCTGACGCGGCATACCGTTTGAGCTCTTTTACTCATGGGTTACGTTCCCTGCGGTGAATGCAGATACCAATTTTTTGCATGTTTACACTCACACTGCCGTGCCTATGGAGTACATTCCATATAGGACACTGGAGATTCCGATTTTGGCTTGGCAGCACCACATTTAGTTTAATGGCGCCCTTGCCCACTCTTAAACGGCGGTTCGATTAGGTCCGTTGTCCATTCCAGGCGTGTCTTGGCCTGTTTTGGCTGGATTTACCCCGCACCCCATGCCAGAACAGTTCCCATTGCTGAGTTGAGGCCACTTTATACCTCTGCTGTAGGGGCTATAAGGGCCTTGGTTCAATACATTTCCCCCAACATCCAGGGTGGGGCCCCTGGAGCTACAGTGCATCCGGCGGGATGAAGCTTAGTTCCGGCATGGTTAAAGCGGTTATGGGCAAGCGTCCCCAGGATAAGAATGATATGCCTTTTTGGCTTGCCGAGAAATTTGACAAGCTGGAGGCTGTATTTCCTAATAAGACTCCTGTGGAAAAACACAGGATTCTTACTATCACTTTGCAGAAAGACTTAGTGCCCGAAGTGACTGATTGTGCCACATGGGGTATGATATCTGTGGTGGTCTATGCCAAGTGCTTCGGCACTTCGTCCATGGCTGTCCTACCCACCGTCATTAAGCGTGTTCAGGATGGACACAGGCCGGAGGCGGCTGTTGAATTGGGAATGAGACTCGTTGGAGTGTTTGACGTAGTTTCTGATCTCATCCTTTTTAATGTTAAGGGGGATGCGGTAAGCTTCCAGGTGTCTAATGCTTTGCGCGATGTCCCCAATGCCAAGAAACCCCCTCAGTTACCTAAAATTATTATGGCGGTTTTTAAGACCATTGGCCAAAATAGTTTGGGTCTTAAGCCTTTTGCCAAAGAAGCGCAGAAGCAAATTCAAGAGCAGAAGTCTAATAAGGACGAACGCTCTGATTTTCCAAAGCAGAACTGGAATAGGAATAAGAAACAGGGAAAAAAGCAACAGAAACAGGGCTCCCGTCTGGCTTCGCCAAAAACTGTTTCTACCCAGCGCACTTATGATTTGCGTGACCGCACTACTATAAAGTCACCTGAACATTTTCAGGATCCTGAACAACGTTCTCCTCGCTCTTTGCAGGAAACATCGGTCTCACCTACCGGTGGAGGATACGGCGGTAAAGGTTGGGGTGCCCAGCAAAGCCTTGAGCAGCCCCGCAAGGCAGACTGTAAAGGCAAGCAGGACGACTCTTCACGTCCTCGACCCCAGTTTCAGAAGAAGAAAGCGGCAGCTTTAACAGTGAGATATGCCACGAATAGTGGGAACACAGCTTCGGAACCTGGCGTGGGCGCTGACGCTACTAGACAGCATGGCGGAAATTACCATAGTGCGGGAAGCATTGCGTCCACTTCTGAAGGTGACAGCAACTGACACGTTTGTTGTTGTTAAGACGGCTGACACTAGAGTGGCTCCCCCTGAAAGATTTTTTGAAATTGTCCTTTTGATTGAAGGTGACATACAGCGTACTATAAAAGGTTTTTTTGGGGAAAATCTTATGACTACCTATAACATTTTGTTAGCGGAAGTAGATTGGCCCCCGCCTTTCGTCTTAGACGCTCCGCAAGGGGAGGAGGTAATTCGACCCTGCTTTCGCACACACTGTGCCAAAGAAGCAGGCCCTGCATTTTGCAGAAGAGTGGGCTAAGGTGCTTGCACCGGCAGTGTAACGTACTCAACGTGGATGAGACAAATTTCCCCCTCCAAATAAGATACCAGTGCGGTCTATGCCACAGCCTCAACCCCATGCAACGTGAAGTGAAAGCTCCTGTGGCGGAAATCCTTGAACAATTGGAATATCAAGGTGTAATTGAAACGTGTGTGTCTGATGACTCGTACCGTTTGGTGTTGGATTACCGGAACTTCACGTTGTCGGACCTGCGCGATACAGAATGCTCACAGTTCTGCCCTTGTGGATAGTCTTGTGCGTAAAAGGTTTAAGACCACACTTGACATATCCAATGGCTTTTTTAGCCATAAACAGGCCTCGATTAGTAGTCAATGGACAGCATTTACCTGTGGGGGTAAACAAAAACAGTTCCAAAGATTGGCTATGGGCTCCAAGAATAGTACTGGCGTATTTACCGCCCAAATTGTCTCTCTTTTGGAGAGTCTCGACCCTGATGTGTGTTCATATGTGTGAAGGACTGGGTTCTTTAAGACCCAGCGGTGCCAGGGGACAACACCTGAAACCTTCGTGGGTAACCTGCTCCGGCGTACGAATGACAGAGACACGGGACACTTCCTTCGGCGTCAAAGATTCAAGGTTTATTTACTGCAGGGAAACACAGAAGTCACAGGAAGTACAACGAGTGTAGTTCGGGGAGACTGCTTCAAATTGGTTCTGTGGATCGCTCCTTTTATACAGAATTCTCCCATAGGTTTGCATAGCACACAAAGGTTTACAACCCGGTTCCCATAATCATCCCCCAGAGGGGTCGCTTTGGTCACTTTGATACTCACAAGGTCCGGAACATAAGTGCGGAAACATTTGGCGGTTCCCAACTGTAAAAACCCATCTTCCCACCATTAGTACATTCCAATCAGCAGTAAAACAGATCGAAGAAGGAACAAGAACAGGTGCGGAGGAAGATGGAAACAGTGGGGAGATTGGAAAGGGTGTAAAAGGGGAGGTATCGGGAAACACGAGCTACAGGCATCAAAGGGACGTGCCTAATGAGATGCACGGCTGAGACAATAAACCGGCACGGCGAGATGAGCCTCGAGCGGGGCCATCTGCCTTACTGTATCATCCCCCTCATCATAAAGACATTTACAAAGGACATGTGTCTTCCGCAAATATCTTGGGAGTCCCAGGGTCGCGAAGCGGACAACGTCCGTTCGCTGGCTACTTGAGGGCAAGAGACAAAATGGATGCCGTATCTAAGATGGAACCCGTGGGTACAGATGAAAAACCCACGTAACAAACAAACGGTTTAAGTTAGCACAGCGAAACTGCGCACACTTACTAAACTCGTCATTTGCGGTTCGTAGATACCAGACTCGACCATATTCGTGCGAGTCGAAAACACCACTTACAATTGTCACGGAACCTCAGACGCTCCTTTTGCCCTCATGTAGGCAAGCACTAGTCGGAATCATACTCGATATTCATCAGACCATTTAGATGTTGCTGTAGCATAGCTCTGTCCAACCGAGTTCCATTGGTAACAGGCGGCTGTCTCATACACGTTGTAGCACAGAGGCCACATAAGGCAGGACCGCACTGCACACAAAGGCAACACGTGAACAGGAACGCCACAACAACTCCGATAATCATCAGAATCTTCCAACCCCAAGTCGACATCAGGCCCCAAAACCACCCAAGTAGCGTCCAATCCCCTACATCCACGTGTATGGATTCAGAGATCTTATGCAACTTTGAGATGGCTTGATAAACAGTCGGAGCGTTATCAGGAATGAAAATACAGCAGCTCGAATGGATCACCTTACATACCCCACCTCGATCTGCTAAGATCACATCTAAAACCATACGGTTTTGTAACGTCATAAGTCTATCCGCCTGAAGTTCTGTGGTGATATTACCAAGGGCACTGGCAGTAATATTAGCTGTCGATTCTACCACTCGAGTCAACTGTCTCAGGTTCCTACTATTAACCATAGGTCCCCAAAACGGGAGGAAACCCTTGAAAAAGTCTCCTGCCTCTTGACCGGCAGTATCCTCTTCGCTAATTACGCCTCTCACAACTCTAGTCTTGTGATAATCTGCATCTACAGTGAACGTCGGAGGCAACAAGTTTGCGATAAAACATGAGCCCATGAAGTCAGAGGGCAACCATGCATACGCACGATCATGACAGACAAAGTAGGTACCCTTGGCAGCCAGAAAGACAGGGGACGAGATCATCGGCAGCATGTAATTTTCAGTGCAAGCACTCTCTCCAAGTCGGGCTTTCGGTCTTCGGCCACGACCCATTAGACAAAAATTACCAATGTGGGGTACGACCCATATCGGAGGCGAGCTTTTAAGCTGTTTATCACTCGTGAGCGCACTGTACTCAACCTTACTCAGGACCCTATAGGCTTGTACCTCTTCCACTGGAATGAGCGATGGCTCATAGATATCTCTATCTAAGTCTTCAATCGCTATAGACAAAGGCTTATAGTATGAGCCAGGGCCAAGGTAGGGAGAACGTGGCTCTCGACTGGGGTGAGATTCTAGTGCGCTTCGAAACATTGTTTGAAATGCTCGAGCAGACCCTTGGGAACTATACGGTAACACCAGATATGGAATTCCCTTATCCGTGGTATGTGGCATCAACCCACACACCCAACAATTAGTAGTGTTAACCACTAACTGGTGCTGGTGAAGGAGCTGAATAAAGGAATTGTTGCGGAATTCTGCACGTCTAGCCTGCTCGTGTTCGGGTAAGATATGAAAAGAATGGGGAGATGCAATGGTGGTAAGTTTAGGGTCAGGGGTAGGAATAGGTATGGCAGGAGACAAGAAACAAGACATCATGTAATACACCCCACCCGCCAATAATGCAGAAACAGTCAAAAGCAATACGAAAATTTGAAACATAAAACATTTGGTACGACTAAGTTGTTGTAGCTTGAACCTTTGCGCCTGAGCTTCTTCCAAGTCCATCAGCTTCAAAAATGCCATTCCCTACGACCGTCCGCAACGTTTCTTGACGCACTTCGTTCTGTGTGGCAGTAGTCAATCCCTAGGAGTTCCCAGGAACCGACGGTCTTTAACCTAGTGTCAAGACCTACTAACCAGAAGGAAGTACACGCGCGGCCCTACGGCCTTTATTCACAATTATATGTATGCAAAATGTCTCTCAGCTGTGGGAGCAAAAATATGAGGAACGAAACTCAATGTATATATACAAGAATAATTACAATGATACGAGTGTTCAAACTGATCGTGGAAAATGGGATAATGCAATTGTCAAAGGACAAAACAGGATCTTTTATTAGTCTTTAGTGCTGGATCGCAAAAAGTATCGGGTTTTCCCAGGACGTGTCTGTTCGTCAAACAAAGGATCCGTTGAAGAAACAGCGTCCTGTTGATCAGTTGAATGTTCTGGTCTTGAGTCTTTTGATGACAAATGTTCAACAGTGTCTTTCTGCTGCACTGAGGATTCTCCGACAGGTTGTGCATCGCTAAAAGGTACAAACGCCGGCAATCCTTCGGTTTCAGTTGATGCAATGCCTCTCCTCACCCACGAGTCTGCCGGCAACGGAATAGGGACTTTTTTCGTATGGGTGGCGTGCACCCAGTTTTTCCGACCCTCTAGACGAACAGCAGTTCTCGTGGCAAGGAGGACCTGGTAGGGTCCAGTGAATCTGGGCTCCAAATTCTTCTTGCACGTAAAAATTGCGCGTCACCACCCAGTCTCCGGGCTGGAGCTGGTGGCCTGGACCCTCCGTCTGCGTCGGCAATGCTTCGTAAACCTGTTGGTGAATTAAACTCAGTTTAGCAGTCAAGTCATGAAGATAATCAATCAACATTGGGTACTCAAGATCACAGAACACACCCGGCCTAGGGGCCCCCCAAACATTTGCAGGACGACCGAACACTATTTCATAGGGACTGAGCCCTACTCGGGAGTGTACAGTTGCCCTTGTTGACAATAATGCTAAGGGTAAAGCGTCAGGCCACAAGAGACCAGTCGTAGCCTGAATCTTTGCTAGCTTCAATTTAAGGGTGCCATTGTACCCTTCAACCAAACCAGCTGACTGGGGATGATTGGCGCTATGGAATTTTTGATTAATTCCAAGGCCCTTACACACACTCTTCATCACACTCCCCACAAACTCACTTCCGTTATCCGACCATACAATCCGAGGCATTCCGTACCGAGGAAAGTATTCCTTCAGTAGGATTTTCGCAGTTGACAAAGCAGTGTTGTCCTTAAGAGGGTAGGCTTCAATCCATCGGGAGAACGCGCAAACCACAACTAAAACGTATTTCAGGTTATTGCATCGCTCCATATGGATGAAGTCTAATTGGATCACCTCAAAGGGACATGAAGGGGGAGCAAAACTACCAGGAGGAGTTGGGGTTCCCTTACCAGGATTGTACAACATACATACCATACAGTTCTTAACCAAGCGTTCAGCACATTTCGTGATACCATCATTCTTCCACACAGGAGACAACAACTTACAAATACCTTTCACGCTAATATGTGCTAACCCATGTGCCATTGTCACAACAGCCAGCACATACGCATCCGGCAACATCCATCTTTTCTGTTCCGACAAATCAATCCAACAACCATTCGCATCCAACTTTCCCGTACTTTCTTTCCACTTCGTCTTTTCAGTTTCGGTGGCCTCATTCTGAATTGCTTTCACACTCTCGATAGTGTCTTCACACATACTCGACTCTACAGGCCACCTAACCGAACTCGTCACATACATTCGAGTGCTAAGGTTCCGGGCAGTCTCCTTAGCAGTCTCATCCGCAAACGCATTACCACGACCAACATCATCCGTCACCTTACGATGCGCACTACATTTAACAATCGCTACTTGCTTAGGCAACGTAAGTGCATCCAAAAGATCATTCACAAGCTGACCATGCTGAATCTTCGTACCATGCGATGTCAGAAAACCTCTCTCTCTCCACAACCGTCCAAAACTATGGGCGACGCCAAAAGCATATTGGCTGTCGGTAAACACATTCACACGTTTCCCTTTTGCTAACACACACGGTCTAGTTAGAGCGATCAGCTCTGCAGCTTGTGCAGAATTCTGATTTAATCTTGCAGCCTCAACAACAGTATTCAACGTTACGACAGCATACGCAGTAGTCACATCGCCATTCGACAGTTTAAAACATGAACCATCCACATACAGCGTTCCATCTGGATCTTCCAAAGGAGTGTTTTTAAGGTCCACTCGACCTTTTGTTTCCTCTTCCGTTCTCAAATAACAGTCGTGTTCTGTTATTTCATCTGACTCTGAACTAATTGGTAACAAAGTCGCCGGATTCAGAACATTGCAACGTTTTATCTGAATGTGGCTTGCCAGCAGCGTCAACTCGTACCCAGACAACCTTGCACTCGTCAAGTGCTGAGTTTTCGTACGATTTAAAAGTGTGTCGACTGCATGCAGAACCATCACCGTAAGCATATTATCCATGACCAGTCCTGCTGATTGTCGGATGGACACCGCAGCTGCCGCTGTTGCTCTCAAACAACTCGGCAATGCTCTAGCTACCGGGTCCAAGGTCGAGGAAAAATATGCACATGGACGTTGCTTACCACCAAAAGGTTGCGTTAAGACACTCAAAGCACAACCTTCCCTCTCGTGAACATATAATGTAAACGGCTTACTGTAGTCAGGAGTACCTAACACAGGAGCCGAACACAATGAATCACGCAATTCAGAAAAACTTTTCTGACATTCTTCCATCCATGGTAAAGGAGTTGAAACATCCTTACATGTAAGAGCCACCAATGGTTTCGCTAGCAATAAAAAATTTGGAATCCATTGCCTGCAATACGACGTGATACCTAGAAAGGCACGCACATCTCTTTGGGTTGTTGGCACAGCCATTCGCGCAATCGCTGCAATTCTCTCTGGGGTCAACCGCCTTCCCTCCTTTGACAATAAGTGACCTAGATAGGTTACTTCTTGACAACAATATTGGAGTTTAGAAGGTGACACCTTGTGATGTAAATCGCAGAGATGTTGCAGCAACGACACCGTAGCAATTTTGCAAATGTCCTGAGTATCTGCAGCTACCAATAAGTCGTCGACATATTGGATTAAGGCCGCACCAGCCGGCAATGAAAACGCATCCAGTTGACCCTTCAAGGCTTGACTGTAAATCGATGGACTTTCACAGTAGCCCTGAGGAGCGCGTTTAAACCGGAAGCTGCGTCCACCAAGAGAGAAACCGAAAAGGTCTCTGCTCTCTTCTGCAATGGGAATGCTGAAGAACGCATTCTTCAAATCGATCACCGAAAACCACGATGCAGAAGCTGGAATCAGAGTCAGTAGCGCTGTGATGTCAGGCACAACAGGAAACTGAGGAATCACAATTTTATTTACCTCCCGTAAATCGATAACAAAACGATAAACAGGTGGTTTTGAAGAATCAGTACGTTTGAGAATGGGCAAGACAGGGCTGTTGCACACGTTTCCCCGCATTTCTTCGATGACGTCTTTCTCGATCAAATCATAAATGATCGCTAACAATGCTCGTTCACCATCAAGAGAGATACGATACTGGGGAATACGTGGCAACCGCACATTAGATTTCAACTGAACAACATAAGGGGAGATGTCAAGCAGGCCTACGTCATTGGGACCTGTTGCCCACAAAGATGCAGGAAGAGAACTCAATTCCGGTGGAAGCTTATCGAGAGACAAGTACATAGGAGAGACAACCCTCTCTCCTAAAGTAAGCTTTACACCCGCAGGAGAACAATACAGAGTTGCATACAAGCGTTTTAGCAAATCCAGACCCAAAAGATTTTCACCACAACCCGTAGTCAAAATCAACGGAGCTTCTAGTTCACGAGGCCCAATTGTAAGGGGCAAAGGGCGCGAAACTGGATTGCTAACGGGGGCGCCAGAGAATCCAACGGAAACATTCGTTAAGCCAGACAAAGGTGCGCCAGGGAGTTTCGAATGCTTAATGGAACTTTTCGCGGCACCAGTGTCCAACAGAAAAGGCTCAACGACGCCCGATGTAGCAACTGCGACGTAAGGCCCTCTCTGATCAACCAGAACTGATACCACTCCCTCTCCTTGTCTATGGCTGTCCTAGTAATTACTGTCGTCAGTTCCCTGATCGACGTAATAATCGTCTACATTGTACTGCGCAGATCGTCCTTGCGATGATCCACGTTGGTCAAAACAATTATCGGAATTTGATGAGTTATCCGAACGGTCATTTTGAACACCACGACCTCTACCACGTGGTGCCTGCTGAGAACCACCACGACTTCCTCTAGATGAATTACTACTGTTACGGTCGTTTAAAACAGGACAATTGAATTTTAAATGACCCTCCTGTCTGCAATAGGCACATTGATTGTACCCTAACGAAGATCTTTGGGAAGAGGAGTCATTCCGAGATTGTGATCGATTCGATTGCGACTGTGATCTATTTTGTTGCGAAGTATTCTGATTCGAACGCGGGGGATAGGCCTGCTGTAACAACACTTTAGTTTTGAGTTCTTTCGTCTTTTTATCGGCGCGGTCGTTCTCCTCTTTTTCTCTGTTCTCATAATACTGTGCCGTAGCCAATATTTGAGCCGAGGTAGAAACGGCCCACGCACTTTCAGAATTTTTCAATTTATTGCTCAAATCGGGCAATAAGTTGGAGACAAATTTGTCCACAAACAACCGTTGACCACCCTCAGTGCTCATATCCTGACCACTGTGATCAATGAATGCCTCCTCAAATCTCGTAAAGAAGTCGGAGACACTCTCGTCCTTCTTCTGTCTACAAGCTGACAATTTGTCCCAATTCACCCTCATAGCTGGCATTAGAGTTTTCATTAGCGTGATTATTCTCTGAGGAAGAGCAGCAATCAACTGCTCGGGTTTAGCACCACCAGTTTGTCGACCATCCGCCGCTATAATGGCCGCCCAATCACCACCTAATTCATTTGCGTGATTTTCCTGACGAATCTTAGCCCACACCGGTTGCGGTACAACATTACCAAAGAGCATATCAATATCGGCAAGATTCATTACCGTAGCGTCTACGAGCTGCGATAATTCTTTATAATACCCTGCAGGATTTTTGCGAGGGTCAGGCAGAGATTGCTTCACCTGCAACACTTCTGAGCGTTTCCATGGGAGATGTATCCACACTCTCTGGAAGTATGGTAGAATAATGGGATTAGCATTAGGATCGCCTGGCATCCACACTGGTGGAACTTCCCGCATAGGAAATTGACCAGACTCATCTGGCTGTCTTTCAACATCTTCAACAAAGAGGGCTTGAGGTATAGGAGTGGGACGGAAAGATAACAACCGTTCAACAGCACGTCGAACATTGGTATCCACTATCAGTCCAGTCGAGAACTGAAGCTGTAGATCAGACAAGGCGGTCAGCACCTCGTCAGGTGCATCGGCCGATATCTGATCACGAAGAACCTTACACATTTCTTCGAACACGAATCTTTGGGTTGGTATATTGAATTGACAGAACGTATCAAGTACGACACGTGGAGGATTTCTAAGAGGGTGCGTCATCCAACCCATCGCCATATTGTATAGCGAAGCACGTTCCCTGTTACCAGGAAGCTGACTACATCTCTGAGGACCATCTGAACCAGCGGACCCAAGGACAGGTCCGAGAGAATGAAAGAAGCTAGCCGCAAGAGGAGAAGTACGACTACGAGTAGAGGGAGAAGTATAACACACAGGATTAACAAGCGAAGGAGTAGAGACAGGGGCAACAGCAGGAGTTAACAGAGCAGGAGCAGTAGCGGGAGCAGGAGTATGTGGAAGCGGAGGAGCAGTAGGGATAGCAACAGGCAAAGGAGCAGGAACAGTCAGAAGAACGGGTGCAGGTTGAGGAACAGGCGGAGGAAGAATAGGCGGGAGAACAGGTACAGGGGGGGCCACAGGAACTGCGGCACCCTGTACATACGGAGGTGGCGACTTCATAAGATAGGACATTAAAGGATCCTCAACTATTTCTTCCTTCTTTTCCGACTCCGTAGGCAAAGCAGGATAGCATTTATCTATAGTCATACGCTGTAGCCTGTCAAACACTTCCTTTTCCTTAACCTCCTTATCACGCTGAAACTGCTCTGCTTTCATTACAATGGTAGCAACACCATCTCTCTGATTTCGTTTAGTCTGTCTAATTTCTTTCTGTCGGGCTTCTTTACGCCACAACCGAAAGGCGTCAAACATGGCCGGCCTTGACTTTTTCTCGAACAATTTAGCCTCTAGGTTATCTAAGATCGGGGTCTCAAAGCTACCATGAGGTGGCCAACTAAGGACACCGTCCTTCTTAGTATAGCGAATCCAATAATCATTAAAAGTAATCGGGCCTAGCCCATGTTTGCTGTACAGTTCATAAGTCGGAGTTCCAACCGGAGGTATCGGACACGAGTCCTCCAGTCGGGAATCCGCACCACAACGTCTGAAACAACTAAACAAAGTACTACGACCAGGCATCTTGCACACTAGTCGAGTTTCACAATCGTCAAGGGTTACGGGATTTACCAAGTCCCAGCAAAAGCAAAAACCCTCGGTTTTTGGCGGCTGCAGTCGTCAAACAACACAACAAAGTACCAAGAACCACAAATGCAATGGAACCATGCAACCACTAAGCAACCACAACCAAGAACTCTGAGAGCGACCCACAAATACTTAACTCAAAGATCGATGGCGTCACCAGGAAGGCCCGTCAATCGTCTCGCTCTACCAAGGTCTACGCCAGGCGCCAAAACAGGTCTACAGTCAGGGCAACAGTCCGTCGCAGCCGTCAGGAGGCGGGAATCTTCGCGGGAAAAGTCTTCGGGCCACTTGTTTCGACAACAGGATCGATGAAGCGGAGTGCACCTTCCCTCGGAGATTTCACACGAAGTTCCTCACGATCGTCGGGCTTGGACCGGTACCACTGATGCAGCCCCACGTTGGGCGCCAACTGAAGGACTGGGTTCTTTAAGACCCAGCGGTGCCAGGGGACAACACCTGAAACCTTCGTGGGTAACCTGCTCCGGCGTACGAATGACAGAGACACGGGACACTTCCTTCGGCGTCAAAGATTCAAGGTTTATTTACTGCAGGGAAACACAGAAGTCACAGGAAGTACAACGAGTGTAGTTCGGGGAGACTGCTTCAAATTGGTTCTGTGGATCGCTCCTTTTATACAGAATTCTCCCATAGGTTTGCATAGCACACAAAGGTTTACAACCCGGTTCCCATAATCATCCCCCAGAGGGGTCGCTTTGGTCACTTTGATACTCACAAGGTCCAGAACATAAGTGCGGAAACATTTGGCGGTTCCCAACTGTAAAAACCCATCTTCCCACCATTAGTACATTCCAATCAGCAGTAAAACAGATCGAAGAAGGAACAAGAACAGGTGCGGAGGAAGATGGAAACAGTGGGGAGATTGGAAAGGGTGTAAAAGGGGAGGTATCGGGAAACACGAGCTACAGGCATCAAAGGGACGTGCCTAATGAGATGCACGGCTGAGACAATAAACCGGCACGGCGAGATGAGCCTCGAGCGGGGCCATCTGCCTTACAGTATCATCCCCCTCATCATAAAGACATTTACAAAGGACATGTGTCTTCCGCAAATATCTTGGGAGTCCCAGGGTCGCGAAGCGGACAACGTCCGTTCGCTGGCTACTTGAGGGCAAGAGACAAAATGGATGCCGTATCTAAGATGGAACCCGTGGGTACAGATGAAAAACCCACGTAACAAACGAACGGTTTAAGTTAGCACAGCGAAACTGCGCACACTTACTAAACTCGTCATTTGCGGTTCGTAGATACCAGACTCGACCATATTCGTGCGAGTCGAAAACACCACTTACAATTGTCACGGAACCTCATGTGGATGACATTTACCTCACAGATGACAAATTGTGGGCGCATCTGTGTCGCATACAGCATCATTTGTGTGTTTGCGGACTTCGGTTACAAATTTAAATTTGCAAAATCACACATTGAAGAGTATGCAGTGTTGTTCTTGTGCTATGAGCTCAACAACGAAGGTTGAGGTTTGGCAGCTCACTTTCTTATGAAGTGCGCACAGCTGCGTGCTCCGACAACTCTGAAAAAATTACAATCTTTGCTGGGTTTTTGAATTTCGGCGTACTTACATTCCTGATTATGCTCAGCATATCAAGTTCAATCTACTTTTTCCAAATCTTGCTGGCTGCCTGAACATACTGCAATTTTGCGATCTTTGCAGTCTGATCTTCTTGAATCTAGATTCTTACTGACTCGTGATAACCACACAAACCTAGTCCTAAGAATTGTGGCTGGGGCGGTGGGTTTTACGTACCTGACTTTTAATGAAGGTGACACAGTTCCTATCCCTTACAAGTCACACTCGTACACTTTGGCTGAAATGCGATTTTCCACTGTGGAAAAAGTTTTGACTGCAGTGCAGATGGCGATTCTCAAGGAACGTGCACTGTCGCAGGGGAAACACATGTTGGTTGTTACTCCGTATCCTGCCTTGGAGGCAGTGACGAAAGCCAGTGTACCTAATTCAAAAGCTTTACATCCCCGGTTGATACAACGCGGACCGCAGGAAGGCTTTGATAAGAGCGGCTCACAAGAGTATGACCTCGGCACATGCCGCTTGTCAGCTACTGTATCTCTCCGACAACAGCGTTACTGGTGGCGCAGTTTGTACAAACAGATGCGTGATTATGTCCTTCATTGTGACATATGCCAGCAGATTAAGCCTTCAACTGCTGCGCGCCCGCCCCAGACACAGTTGTACATATCTAATAAACCCCTTAGGTGTGTTTACTTAGATCACTGCGGTCCTTTCTCCTCTGATATTGCGTATAAGTACATCTTAGTTGCAGTTGATTCGTGCACACGATTTATTTGGGTGTTGCCGGAAAGGCGTGCTGATGCCCATACTGTCATCAGGGATTTGCGTGTCTTTGTGGGAATTTTTGCATGTGGTACCTTTCATTCAGACCAGGGCTCAGCGTTCGCCTCTAAGGAGTACAATTATGCCAATGCGTTCATTGGGGGTCCAAGTCAAATTTTCGTCTCCCTACAGGCCTGAGGGCAATAGTGTTGTGGAGCGGATGAACCATGACTTAAAGCAACCCTTGACAGCTAAGGTTTTAGGTACAGGCCGGAACTGGCTAGCCCATCTCTATAGCGTGCAACATGCACTTAATAATCTCCCTTGGAGGTCTCTGGGTGGGCGGACCCCATATGAAATGCTTTGGCATCAAAATGTTTTTTCCGGATCTTGAGGGTCTAGATATGGCGGCGTCTGCTGCATCCTTTGACGTAGATGAACATTGTGATGTTTTACAGAATCTACAAAAGACCAGAGACAGTCTTGCGAAGGAACATTTGCCCTCCACATCTGATGCTGCTCTTCAGATTCCGGTAGTTGACTGGCTACCCCGAGTTGGTGAGCTGGTTCGTGAGAAGGTGGAGAACAAGAAGGAGTTTTGCCCCTCATATTGAGCACCAGTTCCAGTACTTTGCGTGCAGGGCACAAGAACAGTCATTTTACCTCCACTACCTGGTCATAAGGAAAACAGGTACATCTCCATTGACAATGTAAAAATACACAGAGTGTCTGATACTTCTTAGTACAACACCTGCGGTCTCTTGTCCTGCGATGCTGAGAAATTCTGTTTTGGTTCCGGCGAGTGACACAGAACCTGACGTTGCCATCGAGATGCCTATTGTTACAAATCCTTTATTGAATCCACTGGCTGGTGATCGATCCCCTTGATGATACTGAGTACACCTACCCCACAGACATATCGATGCCCCATTTACAGACCTGTGGGCTAACCAGTCACGTTTTCATTTGACTCTGACTCTACCACATCAAAGTCCCTTTCAAAAGTTTCGATTTTTGCTGTTTGGTTTAAAAAAAATGTTTTGATACTCCCTTGGACTTACATTTGGGTGGTGCTATTCACAATTTTTTTGTTCATGTCCATTGGATTTGTGGTATATTTTTTCATCTTTGTGAACGGTCATTATAATAAAGAAAGATCTACCATTAGACTATTGATGGAACTTTGGCACCCCACTCCTCATCACACAGAATAAAGAGGGACCAGACTTTTTTGAATATCACTGCTTGGCCTGTCTTAGATGGGATTGTGTGGGATGCTGTGAAATTTCAAATCCACAGACCCACAGAGGTCATTAATGTCCCTAATGTACTTCGAGTTTCTATGGGGGATGTGGTTAGACAAAATATATGCTCTGATGATTGGGATGTCCAAGCCGTAGAGGCTCTGTTTTCCGATTTGAAATATTATGCTGCCTTTGATGCTGAAGATTTGTACTTAGATTTTGCTAATTATGCGGACTTGTTTTGTTACCAACATTATGGCAATCATTTTCAGCACAAAGCAAACACATTTAGGAATGTGGGGGCATATTATCAAGGGGGTTTATCTCCGCTTTTTTGGCTTTAAAAGCCAAGAAAGTGGAGATAAAATTATCTCCCTATTACCTAGCTGCCGCTAACACCAGTTAGCGACAGCTAGTAGGAGATAACGACCATCTTGGGCCCCACTTTGCATGTCAGTGATATTTATCACTAATGAGATGCAAAGTGGGCGTGCCAAGATGTTAGCGACTGAAAACAGTCGCTAACATCGCTATCTCCTTTTACCAACTTTTGGAGCTATTCGCGCTCAGCAGGAATATCTCCAAAACTGCCCTGAGCAGTTCTTAGCCATGTTATCCAATGGGAGGTGGATAACATGGCTAAGAGCATTAGCTCGCTAATGCATGAATATCGCGGACTTTTCGGAGATATTCATGCTTTGCGGCGATTTTTACCGCATTTGCGTTAAACTTTGGTAATACCAAGGTTTATTTGCGGTAAAAATCGCCGCAGCGCTGCGGTAAATTTTTGTCTCTAACCAAGCAATAGCGATAATTATCGCTATTGCTTGGTAATATGCCCCTTGGTTAATTACACACAATGGGAACATTGTCCCGCCCCTGTCGAAGGCAGCCCAAAAACCTTTTTAAAGAAGTTTACTTATTTTACTGATTTTAATCAGTCCAACCCTGGTGCATTTTATTTTAAGATGACCGAGAAGTCCTCCTCCAAAGTTAGACTTCCCCACACAAAATTATTATATTCCAAGTCCTTTATTGACCAATTGGCTATTGGGGGCTATGAGCTGTGGAAGGATACTATTGATCTTAAATCTGTTTGGGGTTCTAGAAGTTGGTAAGTGCAAGGTACTGAGGCTTTGCATCGTGCTTGTCTCATCCCAAACCATATGTTGTTTCTGAATTAGACTATTTCAAAAACCACCTGCTTTGGACTGGCTACGTCAAAAAAATTAAATGCTCCCTCTATTCCTGATTTGGGAGGATACTCCAAATGGAATAATCACACCAGTAGGTCCCTTAGTGATTTACAAACTCTATTGCAAAATTCATCCTTTAACATTTCCAGTTTGCATTCCCAAGGCTTGTTATTATGGCAAAATAGTGCAGATTCATGCCAGCATCGTTTTCGGGGTTTGACCCCTGGCTATACAGAGGTTAGGGTGGATCCCCGTTTTGATAGTGACCATTCTGTCACTACCTATTCTGTAGGCAAGCTATGTCAGAACTGGCTCAAACACTCCACTTTAGCGTCAGTTAAGCTTCATTTGTCTAAATTAACTGACAACGTTGATTTGAATGACTTTGTGAAAGGTCCTGCAACAGGCAGATCCAAAAGATGGGTATACGCTGTTTACAATGAATTTTGGAAATTGTCCCAAATTGAAGCTGCTTCTAGGTTAAGGGCTATTGATCAAGCTAATTTAGAAAAAGTGTTTTCAGTTATAGATAATAGCATTAATACACTTTCTTCCTGAATTTACACATTAGATAATATTGTTTCTTCTGTCGTTGATATTGCGCAAGATGATGTCTCAGTTTTGTACCCTGGTCAAAATCAATTGTGTTCTATTATGCAGTTTGCATTGACTTACAAACGTTGATGGCTGGGAAAGTGCCTTGGGACTATATGAACACTTCTTCATTATTTTTACCATTTAATCTGACTGTTAATCAACAATTTATGTCATTGAAAGATGCTACATTTTCACTATTGCATATTGAAAAATTAGAACCTTTACCGTTTTCTGTGGCTGAAACAAATTCTGCAGTTTGACTTATTCATTGGTTAATAACACTGCTTTTTCCACTGTTTAAATTCGAAGCATGCATGAAACATTATGCCATAGGCAAGTGTAGGAGAGTAGGGTCTGCAATCCTATGATCACCCCAGATTTTTGCTTTTTGCTTCACTCGTTTACGACTTCCATGGCTGTGGGCCTGCTAATCAGACCCACAGCCTAGCTGTTCTCTCACTAAATTGACACGTGTACCTTAGGTGCCTTTACCAATTGGTACTGGGCCACCTTATCAGACCCTGTAACTCAGGGCATAGGTGTACCCAGGGCCTACCAGGGGCTGCAGCATGTATTATGCCACCCCTTGCTGGCCATCTAAATCTGACACAACTGGCTGCACGACAGCTGGGGCAAGGTGGCGTACTCACCCTTTGCTTTAGATATAGTATACCTATATCTAACCCTAAAATGGACACATGTATTCCTATCAGTCACTCCTATGGCAGGCCTTGACAATCCTGAAGGCAGAGTGCTTGGAATTATGTGAGATGGTGCTCTGGCATGAGCTGAGCCCGTCTGCAGCTTGCGGAACCAAGTCCTAATAGCTGTTCTATGATAACACGTACCATATACTCTTAAGTGCCTTATAATCCTCGCGATTATTTGCCAACTTTGGTATTGCTTTATCAAAACATGTCGAGTAAGGTGTCATACGAATTGGAATACTAACCCCTCGCCAATTTTGGCGACGGGGTTAGCATTCCACCCTTCTACAGGGACACGACATGTATGTAACTGTGAACCCCGGGTAAAGTTAACTCAAGCCTCAGCATCACAAAACGGATGCTGCCACCACAGACACAAGTCTGACCTCCTGCTGCTGGGAGTCCTTCCAGCGAGGAGAGCTTGGACAAAGGGTTTCCTGTCAGGGGCGGTGCTAGCACCATCCCAGACAGGGTTTTGTGTATCCCAGGTAGGCAGGGCTTTAGAGGAAGGTGACTGCAAGTGGCACCCCGGTGCTCACTGTGCATATGCCGGCTTGAACCAGTTCCAGGGGCACACCAGCCCCTAAGCTTGGGAAAGTCCGGACAGGGGAGAGGGGTGTAACCACCCCCCTTCCTGGTCCCACCCATGGGCAGGACCTAGTCGTGTACCAGCCCCTTTCTTCAGAATAAAGGTAGGAGCGGGGACCCTTCCAGATTAGATCATCTTTGAATCCTGAAACTACTTTCTACGAAAGGAACTCAAGACTTCTTCCTAAGATTTCTCCCTTGTGACTAAGGATATCATAGCCAGGTATCTGCAATGTGATTCGGACAGGAAAATGGTCTGAGTATGTTCTGGCTAAATGTGTAGCACCTGTAAGCCCGGTATTCAGCCCCCTAGATATCAAACAATAATCCAAACGCTCCCAAGTGCCTGTGTATGAGGTAAAATGAGTTCCCTCCTTCCGCATAGGATATATGCTTCTCCAGCTATCCACAAAACCTTCCTCCTCAACAATATCTTGCAACACCTCCATAGCCCTACTATTATAATGTGCCACCCCATCAGCCCTATCCAGAGCAGGTATTAATGCAACGTTGAAATCCCCCCCAAATAATGTGTGAGAAGCCAATATTCACTATTTTACCCCACACCGTCGTAATGAATTCTGGCGTATCCACATTAGGGGCGTAACAATGGTTACAGATTCATTACCCAATCTCCCCCATATAATGACATACCTTCCCGAAGGGTCCAAGATCTGCCCAAGTAGCGTAAATGAGACATTCTTTTTAATCAGTATGGCAGTACCTCTAGCATACGAGGAAAAGGGGGAAAACAGTCTGATACCCGCCCATCTACTGGCAAAGGTAGAATTAGAGTGAGGATGTATATGTGTTTCTTGTAAAAGTGCTACCTGCACCTGATGTCTGTCTAAATACACCAATATCTGCCTGCATTTTCTCGCATCTTTCAGCCCTCTAATATTCCAAGACATTATCGTTAAGTTCAAGTCATTTCCTTTCACAGCCATGTCGTACCATAAATCCTGCATTATAATTCTGCAATTCAGTAAGATGCATCAGCCCTCTTCGCAAACTGCGCCGCATCGCAGCCACACGAGGTGTACCAACGATTTGCATGCCATAAACTTCCCCTCCCCCCCTTCCCCCACCCACTGAAACATCCCAATCATGCCAGTCATTTCCCATACCACCCTCCGCCACCCCCATAAAACAACCATTCCACAATACAACAGGGGTATTCCCATTGGGGTGATTCCTCCAGATGGCACACTCAAACCTCGCTCCTATACATATTCATCAGTTCCCAGCAAGTGACAAGGGTGTCCGGTTAGATTTGGTTAGCATATTACGTCAACCCATACCATAACTAGCGAGCAGATAAAGAGTGCCATGCAATACAGCCCGGAATAGTAAAGGAAAAATATACATTACATTTGTCCATTGTCATAATGCAGCCGGCACTGCGCGGTCAACATTCGAGTGCCCCCACATGAATGAGTTACATTGCACCAGTATGTATCATGTTATTCCACATCTGAGAGCGGCGCCTCTTCCATATCCTCTTGCTCTAAAGGCGCTGCCTTTCGTTGCCGGAGTGTCTTCAAGAATTTTTCCACAGATTGCGGCATGGTATGTATGACCTGCTTTCCCTGGTGTGTCACCCGAAGCCGCGCTGGGTAGAGCAAGGCATAATCCACCTGTTCCTGACGCAGCCTCTGTTTCACACTGTTGATTTTTTTTCTCTCCTCCTGCACCCGCACAGTGAAATCCGGGAAGATAGTGAACGTGACGCCATCATAGGTAAGTTTTTTTCCCTAGCCACCCTCAAGACTGCTTCTCGATCTCGATAATTAAGCAGCCGTGCTATAATGGGTCTAGGAGTGGCTCCGGGAGGTGGGCGCGGGCCAAGCGATCTGTGCGCCCTCTCAACTATAAACTGAGGTGAAAGCACTCCTTCGCCAGTAGTTGCAGTCAACATTTTTTCAACATATTGTTCCAGGCGGCCCATTTTGGTACTCTCTGGTACGCCTAAAATTTGCACATTATTACGCCTGCTGTGGGCTTCAATGTCCTCATTCTTGGCGTCTATGATTCTGAGTTTATCCAATTGGGTCACAGTAGTTTTCAGTTGCTCCGTGATGTCCTCCACGTCCGATATCCTCTGTTCTGCTTCCTTAAGCCAAGTGTCCTGAATGTCCAATTTACGTGCAATAGTACCCATACGAGTGGTGAGCGTGTCAACTTTATCAGCAATCGTCGCAAATCCCTGACGCATTTCAATCAGTATGGTGTGCAACTCATTGTCAGATCCGGAATCACGGTTAGCCGTGGCCTCCGCCCCTCCAGTCTCCACCTCTGTAGGTGGCTGCTTCGCACTTTTCTTTGCCTCAAAGGTGAGCCGTGGCTGTCGCGAGTCCAATCTGCCCATGGTGCACCACTTGAGCCAGCAGAGGAAGCGCCCCTTCCCCTCGCATATATAAAATGCCTAGATGTGGCGTCAGCAGCAGCCCGTGAACCCAAGTGCAATGGCAGGTCCCCACAGCCCAGGGAGAACGCCAAGACCTCTACGACAACCTCCATGCGCTGCCCCAAATGCACTGCAGTCAATTGAATCTAAAGAAGCTGGAATACCGCCTATGGTGTAGTAGGCCTCAGCAATGCTTCTCACGTCTGGGGGCCAACAATATATCAGCACCTACAGCCCTCCCAGGAAACTGTAATGTCGACACGAAAGGCCCCCCAGCAGCGCTACATACATGCATCCATCTCTGGTAAAGTGCAATCAATAATGGTGCACCCTGGCTCCCGGGACGCACTGCCTCTGTGGGAGCTCCTTTTCTGCCCCTCGGCGCCGCCAGTTATGGAGCCTGTTGTCACCTTCGGCCACACCCAGAGGCTATGTCGTTCTGTAGCGTATTATTGCTACCAGCGTTGCCAGTTCAGTCATTCAGGGCTGTGGGGTAGAAGATAGTAGTGCATACACCTTCAAAGGAGCCCCTCTCCCGCCTGATACGAGCTTGTGCTTCAGGGTGGTGCTGCAGCCTTTACGAAGTCTGTCCCAGTGAATATCCTGGCAGGTATGACGGCTCACATGGGCTCGGGGGAAAAATCAATGTCCCGGCTCTCGCCGGCCGTGCAGGCCCCCTCACCTACACCGGCCGAGGGCAGGCGCTTCTTGTCCTGCGTCAAGTATCAGCTCCTCAAGGCTGCCGATTGCAACCCTGAAAGTATTCCTCCCCCTCCTCCGTCCACTGTCTCGGCCCACGGGGATATTTCGCCACAGCAGGGTGTAAGCGAGCAGTTGCAAGGGATAATCGCTGACGCCCGTACTGCTTGTCCTGACAGTATCTTACGGCGCCAATCCAAGGAGGCAGGTTTCATGCTCTCCACGGCACTGCAGACAGCATAAATATGCACACCAAACGCCTCCTCTGCCTCCACCGAAAGATCACTCATAAGGCGGCCGCACACACTTCTGTATTCAGCCCTCCATTGACTCCTATCGCAATGAGCAATCCAACGAGTTCAAACGCTCACCATGGCCGCCGCCATTTTGTCACGCCGGAGCACTATTGCAGGGCCTGCACGTACCTGCAGGCTTGCCACAATCCTATTAGCCCGCCCTTCGGTGTGTCACTTTGCCCAAGTGCCTGGGGGTCACCACCTCCTGTCCCACCATCAGTTACAGCGCTCCTTACACAGGGACGCCGACGCGCACTGCCGTGCGGCCTGTTCCCCACATTGGATCCACAGTGCTCATGCTGCTGTTACATCCGGCTCCAGGCTCCACACCACCACACAGTTCCTCCCAGAGCAGCCCCACCAGCAGGCAGTCAGCACTTATCTCATGTGGGATGGGGGAATTAAGCACTCCTCTCTTGCCCCCTGCATTTCATCAGTCAGTGGTGGCAAATAAATCCTTAATAGGTATTTGTAATTACAGGATTAATGAAGGATAACTCTACGGATGGCGGGAGCCTCACGTAGCCGTGGCCATTCTGCTTGTGCGCCACCTAGCGCCCCCGGTAAAGAGGTTTACTTAAAAGGTGAAGATTGCACTTCCACACACATCACTCATTGGTCTGTAGGAATATACAATTTTATGGCTTGTGTAATTCAGAAGCCCCAAATTTGGCCTGTATTTTAAAAAGTTCACCCGCCCCGGCTATTACACCGACTTTCACATTGTTAGCAAACGGTAGTTATTTACTTTTAAATAATGAAGATTGCTTTGGTATGCTGGCCGGGATTCCGTACATAGTGACTGTCTCCCAACGTGTTGTCTGTTGTAAGAATGTCCTGTTTCCTCCTCCGCATGGGAAGCTCGATGTATCCATCTGGCCTTGATTCACACTATATTCAATGCCTCTTCAACCACAGGCTTGGCGCACTTTTTTAAAGTAATAAGTTCTGGCCTTGTTACCTCATTCCAAACAATTTTTGGTGTGATACCGGCATTTTTTCATTCTATTTTTTCCAGCCTCTTTGGCGGTTTACTGTTAATTCTCGCCTTGGCTGCCGGTGTACTGCTGTTAATTTGCTTGCTTCAAAATGGTTGCACATTCTGTGATAAACGACAACCTGTCCCCGCTGCTCCAACTTCGTAACCGGATGCTTGAATACTAGGATCATCGCCTCTGGCTACATTGAGTGTGGCGTATGGATTATCATTCAGGTTTGCGTACTTTACATGCCTGAATTGCGGTTTTGAATGGGCTCTGGATTTATGTCTCTGCAATAGGGTGTCTCCTAACCCAGATTATGATCTACTAATGAGTCCCTTAGTTGCTCATGAACTAGACTGTTTCGGTGTTGGGATTATGGCCTGCGCAGCGGCTCATGGAGTCCTAGGTAATTGGAATATATGGACTGCAGCACATGACTTTCTGGCATGCAGTTATCTTGAAGAACACCTGAGTAGTCCTCTGATGGTGCTAGAGGCTCCGGCTGTTGAAGAACATGTGTGTTCTTTTCCATTACTGACTTGGATGGTTGAAATGTTCACAGTCGATAACAACGACTTTCTATTGGAGGCGGTTGCAACGTACTGTGCCTATACGCTGTTCGATTAAAGTGACCATTTTTTTCTACTTCATAGACACGTACTGGACTCGAGATTTTTCTCTTCATTTTTTCTTTCTACGCATTAGATGTTTTAAACACTATATACCCCTGTTGTATTTTGAAGTTTTTTGTGGTTGCTGTTTTCGGAACTTTACTCCCAATTATCCAGTTTGGCAAAATTTTGAACTTGGTTCTGTCTCATTTGAACTTGAACTCTGCGTTCTGAAACTGCCCCCCTTTTCTTGTGTGTTCTCCGATCAAGGGAGGGTGTGGTAAGGGCTGACCTTTGCTTGCGCACATAGTTATGTTAGCATAAGCTTGTTAGACATTTAAACGTAATTTTGCCTTTTAGCTGCTTTTGCACATGACACTGCAGGTAGCTGTTATTGCAAGTTTAGAATTCGTGAATATCTTCACATGAGAAGGGCCTGTTTTCAGTATCCCTAGACTTACATCGCAACCTTAGTCTGCACAGTGCGCTCTGAAGTCTCCAAGGTTATCATAACAATGGTTGGCTGTTGTTCGGGCTGATCGGCTCACACTTAAACATAACATACACGCCGCTACACTCAACTGGAATTCTGGCACCTTTAATATGGCACTGCATACTTGATTTTACACACTTGGAGAGAATTACGTTTCCAGAGAGATAGAGAGATTTTGCAGATCCTGATGTGATACACTCCTGCTGATCTTAGAGGTATCGGGTCCCCCACACAAGCCTAAGAGACCTTCTTTATTTTATAAAACATAGGGCTAGATGTAGGTAACTCTAATTTACCGACTCATAAATACCGAATTTTACCGATTCGGTATTTATGAATCGGTAAATTAGAAGAAGGGAGATGTAGCTAATTTTTAATTTTTAATTACCGAATTGTTAACATTCGGTAAATACCGAATCGGTATTGCCCATTGATTCCTATGGGCCTTGAAGCCCATAGGAATCAATGGGCAATACCGATTCAGTATTTACCGAATTGGTAAATACCGAATCCTGTAATGGTGCAGGGGGTGTCACTTTGACACCCTCTAGCACCCCAAGTACAGGCTTGTGTGCCATGTGGCACACATATATCCCCTAAGGGCATGTCTGTGTGTCACATGGCACAGGTGTGCATGCACACCTGAATTCGGTATTTTACCACCCAATCGGATTGGGTGGTAAAATACTGACTCTTAAGGGCCTGTGGCACTCTTAGGAGTGTCACCTACATATGGATTTACCGAATCAGTAAATATACTGATTCGGTATTTTACAGATTCTGTACATTTACCGATTCAGTAAAATATAGGCCCCCTACATCAGAAAACCCTAATACCGGTCGGTAACGGCTGAATTCGGCCGTTACCGACCGGTATTAGGGCTCCTACATCTGGCCCATAGTTCCTAGCTAGGGGGGGTGGCATAAAAGGCATTCAAGGGGCCAGATGTAGGAGCCCAAATATGTATGTAGGGATGTAGGGGCATCATTTTACAGATTCAGTGAATTTATCGAATCGGTAAATGTACCGATTCTGTAAAATACTGAATCGGTAATTTTACCGATTCGGTAAAACCCAGATGTAGGTGGAACTCTTCTGAGTCCCAAAGGCCTTACAGATTCGGTATTTTACCACCAAATCCAATTGGGTGGTAAAATACCGAATTCAGGTGTGAATGCACATCTGTGCATGCACACCTGTGCAATGTGACACACAGACATGCCCTTAGGGCATGTCTGTGTGCCACATGGCACACAAGTCCAGAATTGGGGTGCTAGAGGGTGTCAAAGTGACACCCCCTGCACTCTTGCAGGATTCGGTATTTACCGATTCGGTAAATACCGAATCAGTATTACCCATTGATTCCTATGGGCTTCATGGTCCATAGGAATCCGTGGGTAATACCGATTCGGTATTTACCGAATCGGTAAATACCGAATCCTACCGATTCGGTAATTCTCAATTTGGAATTACCTACATCTCCCCACTTCATATTTACCGACTCTTAAATACCAAATCGGTAAAATTCGGTATTTAAAAGTCGGTAAATATGAATTACCTACATCTGGCCCTAGGACCTTTTCCCACCTTCATTATAATATGATTCCCCCTTTTGTGTTTTATGGATTGTAACAATGCTGCTTGTATTATTTTTAATCAAATGCCTGCTTATGCTTGCAAAAATACTGCATCTTAGAGCACGACATTAAAAATTAAACATTTTAAAC
Source organism: Lissotriton vulgaris (assembly GCF_964263255.1). NCBI lineage: Eukaryota > Metazoa > Chordata > Amphibia > Caudata > Salamandridae > Lissotriton > Lissotriton vulgaris. Next base: position 1,488,371,419 of record NC_141694.1, on the reverse strand, counting down.
TTTACTGTGTCTCTTTTTTACTCATATTGTGGACTGGTATGAGAATAACAAATGAAAGAGTGTTCTTGATTCCCACCATTCCTGAGTATAACCTAAGTCGCTTGTTCTGGGTTGTCCAATCATTGGTTCCTTTGCTATAGGACGAAGAGCTAATGTGACACTGATGCAAGTCAGTTAGGGTTTCTAGGTACTGAGGTGAGTTTTTTGGTACACCACAATTCACTGAGGTCCTGGGTTTTAGTGTAGTTCCTAGTTTCCCACTAGGCCCTGCGCATTGGATCTTCCAGGCCTCTACTGACTATGCTAAACTTAATTGGGTGTGTTACCAACTAGCTCAGAGGTCACTGGAAACGTTCTTCTCTGCATGGGAAGTGATCAGCTTCCCTGGCACAGACAAGAAGGGATTCAGCTTTCCAACAACTGTGCAACATGACAACTTTGCTCCTCAGATCAAGAGTCAATCTCTAGGGTTGTGTGAAACAATAGACATGTATTTCACTCAGTCAGGTTAGTGCAGTTTACTTTCACAATATGTAGAGAATAGAGAGACGGGCGTTTGTCAATAAAGGGTTAACATTTATTGAACAGTCTTTCTTCTCGTACAAGAGAAATGTATTGCCACAATTGCAAGACTTGTTATTATAAAAAGTACGTACAGTAAGATAAGAATTGCGAAATAATACTGTAAAAGCATTGATAGGGTTTCTTAGCCATACAATGGTTTAAAAGTAATAAAACATATATACATTCATATATACATTAGGCTAACATAATCAACTGGTGCTTCTAACTACGCCTACCCCAGTGTGCCTGACCTAAGCCTAACACGTGGAAGGGGAGTAAGTAAGTAGCTTTAAGTTAAGTTGGTTTTGCCAAGGTTTGCTTCAAGAATTCTCATCTAAGGGTTTAGTCAACACCATACCTCTGAATAGAATGATGGAGGTCTGGTATCTCCTTCAGGGGGCACTCAATATCCCAGTCACCCGCGAGGGCAGACCGGAAACACTGGAGCTGGATTTCTCTGCACGAGAAAGGCAGAGTCTCTTCTCAGCGCGTCGAGGAGGAGGCGGGGGGACAGCGTCCGCGGGCAGCTTGGCATCTGCTGGGCTCTTCGCAGAGGGACGGCTGTTCAGCTCCTAAGCTCACCACACCTTCGTTCGCGCTTTTGCAGCGATAATGGTATCAGTAGCTTCACCACCAAGGGGACAGCAGCAGCATCAGCGTACTGCATACAGCATACAACAGCAATGGGACACCAGCAATTGCTTAAGGCAACGTTGGTAGTATTTATACCTACAGGTGCCTGGTTTGACACAAGTTTGCTGGACATAAGACGTCAATTAAAGATGTCACTAGGAAGTGATAGCTATCAGTTGCTCATTAGAGTTCCATTACTAATCAAAACACAGCAAGCGGGGATTTCCAGGTTTGCTGAGTTTTTATCTTGTTGAAGAACTCGGAGTGTTAATCTAGGAATATCAGATAGTGACTTCTGCTCTGTCATTGCACTAATTGGTTGCAAAGGAAGTGGCAGAGAACTATTCAGGAATGTGGCTCTGTTCGTGTGAGGCCAGAGATGACTTTCTGAATATCGCACTTGAACGGTTATGCCAATATAGGGAATAAATGGATTTATAGCCGAATAGGGGCATAAGGTCACAGTATCGATCAGGAACCTAGATAAACACGCAACACCCACTCCACGTTTTCATGTCCATCAAATTACTAAAACTAGAGCAATTAGATGCATGTGTAACATTGCCCACCCCAAAATACATAAATGCATTTGAAATAGGCGTATATTGTAATACGTGAAATTTAGGTACTGTACGTTTTTGAAGCATAGAAATCATTCAAAAATTATTGCATATGAAATCAATGAACGATTATGCAAAAAGAATTACACATGAAGTATCTCTGACAGAATAAGGGCGAGATAAATCATCACATATAAATGCATTGCAATAAATGTGCTAGAGGCTGATGTAAGTTTGTTATGTCTCTAGATGTGTTTAGAAATAGAAGTTTGAAGCTTCTGTTCTCTAAGAATAGTTTTTACGTTAAGCAAAGAATTGTTCGTGCCAAAAAAAGGTCAATATTAAAAAATGTCCAATTCAAAAGAATTAATGCTTGAACGGGGAAATAGAGTTCCAACGCTTTTAGCAGTTTTTGTTGATCAAAACTGAAGGCCGAATTCAGAGTTCATGGGAACGCTGTGTGTCGGAATGCTTCTCAAAAGTTATTGTTTCTGTACGGGTGAGAACATCGTATCAGACAGGCTCTCAAAGAATTGGTCTACGAAATCAGGTGACAGTTCAACCAAATTCGATAGTGCTGTAACTTGGCAGGTGTGAGAATGATTGCTGTCATCATAGGCAGGATCAGCAATGCTCACAGAAGGTCGTACCTGGGTGATGCTGCTTTTGTCACTCGCTCCACTGTTACCACCTAGTCGTAGTACAGGAGTCTCAACGAATGCCGTCATCAGGATTGGTAGCCGCTGGGGACAACACAATGCGTGAGCCGTTATCGGACTGAGCAAAGTATCGACGTCCATTGGTACTGCTGATGGAAGTGAAAGACAGATGTCCAACACGCACTCATCTCCGCATAGCATACATCGAAGTACCGGTTAGATACAGTTCTGCCATATAGGTCTGAATGAAAGGAACCAGGTCATGTTTAGATCTCTCAGCCTGGCCAATCCAAGGACGTTAGTTATCCTGTCCCGGTAGCGCATTACTAGGATTGTCTCTTCCATTCCCATGGGAGCTATGTCTGAGTTTCGGCTTGCCATAACGAAGCAGGAGGGTCAAAAATAAAATCCCTGCTACAAGTCCCAAAAATAATGGTATGCCACCAAAAACAGAGTGTACAAAATTAGGAACGATTCCCAAAATTGCCTGGAAGGGTGTTAGAAGTCCCGTAAAGACTGTCTTAAATATGCCTGGGATGTTTGTGGCACTAGACATGTTAAGGAGTTGGCTAAGCATTTCTACGAAATGCACGGGGCAATTTGTTGATAAAAGTTCATGAACTTCAGTAGCTGTCCTTGCAACTAGAAGATCATACGTCTCTTTTGATGACGTTATAGGCACTGTTGTCTGCAAAAGCACAGACTTCATTTTGCTTAAAGTATCAATTCGTATAGAATAGAGATTCAGACGAGGCCAGATGGGAGTCACTGTGTCTGCAGGCCCACTCGGGAACAATGCTTGCATACAGCATTTGACCATGGATGTTACGCTTACTAGATAACTTTTCCCTGGCACAAGGCCACAACATCTGTGATCCGTTCTAAGAATGTAACTCCCGTTTGCAAGTTGCATAAAGAAGGGCTCTATCTGAGTTGCAGGTGTGACTAGCTGGTGGCATGAAAGGTTGTTAGAATTTCCATCACATTCTCCGTGTAAATTAATACCCTGACACAAAAGTATACCGCTTAGTGAATGTTTACAATTCTCACCACTAAGAAATACATTTTTGTCGCTGTCACTATAGCAAGAATGTGTGTATGGTAATTTCCATTCTGATTTTACATATCCTTTACCCAATTGTTCATACTGGCCAGCAGGTATGTACTCAAGGCACTTTTTAAATCGGAAAGTTGTTATCGGAATGGTGATAATTCCGTGTATTATCCATTCAATGACAGGACTCTCTGACATTGTCAATGGTAATCTCTCAAGTTTTTCGATGCTCAGGATTGTATAGTCTGCTCCTTTCTGTGCCAAACTGATCTGTTTATCAGTAAGGTTAAAAATGGAAAATAATGACTTTGTGTTGATTAAACGCCAAGGCACATAGCCTGAACGAAGATTTTGCAGCGTCCAGCCTAATTCTATAATAGAACGTAATTGAGATTGGCCATGTTGTAACATTAGCAAGTCTCTGTCTATCACATCAAAGGCAGAGGATACAATATTGTCCAACGAATATATTCTGGAAGACAGAGTCATTAACCCATTGTCTACTACAGAAAGTGATTTCTCCAAATTAATACGATCAATTTCTCATATTTTTTCAGCTGTTTCAATTTGTTTGACTTTCCAAGCCTCGTTGTACGCAGCATAGATACTGGTCGCTATGAAACGCTTTTGACGCTGTTTGCGTGGTCCAAGAATGAAATCGCGCAAATCAGCACCATCTTTTAGTAAAGACAAGTGTTGCTTAATTTCAGCCAGTGTGGATGATGTTAGCCATTCAAGGCAGAGTTTCCCTACACTGTATGTTGTTATTATCCCTGGATGTTGTCTCTGGGAGTAGCTCGGGTCTAATCTGGTCATTGTTAACCCCTGTGTTTTATTCAGGAATCTATCTTGACAGCTATTTGTGTCAGTAGGCCAGATTAACCACTTTTTCCAATCAGGATGTGTTCTGTTAAAATGTAAAATTTGTGACACGTCTAACTCAATATCTGTAGTTGCATTTTCAGGTATTGGCTTTGGAATAGACGGTGTTTTAAGGTCTTTGATCTTAGCTAGGCCAAGACAGGATGTTTGGTGTATTGTGTCATTTAAAAACAACATTTGTTCTGGTATCATGCAGGTTCTAAATAATGCTTCAATGCCTTGTACCTGCCAATCTTTTGTACCCCAAATTGTTTTCGTTTCAATGTTATTTTTCCAATAATCAAAACCAAATGTCATCATTTTGTCATAAAATGCTTCTGAATATATCAATTTAGAATTTGTCAGCATTGTTTTCATTCCTGTTTTTTCTAACAGTTTGTAATAAAACGTTTCTGCATTACTGGTATTAAACCCTGAGAAGTATTTGAATTTCTCAAAAAATACTTTAGAACTGCTTTTAGGAGGTGTAGCACAATGTTCCCATTGATTATACATAAAAACATTTCTAGGCTGTGCAGATTTATGCAAGTAATGATCACCATAGTGTGTGTAACAGAATAACTGCTCATAACTAGATGAACCTTGTAAATAATCATGATCTGTGAATCTAGCTGACATTACTAAATCAGACATCATGTCATTAATACTGTTAAAGTCCCAATCATCAGAGAATGTACTGGGTGTTACAAAGTCACTTAAGGAAACCTTCAGTTGATGAGGATACTTCAGGATTTCGACCGGACCATATATCTCATAGTCTGTTTTCTCCCATACTACCCCACCAGGTATTGGAATTGCTGTGACATTTGCTGTTGACAGTTCTCTTTTCTTCACGTGGGATGATCTGTGTGGTTTCAGGACAAGGTTGATGTTCTGACTTGCTGTGCCCATTCTAATATATTTTCCCTCAATGAATTTTCCCAAACACAGTACCATGATGAGCCAAAGCAGGAGGAAAAATACACCTAGACCGAACCAGAACTCTAGCCAAGGGGAAATAAGGTAGATTTCCTTCAGTTGATGAAAGAGTTCCGTTGCTTTTTCTTTAAAAGTCTTTTTTGTTTCTGGCATCACTTCGGGGTCGTTTTGATCTTCAGAGAAGTTGTCGAAGTTGATGAAATAACCAGAGGCAGTTCTGTCAATTGTTGGGATTGTTCTTTCAATCTGTCTCTCGGTAGCATTTTCTGATGCCACATTAGTGTAGACTGATGTTGTTTCTTGACGAACCGTTTCAATCTGTGTCTCAAGAGGCACGAGTTCCATGGCATTATTGCATAGTCCTTCATTGTGCACTGCAGGCTGATCGAATGTGATTAGTCTTTCAGTTTGAACCTCTTGGATTGTTGCAAGTTTGGGTATTCTGTTGTTTCTTGGGAGTCCACTGGGCCTACTGTTGATTATAGGCCACATTCTTGTGGTTTTACCAGGTCGATGGACACGACTCTGTTCTTCTTTTTACCAGCAAGGGGCGGTAGCACAACTGATCTTGTTCCGGAGACTGCCAAGACAGGTACTGCTTTTCTGTAAGAAGGCCCAAATTCCTTCTTCACCGCGATCTTTTCTCTGACTAGATCCCCAATCTTTGGAATCCAGACAGGCCTTGCTGGGGCTGTTGCTGGTGGTGCCTCGTCAGTGGTATCTGGCTGTTGCTTTAACTTTATGTTGCTTAAGGATTTTCTTGTTTCATTCAGTTCCTGTAAAACAGCCAAACGATCTTTGATGTCAAAGTTTGTTGTTTTTTCTTGTACCACTGACATTTGACTATCGAGGTCCTGAATGTTCATTCTAATTCCGAACAATAGTTCGTATGGGCTGAAACCTTTTAGAGAATTTCTTGGCAAGTTATTAAGACTAGTCTGGACACTTATTAAATGTTTGACCCACCCAGCGACTGAACCTAATACCTTCGCTGTTATAGATCGCTTTATGTCACGGTTTTTTCTTTCTACCACACTATTCCCTTCGGGGTGCGACGGACAAGAATACCGCAACCCAATTCCCATGCTGGCCATGGCCTCCTTATAGGCTCGAGAGCTGAAAGCAGGACCCTGGTCAGAATGGAACGTGGTAATTGCGTATGTGCCGATAAAGACTCGCAAATCTTTTATAACCGTTCTAGCGTCAGCCGAGCGCTGGAGGCCTCATTTTTTAAGTGTGTTTAGCCTTAACTGTGTATAATGGGACGCGCTTCTCTTCTTTGATTGCGCAGATAGACCGCCTTATGCTGTCTAGCAGGGATCCTGAAACTACACTGGCCTGTTCATTACTGCGATCTCTGTTGCAGTCTTCACAATTTTGAGCAAAACATTGAATATCTATGCTCATTCCTGGCCACCAGTACTCTGATTGTAATTCTTTCAGAGAAACCTTAATTGTTTGGTGTCTCAGACCCAACCCCATGTGTGCTTCCAGTAAGAGGAAGCCTCTCCTGCTCCTGTTTGGAATTACTCTGTCCCCCGCTCCAGGGATTCGAGCAAAAGGAACGGAGTTTGCATCGATTACGTACAAGTACTTTTCAGGAAAGCCTTTTGGGAGTGTTTTCTTATCATTTTTTACTGACGCACTGACAGCTTGTAGAATATCGCTGTCTATTTTTGTTTGTGACCGAGTTATCGCAGCTACGGAAGCCGTTTGCACAGCTGCCTTCGCGGCTTCATCAGCCAATGAATTCCCTGCAACGTGAACGCCATCACGTTGATGACTCAGTGTATGTATCACGTGAGTCTTTTGTAGTTCTTTCTGTAAAAGAACTACCTGTTCCCAAAGCATTTTATGCTTTATTGTGCCACCTTTTGCATCTTTGAAACCATTTTCTACCCAATTCTGCAAGTATTCATTATAAGATTGTACGCAATAAAAAGAATCGCACACTATTAGTGTGGGGAATTCGCGATCGGTATTTTCTAGCGCCATCATAAATGCTACTAATTCAGCTCGTTGAGCCGAGCAATCTCCTAGAGATTGTGTTTTGGTGACCATTGGTCTAAATTTACCTTTGTGCCAGCGACCTTTAACAATCGCGCACGCAGCACTGTAAGCTTCCTTACCCCCAACTGCGGGTTGTGCTGATCCGTCAGTATATGTAATACTTCCGTATTCTTCGAGAGGCAGGATTTCAACTGGCAGAGGACATTCATATTCATATTGTAAAAACTCCTGTGTTTTTAAGTTAGGATCAAATTCGTAAACTACGTCTGTGGCAGCAAGAGAATTAACCCACTGGATCCATCTCGGATGCAAAGCCTTAGCATTGGGAATGCTTGCTTTTGTTACCGCTTCTAAAGCCGGTATAGGTGTTACGATTATTATTCGTTTACCTTGTGCTAGGGGCCTTTCTTTTGCTACAGCAGTCTGAACCGCAGTTAGAATTTTCTCAGTTGAACTGAATTTTATTTCAGCCTTTGTGTACAAATGTGATTTGTATGCTACTGGTACCTTTTCTCCCTCATTAGAGGTTAGGTATGTGAATCCGCATCTTCCTGGGATGACTCGGATTACAAGATCACGTGTGTTGTCACGTGTATCTAATTTTGTTTTAGCTAACGTCTGTTTGCAGTGATCTCAACATTTCTGTGTGTTTATGAGTCCAATTGATTTGTTTAAAATCAGGTTTAATTAGTTCGTAGAGAGGTTTAACCCTCTCTGCGTAATTTAGAATGTAAGTTCTTCCGAAATTCAGAAAACCTAGAATGGATTGTAAATTCTTCAGCGTTTTTGGAGCTTGGAGTACAGCGCACTTCTCTAAGAAGTTGTCCGCTAGGCTTTTCCCTTCACTTGATAACTCGTACCCTAAAAATAGTACTGTCAGATGGGCAATTCAAGACTTTTTAAAGTTGAATTTGTAACCCTCTGCTGCGAACCCAAGTATAATGATGTTCACTCTTTTCAAGTGAGTATCCAAGTCGTCGTCTGTGAGATAGATATCATCTACATAAGATAATGCCTCATCATCATATATTTGTAGTAACTCTGTTACCCTAGCTGAGAATAGTCCTGGGCTGTTCTTGAACCCCTGTGGGAGTCGACAGAATTTTTTCTGCGACCCAAATGCAGAGAAAGCGGTCAAATATCTGCTTTCTGGTGCAATGTTTTGACAAAAGAAACCATTAGATATGTCTAATGTCGTTTTGTATTTTTTCCTAACTATGTTATTCATTAGGGCTGCACTATGCGAGTTTTGTACTGCAAAAGTTTTGCAACATGCATTAAGATGTCTGTAGTCCAAAACTAGACGATATGAATTGTCTGGCTTGGAGACAGGAAACAAAGGATTGTTCATTTGAGAGGTGCATGTTTCAATCACCCCCTGGTATTTAAGTTGATCTAAGATCTCCCTGACCTGTTTTTTAGCTTCTTGCTTAATGGGATACTGCCGTTGGGCAGTTGGTTCATTTTTTAGTTGGATTTTGTGAGGAGGAGAGTCCTCATCCCATCCTACATGATTTTTTTTTTTTTTTTTAAATTTTGAAAACCTTTATTGTGCTCAAAGACAGTACAAATACGGGCCCACAACCATCCGGCCGGCCACGGTCACACATTTAGCACTGGTGCATGCAATACGGCGCCAGGGTAATGCGGCACGGCAATAATTACAATACAGGAACAGACTGGAAAGCGCCGTCATACCTAGGCAAAGGAGCAATGTAGGTTAATTTCAAAGTCTTTTTTTGTGCAAATATTAAGATCAGGTGATACTACTCCGCACTTAAAACAACGAAAAAAGAAAAGCAAGGACCATGTAGGCGGGACTCGACAAAAAGGGGACATCAGTTCCTGGCAAAGCAATTCACAACATGCAAGTCCCAACCAGAGGATGGCCACAGAATAGTCAGACCACAGGAAGCTGCCGCAACAACCCACCTTCAATGACACCACCACCCATCCCCCAGCATACCTAACACGGGCCTAAGAAAGAAGGGAAAATCATAAAAGAGCATAAAAGGAACCATAGAAAAAAAACTCAACTAACAATTAACCCCCCACCCTACACACATGCAGAGGCTATGGCCTACCCCCCCCTAGCAGAGTGTCTGTCGCCCCGTAAACCCGAAATATAGGAAGAGAAGAGAAGAAAGGAAGAAGAGAAAGCGAAAGTGAAAGTAGAAATAAAGAACAAATTCCAAGGACATAGGGAGTAGGAACAGGAACCCCGTCCCGAAACGCCCCTAAGAAAAGATCTGGGAGGAGGAGCAATTAAACATGCGCGCAAGCTCCGCCGGTCCAATAAGCAATCCCCACCCCAATAATAACATCAATAGAGCTGCAGCAAGCAATACAGTGGGGAGTGAATCAATACGCAAACAACAATAAAACCAACCAAGTTCGGGGTCCACCCTACCTCCACACACCCGCCCGGGTACTAAGCAAAATGGGTCCCCTATCCCTGGCCAGTCCTGGGGCTCAGTCTCTCACCCCTTCCGCTCACTAGTCCCGTGTAGTACAGGAGAACAAAGGAAGATGGCCGCTCAAGTAAGGGGGGAGGTGCACAATCGAGGGAAGAATGGTGTCCGGTCCCGGGAAAAGAATCCACCTCGGTCACAATCAGCTCTGGCATAGTCCAGCCGTGCAAATCACAAAGCAAAGCAATCCAAATCCAAGGCAAGCATGCCGGCGGTGAGGCAGGAGGGCAAAACACTGGTATCCCGGGCCATGATCTCTCACACAGCAGCACACAGTCCAGCATGGAGCAAGGGGGATACACTGTTTCGTTGATGGTAATAGTAAGAGGTAACAGACCATTACCAGCTCCTGCGATGGCTACAGTATCTTCCACTGCAATCTCCCGAGACAATGTTGCGGCGTCAGACTGTAGCAACTCCCGTCCGGAGTCTTGTTGAAGATAATGCCCCTGTTCCAGGCTGGAATCCCGGGTACAGGCGTCGAGTTGTGCCCCCAGTGCGTTGCAGCTGCCCCTCAACTCCAATTGCAACTCGCCCAGGGCTGTAACAATGTCAGCAAGGGTGAATGTGGGCTGTAAAGACCCCATGGTCGCAGTCCCGTGGGGAGGAGTTGTTCCGATCCCTTCCACGCCGGGAAGCTCACTACTGTGATGGGGGGCCGTGTAGACTGTGATTCAGCGGCAAGCCGTCTGCTGCACCATCTTGTTTCCTGTCCGACACAGTGCGGGGAGAGGCAGGGGGAAGCAGCGGGACGCGGTCAGGCGGGTACCGGACACCCACCGGCCAGCGAGGATCCGCCCGTCTCAGCGGATCATCCGGGGGTCAGCAAATGCGTGGGGAGGCACACGGATTAGGGTCAGGTCAGCCGTCGCTAGCCGGAGGGACTCGGAGCACAAAGCATAAACATGGCGGCCAAGAACAAAGGTCCCACTAGCGAGTCGCCCAAGCCGTCCGGCACCCCGCAGCCCAGGAGGTGTGCAACGGTTCCCGCTGGCCGGCAGTGCGCTGGTCGCGATTGCAAAGGGGAGCGCCATCCAGCCGTATCATCCCCGTCACCAAGCAGCTGCGGGCGGGGGCGCGAGGGCAGCAGGGCGCTGCAGAAGAAGCTGGGTCCCGGGCCGGGGCGCTTCCGTCCACAGCGTCGGACTCTGGGCGGGTGGAGAGGCCGGCGGAGCACCAGCAGCAGCAGCTCCGTCTCCCGCACCGTCTGGAACCAAAACTGGGTAGCCGGGCAAACAGGATCGTGGTGCGGGAATCCGGGGCCGGCGGAGCCGAGGGCTGCGCGTCCGTTCAGGTCGCCATCTTGGCTCCTCCCCTACATGATTTTTATACAATGCCGGTGCCTGGGCTACTGCCCATTTCCTTGCATATGTATATTTTTTGTGAATCGGAATGTGATTCGAGAAGGCAGGCACAATCACTTCTTCGCCACGAGGGCACTCCCTGACAAACTCTGGGGGCCAATCTTTTTCAGCTAACAGAATATCATAGCCTTTTGAGAGTTTATCCCAAAATAGACCTCTTATTTTCCTAGTCTTATCACCCTCTATACGCAATGTTATTTCGTATATTTTATGGGGCTCGCTATGTCTGGTGTCGGCAGTTTCAACCTGAATGAATTCATTCGTGTCCACTGTCTCCAGATGACTCATCAAGATCTTGCGCGCTATACTGATTTCTGCTGCACTGTCCAACATTGTCAATGCCCACTCCCCGTTTTTCAACTGTGTCCTCAGTATTCTCGGCATGGTTGATTACTCGAATACTGGCTACCTTCTTTTTAGGAAATTTAGATTTTTTACTCTGAGCAGGTTCCTTGTCTTTGGACTTGGTGTGCTCTCCTGGGTCTGACCGTCCTCTTCTTTCCGAATTCTGTGGAAAAGATCGAGAGGGACGTGTATTAATACTTTGATATCTATCAGGTTTTTTCAGATTATCCCTATTTCTAAGGTTATATCTTTTCTCAGAGGGCTCCCTCTGGGGAGACTGGTGTTCTCGAGTCGGAGTTCTTTCCCTCCGTCGAGGAGACCTTCCTCTGGACTGAAAAACTTTTTACTTGGGAGTGGATTATTTATTTCCATCCCAGCTCTTTTTAGGAGTGTTTAAATTATTTTTAATAAATAATTTTTCAGGATTTTCGAGCAGTTGGGGCTTAACTGGTTTCCCACCCAAGCTGTCTCTACCTAATTCTTCATAGCATTTTTCTATGATTTTTGCAAGCTCAAATGGCTGATCTTTTATATCTGTTTCCTTCAACTTCTGGCGGATCGCCACAGATGCTGCTTCTCCTTTTATGTTGGCTAATAATATAGCCGAGACCTGCTTGAAGTCTTTCAGTAATTTCATACCTAGAGTTTAAGCGGGCTCTGGACCGTATTCATTTTGAATCTGTTTTAGCACTTCTGGTATTACCGCCATAGACGGAACACCGTGTGTTTTTGTGTAAATGGAAGCAAAGACTGTACCCCAAGTGTCGCAGTCCTCCACGTGTGGTGCGATTCCCATAGGAAGGCAGATTGTCAAGATTCTGTGTTTCTCTATAGGGGTAGTATCAGGAAATACTGCCTCTATTTGAGTGATTTTCTGTGCTAACCAGAAAGGAATTTGTTCCCGTTTTACGGGTGTTTTACCAAGACATGACTGTATGTTCTGTGGTGTAATTTTATTTGTGTTCCCCTGATGAGGGGTCAGCTGTGGTGTATTAACAGCTGGTTGGACTGTTGCAGTCCGCATTACATATTGGACTAATTGCCTATGTATTTTTATTAATGTTTTTAGCTGTACTAACAGCTCTTCTTTAGACATTTTTACAATGTCCGGATGTGGTGTGTAGCTGGCTAGAACCGGCCACGTTGCTCCTGGTCTACCTAGTGGACCGAGCCTGGTAATGTGATCATTATGTTTTAGGGCGCCATTAAACCAGAGCAGGTGCTCTTGAAATTTAAGTGGAATTTCAATCTCCTCGAAAGGAGCATACTCTTCCGGAGGTTTCCTTATTTTGTAATAGTGAAACTCTTTTGTTCTAGCGTTTGCCGCTGGAAAGTTTATCCATGAATAGAATACCTCTGTCTGCCGATATTCGTGAGCCTCTATCACGAAAATTACTGTACCACCTTGAGGTGTCAGTTCGTTTTCTATAAGTTTTAAAGTTATAGATTTTCTCAAGTGGACCGGGATGATAATAGCATCCGGGTCAATCTGTAGGAAACTCGAGTCTTCCTCTATTAGTAGGGCTGCCAGTCTAACTGCTTCCCTTTCTTCTTCACTGTCTGACATTTTATAAATGCAGGTTTTGCAGAGTTGGTCTCCAAGGAGACAAAGATTAGGTGCACAATATTTTGGAACACTGTATCCTTCAACGTTGAATAAACCAGAGCTTTACATAGGAATCTCTTCCTACTGAGTTCGGGCGGATTTTAACCTTTCACCCACTCCAGACGTCTATTGGAGTATTTACGGGAGAAAGGGGTGTGAAATATGCACGACTGAGTTACTCTAACGTCTTGCGTTAGTTTATCGCCTTACCAAACGTTGGGCGCCATGTAGTGTAGTTCCTAGTTTCCCACTAGGCCCTGCGCATTGGAATAACATAAACAGTAGTATCGACGTGGAACTGCGGATCTTCCAGGCCTCTACTGACTATGCTAAACTTAATTGGGTGTGTTACCAACTAGCTCAGAGGTCACTGGAAACTTTCTTCTCTGCATGGGAAGTGATCAGCTTTCCTGGCACAGACAAGAAGGGATTCAGCTTTCCAACAACCGTGCAACATGGCAACTTTGCTCCTCAGATCAAGAGTCAATCTCTAGGGTCGTGTGAAACAATAGACATGTATTTCACTCAGTCAGGTTAGTGCAGTTTACTTTCACAATATGTAGAGAATAGAGAGACGGGCGTTTGCCAATAAAGGGTTAACATTTATTGAACAGTCTTTCTTCTCGTACAAGAGAAATGTATTGCCACAATTGCAAGACTTGTTATTATAAAAAGTACGTACAGTAAGATAAGAATTGCGAAATAATACTGTAAAAGCATTGATATGGTTTCTTAGCCATACAATGGTTTAAAAGTAATAAAACATATATACATTCATATATACATTAGGCTAACATAATCAACTGGTGCTTCTAACTACGCCTACCCCAGTGTGCCTGACCTAAGCCTAACACGTGGAAGGGGAGTAAGTAAGTAGCTTTAAGTTAAGTTGGTTTTGCCAAGGTTTGCTTCAAGAATTCTCATCTAAGGGTTTAGTCAACACCATACCTCTGAATAGAATGATGGAGGTCTGGTATCTCCTTCAGGGGGCACTCAATATCCCAGTCACCCGCGAGGGCAGACCGGAAACACTGGAGCTGGATTTCTCTGCACGAGAAAGGCAGCGTCTCTTCTCAGCGCGTCGAGGAGGAGGCGGGGGGACAGCGTCCGCGGGCAGCTTGGCATCTGCTGGGCTCTTCGCAGAGGGACGGCTGTTCAGCTCCTAAGCTCACCACACCATCGTTCGCGCTTTTGCAGCGATAATGGTATCAGTAGCTTCACCACCAAGGGGACAGCAGCAGCATCAGCGTACTGCATACAGCATACAACAGCAATGGGACACCAGCAATTGCTTAAGGCAACGTTGGTAGTATTTATACCTACAGGTGCCTGGTTTGACGCAAGTTTGCTGGACATAAGACGTCAATTAAAGATGTCACTAGGAAGTGATAGCTATCAGTTGCTCATTAGAGTTCCATTACTAATCAAAACACAGCAAGCGGGGATTTCCAGGTTTGCTGAGTTTTTATCTTGTTGAAGAACTCGGAGTGTTAATCTAGGAATATCAGATAGTGACTTCTGCTCTGTCATTGCACTAATTGGTTGCAAAGGAAGTGGCAGAGAACTATTCTGGAATGTGGTACTGTTCGTGTGAGGCCAGAGATGACTTTCTGAATATCGCACTTGAACGGTTATGCCAATATAGGGAATAAATGGATTTATAGCCGAATAGGGGCATAAGGTCACAGTATCGATCAGGAACCTAGATAAACACGCAACAGGGTCTCTGTGCACAGTTCTGTGTAGGAGCAGAATCCCTGCAACACTCTCTTCCTCTTCTACAACTCCCACTCGCACACTAAACACTTCTCATCCAGAGCATTTCCGAAGAATGTCTCTGCTAAGACTCCCCAAATCCCTCCCGACCCCTACCCCTTCTTTCCCTCCCCACGAAATTTGCGGACACAGGCAACCAGTGTAGCCGACACACAATCAAAGTCTCCCAACTCTCACCACCCAACAGCACTCAACAAACTGTTTTAAACACAACAAGAGTACTCTCATCACATGTCCATTGGTACCTCAGGAGAAACATAGGTACCAATGACACCGTGACCCACACTCTCACTGGCAGGCTCTCGCCATCCCTAGTCTGTCCCACACAGGACATCTTGAACCTAAACCCGCTTACCCCATTCTCACTGAATATGTCTCAAAGACTTTCTCTATTGGAAAGGCAACTAGAGATTGTAATACAGGGCCTAAGTAAAATTAAATCGAACATCACCACACATCTGGAGCCTATCCAATGCTTATACTCCCCACCTACTGACTCCAACAAACAACACCCAAGCCTTCCCAAGGCACAGGCGCACACATGGAACTCAACCCCCTTCACTAACCAGCCTCAGAGACACACAAGAACAAGTGCAGCAATGTCCCTGAGAGAGGCGAACGATCTTGCCAACTCTTACAACTCTATTACAACTAGCAACCCCAGCTCCACGATCCAGATAATCACTGAATTTGGGAGAGACTGCATCACACCAAGAACAGCCAGGCCACCTGCTTACCTCACAAACATACCCAGGCTCCCCCCCGAAGAAACTTGACAACAAGGTAACGACCAACTGCATGCTTAGAAACTGCAGATCTGCAACAAAATACGCAACAGAACTGGCAGAAACCATCCTAACCCACGACATTAATATTGTGTTCATCAAAGAAACTTGGTTGAACGAATCCCCCTTACCAATCATTGACATGCTTCTGCCCCCGGGTTCTCAATCATTAACAAAGACAGAACGAACCATCGTGGCGGGGTAATGCAATCATCCACAAGAGTAACATTTCCTTAACTGAAATTGACTCCTTCACCTACAATACATTTGAATATCAATCCTCCACCATTAAGACGAAGGACAACAAAACAATATACTGCCATCTCCTCTACCATCTGCCAGGCAACACATTCGGAGAACACCTTTCCGACCTGCTAACACACTACTCACTCTTAAGACTCCAACAACTTAAGACTAGGGGATCTCAACCTCCATTGGAATGTTGAAAATAACACTCTGTTCCAATCCCTAAATGAACTTCTACTCAATAATAACCTTATCCAACACCGCACAGAGCAAACCCATAATAGTTGCTCTATCCTTGACGTCATTATAGCTCATGAAGATACAGTTACCATCGACCGCATCTTTCCTGGTCAGACCATCACATCATTCTATTTCACGTCAACCATCTGACTCACGGCCTACCCCGTACACAGGATTCCCTTCATTGGGGGAGAAATCTAAGACAGATTCCCATTGTTGGCCTGGAAGAACGGGTAAGAAAACTACTCCCCCCTCCCACCCCCCAACATGAGTGACCTATCTACAACTGAACTTGCTACACAATACAACGCAGCAATGACAACCATACTAGACCAAGTAGCACCCTCGAAGCAAAAAAGAGTCAGGAACAACCCATCGAGATCATGGTTCAATTTCTATTTCAAAATACTTATTCGGTTTCAAAAACAGAACCATAAAAGTTACACATTTACAAGTAGAAATTTAAAACATAAAATTCATGACAATAAAAGAGAGGGATATAGCCCCTTAAAAATGTATACATCTAATACAAGAATAATAGGGAGAGAAATACAAACGCCTGCTGGCCACAGATTCATCTTCATTGGTGGTGATAAGGGGTGCCTACCAACGTTAAGAGTTTACTAACTCTCCATACAAATCCTAGATCTCAGGGAGGACTTCAAAAAGCCTAATATAAAAGGTAAGCATTCTGGTTTCAGCAATTGTAAATAAAAAAGAGCTGGGCGGAACTGGATAAAATTCATCTTCTTTAAAAGAGGTGTTAAAAAATATCTGCAAAGGAATTCATAAAATTTACAAAAAGACATGAAGTGTAGCAAATCCTGAGGAGACACTCCATCGCAGCCACAGGATGAGGTATACAACCTTTAGCACGCATCTTTTAGCACGCACTACCATTACCACGCATCTGTTACAACGCATACCATTACAACGCATAGCGCTTTGAGGCGATCTGACTTAGGGAATGGCTAGTGAATAGGTTAATTTACTATCCAATAACCTTCCCTAGTGTCCACGGGGACTGGTGTTGGAATAGTAAATTAAACTATTCACTATCCAGCACCCAAAGCACTATGCGTTGTAAAGGTATCGCGTTGTAAAAAATGCGTGGTAATGGTATGCGTGGTAAAAGTGTGTGTGCTAACATCATACATCCCAGGATGGTAACACCTGGCCTCTACAACTCCCTTTGCGACAGCAAGTAGCAGATGGAAATAGTCCAGTTTAAAACTGATCAATAAAAACCGCTCATGGGTCATCAATGGCCACAAAAGATAAGGCTCTAAGGATGGGATTTTTTGAGCATCACATATTTACGGACGCTATATTTCCCAATTTCTAAATCATCTCTGCCAAGCTTTTTTAGGGTAATAAAGGATTTCTTAACAATTTCCACATCCTTCAAAGTAATAGAATCAAGCTTTTAAAAAAGGTCTGGCCGCCCCAGCTCTTCAAAACAGCCCTTGATATATATATATATTTTTTTTATTTCAAGTCATTTTTTATTATTTCCACAGAAAAAGTACATTCGCTTTACAGTTAAGAGTTCCAGGAGGTCTTTACATGTCATTGCGGAAAGAAATTACATATAAGTTTAAATGGTGTTACAAACAGTGCAAATTGCTGTTTTAAGCTAGTCCCTCTGGAACCCTCTATGTTGTCCGTCCAGGGTAAACTAGGGATAGATTAGTGTAGGAAGAAAATAGAAGAAAAGAGAGAAAGTGTGCAAGAAGTGATGCTTTGCTCTAAGCCTAGTCTGGATTGGTGTCAGCGTCTGGGTTGTTGCTCCACCAGAGGGCGCCCTGATGGATTCAGGGTGGGTCATATGCTTCGAGGAAGATGTCCAGTGATTTCCACATCCCCCTAGATGGTGGTTTTCAGGGTAAGTTTTGCATGGCGGTACTATCTGCTCCTCTGATGTATGTCACCCAGTTAAACCAGCACCTATATAATGTTTTAGCAGTATCTTTCAAGTTGGCCAGGACCAACTTGACTGCTGCGGTCAGAAGAAGGTCTAGGAGGTCTCTGTCTTGTTGTGGGGGGAGATGTGCAGTTATGAAAGCTGAGGAGAAAGCTGGGGTTAGTGTGCACCCCAATGCATTTTTTATGAAGTCAAAGATTTCTTCCCAGAACTTTTCAAGTTTAAGCATTAGTATATAAGATGCGCTAGATCCCCTTTCTCTTTGGCGCAGTTCCAGCATAGGTTGTCGTCTCTGAGTCCTAGTGAGGCCAACCGGGCGGGTGTCCAGAAGGTTTTGTGAAGCCATAATTTTGTTTGTGACAGTGCTGGTGTAATTGCTCAGTGAGTGGGGTCTCAGTCTGCTTTTCCCAATAGTTAGTAGTTTTTTCATTGAGTTTGGTGGACTTTGGGCGTAGTAGCGTACATAGGTGTGATACCTGATGGCCTATTTTATTGAGATTACCAATGTATTGTATGATTGAGGGGCTGACTGGCGAGAGTTTGGCTTTTGAAAGGGCTGTCTTGATTTTAAGAAAGTTGTAGAATTCTAATGTCGGGAGGTTGTGCTTCCTCCTAAGTGTTTCAAAAGTATAGGGTTGACCTTCCTCCTCGAGCTGCGTTGGGTGCGAGATGCCTCTCTCAATCCATGTTTCTATGTGAAGGCATTGACCGTTATATTTGAACTTGCTGATGGCCCATAGAGATTCCCATTTCGAGTTCCTTACCCTATTCTCCATTTTGTTGTCTATCTTTAGCAGGGTGGTTTTTGTATTCTTGAATATAGGGCTGCAGGTCTGTGTGAGCTTATTCGCTGTCAGGAGCGCCAGTGGGTTGAGGTTGTTTAGTATTGCTCTCTCTACTAGTAGCCATGCTGGGTGGGATATAGGATTGTGGCGGTGCTAACCATGCAATACCTTGCTTTGCTACGAATGTCGTTTGGTAGGATCTCAAGTCTGCTAGGTTTACCCCTCCCAGTTTCTTGACTAGTCTGAGTTTCTTAATGCTTATGCGTGCCTTTTTCCCTCGACAAAGGAAGTTACTGATTAGATTATCTACTTGGCAGAGGAAGTCATCAGTGAGTATCAGGTGGAGCTTGCTCACCAGGTAGTCGATCATTGGGGTGATCATCATCTTGATTGTCTCTATTCTGCCTCATCAGGTTATACATTTTGGGGATCAGAACTCTAGGAGTGTCTTTATTTTCCCTAGTAGTCTTTTTTGTTAAGTGTGCTCTTAAGGTTGCTACCGAAGTGGATCCCCAGGTATTTAATGAAACCCTTCTGCCAGGTGAGACCCGACTCTTCTAGCGACTCTCTTGTGGTGTGGATGTTAAGGGGCTTGCACTCTGATTTGTCTCTATTGTGCTTGTATCCTGATTGTGCTGAATATAGCTCTATGGTCTCCATCAGAGCAGTGATAGAGGTCTCAGGTTGTTCTGTCACAATGAGGACGTCGTCGGCATATGCAGCTAGTTTAATTTCCACGTTTCTTATGCTGACCCCCTTTATTTCGGCATTTGCTTTAATGTCTCTGATCAGGGGTTCTAGGGCCAGCAGGATGAGTGGGGGGGGATAGTGGGCATCCCTGTCTGGTGCCGCGCTGTAGGTTGAGGGGTTCCGAAAGTGATCCATTTATTACTGTACGCGCCCTTGGGTCCCCATACAGTGCCATTACCATCCTGATGTATCCCTCCCCCAAGTTGAATGTATGCATGTATTGGACGAGGAAGGCCCACAAAACTCTATTGAAGGCCTTCTCTTCTCTTATTTTGGAGGTGTGTTCTAAGATGTGGTAGAGAAGTCTGGTGTTATCAACAAGCGGGTCCTTAGGAACCCTAATTGTGAGCTACTTATTAGGTTATGTAGGACCGAGTTTAGTCTTGTTGCCAGTATTTTTGCGTAGATCTTGCAGCGATGTTGATTAAGGAGATGGGCCTGTAGTTCTTGGGTAGAAGAGCGTCCTTGCCTTCTTTTGGGATCACCGCTATATTGGCCTCAGACATGGATTGTGATACCAACCCATACCGGGCACAGTGGTTGAAAAGCCTTTTCATGGTGAGTCCCAGTTGTTCTAGGAAGGCCTTGTAGAAGGCCGTTGTGTATCCGTCCGGACCTGGTGCTTTGTTGTCTTTCATTGATTTGATTGCCCTTTCAATTTCAGTTGCGCTAATTTGTTGCCCTAGCTTTTATGTTTCTGCACTTGATAGTTTTGGGAAGTCTATTCTGGCAAGGTATTTTGTGCATGCCTCTGGGTCGAAGGATTGGTCATTTTTGTAACGGTCCTGGTAGAATTCCTGGATGGTTTTAAAGATGTCCCTGTGTTTTGTGTGGGTTTTGTTCTATGGGTCTGTGATGGATGATATTGTGAATTGGTTGCGCTTGTATTTTAGGTAGGAGGCTAGTTGTTTCCCTGCCCTGTTGGCCTCGCAGAGGTTTATGGCCTTGTACTTGCTGATCCACACCCCAGCCCTTTCACTCAGAATTGTATTAAACCCATATTTCTTTTTAGTTAGTTCGCGTAGGATAGTGGATAGTGGCGTCATGCGTGGCCGAGATGTGGCCTGCTTCTAGTTTCTTAATGCTTTGTTCCAGCTGTGATAGGTGTAGGTTCGCAGTTTTGTTAATTTTGGCCGTAACCTCGATTATTGTGCCTCTGATTGTCGCCTTGAGTGGGCCCCACAACGTGTTTAGCTTGGTGTCCGGTGTGTCGTTGTCGTTTTTGTTTTTTGGCTCTGTCAGGAGGTCACTATTCTATCGCCACCTGGGGGTAATACCCACGTTGTGGTATCCACTCAGCTTAAAGGTAATGCATGAATGGTCTGATACCAGTCTCTGGGCTATCTCTGTGTGTTCTACTAGGTGTGTGTGTGTGTGTGTACTTGTGATCAGGATGTAATCTATCCTGCTGTATGAGTTGTGTAGGGTGGAGTAGAAAGTTTAATCTATTGTGTCCGGGGGCTGGAGTAGCTAGGGTTTTTTTTTAGGTTGAAGACAGAACAGAGTCACGGACCCCGGCATACAAAACAAAGCGATCGGGCTGCCAAGATCAACAAAGGGCAAACTGGAATACTTGAATGGACTGGAACAGGCCACACTCCGAGCAGTAGAGAGTGAGACTGGCCAAGGCAACCCCCGACACAGAGCAACCATTTGTGAGGGAAGTAGACGCCTCGTGACCTGCCAGGGAGGGGCATATGCCCACAGGAGAAGAGGGTGATGCCAGAACGCATACCCCACCAAGCCTATAGCCACCTAAGCCAGCGAGGTACAGGGCAATCACTAAATACCCAGCCGAGCGAACCAGGCGAAAGCTATCCAACAGCACCCCCGCAAAAGGACTGCAGGCCAAGCGCGCGACCATACTGGGCCGCCCGAACATGGGAGCAAGCCTCACAAAAATCGAGATGGGAGGCCCGCGACTTATTTATTTATTATTTTATTTTGAGAATTTATAGAGCGCGAACTGACACCTTGCAGGCTTCCTGGCGCTGGAAATTACTCTGTTAACGGTAAACCGGAAGAACAGTCAGACGGACAGTTTATTTGGGGAAGAGCCATGTCTTAATGCGTCTCCTGAAGGGAAGAAGCTGTGATATCTGACGTATGTCAGTGGGCAGGCTGTTCCACAGCTTGGCCGCAGCTACACTGAATGATCTGCCCCCTGTTCTAGTTCTGTTAAATCTGGGTACCTTTACCAGACAAGCAGAAGATGAACGTAGGTCTCTGGCAGGAGTGTACCACCGGAACAGGGCTTGCAGAGGTTTAGGTCCAAGTCCATGCAGAGCCTTAAAGACAATGCAGAGGGACTTGAAGGCCACTCTTTGTTTTAGGGGTAGCCAGTGTAGCTCAGCCAGAGCTGCTGTGGCTGAGGCCCTTCTCGTCCAGCCAAGAGCCAGCTTGGCGGCGGCAGATTGAATTCGCTGTAGTCGGTCCAGTATCGTGACTGGAGACTCCAGGAGCAGGGCGTTACAATAGTCAAGGCGACTGAGTATCGTGCACCTGACTATCGACGCCCTGGCTTGTGCCGGGAGAAGAGGCATAATTTTCCGCAGTGATCGGAGCAGGGCAGTGCAGATCCCCACGGTTTTTGTCACCTGGGTGCGACTGCACTGATCCGCCAGTTGGGGGAAAGCAAGACACAAAATAACCTGCGGCCCCACACCGCTGCCCTGGCAACACGGGTAAGCTACTGGAGAGAACCACCATTCCAATAGAGTCCTACACAGAAGAGGAGGAAGAACAAAAGGGCCACAGCAGACACAAAGGGGGCTCTGACCAAACCTGGCTGAGCACTGAAAAGAGAACAAGTTACTTTGATTACTAGTCTGATATACAGAGGGCTTTAGGGATATTCTTTGCGACTTCCCCATTTGGACAACCATCTTCTGTCAGTCTAGGTCGTCCATGCCTGCTAAGGATTCGTAAGGATTTCCTAGAGGAATTGACCAGTGTGGGTTGAACGTTGCCCATTGTTGTCTGCCAGAAAGATGGAATTGACCAGGATGGAGGCACGAGCTGTCCCATGCAGGCTCTCGCTGTCGGCGGTGTCGGATCCGGATTTGGAGTCAACAGGCCTTGGCAAAGGCAACCCACGCGGTGAGTGGAAACGGCATCTGGAGTGGACCAGGAGGGTCCGGGGTACTTCTCCTTTGCAGAGAAGCAAGGGCCAGTCTGGAGCAACCCGACCAGCAGATTGGATTTCAAGGTTCGTCGTCTTGAGGTTCCGTGAGAATCGTAATGGCGTTTTTGCTCTGATCGAATATGGATGAATTTGGTATCTATGAACCGCAAATGACGAGTTTAGTGGGTGTACGTGTTTTCGCTACACTACTCCGAAAGGTTCGTCTTATTTACGGGTTTCTACATTTGAACCCTCGGGTTCCATTTTAGATACGGCATCCATTTTGTTTCTTGCCCTCACGTAGCCGGCGAACGACCAATGTCCGCCTGGTGACCCTGGGACTCCCAAGCTCTTGCGGAAGATGCATATCCCTTTGAGTGTGTCTTTATGACTAGGGGAATGACACGGCAGAGGCAGATGGCTCCGCTCGAGGCTCATCTTACCGTGCCAGTCTATTGTTTCAGCCTTGCATGCGCTAGGCTTGAATCCTTTGATCCTGTGATCATGCATCCGATATTGCCCCCACACTCTTTTTCAATCTGTTGTCTGTCTTTGTTTCTCCTTGCACCTGTTTCTGTCTCTTCTCTTCGTTCGTTTACAACCAGAATGGAATGTGCCTGATGGTGGGATAGCGTGCTTTTACAGTTGGGAACCGGCAGTGCTACTGCAATTATGTTCCGGGCTTCTGAAAACATGAATGCGACCCTTTTGAAGTTTACTGTGGGAACTGAGTTGTAACCTTTTGTTCGTATGTTGTGCAATGGCGAATATGTGTATAAAAGGAGCGATCCACTTTTGCAATTCGAAGCAGACTCTCAGAACTTACACTACGTTGTACTTCTAGCGATCTCTGTATCCCTGCAGTAAATAAACGCTGATCTTTGACGCCGAAGGTAGTGTCCCGTGTCTCTGTGATTTGTACGCCGGAACAGGTAACCCACGAAGGTTTCAGGTGTTGTCCCCTGGCACCGCTGGGCCTTAGAATAGCCCAGTCCTTCAGTTGGCGCCCAACGTGGGGCAACATCAGCAGTACCGGTCCAAAGCCTGATGATCGTGAGGAACTTCGTGTGAAATCTCCGAGGGAAGGTGCACCCCGCTTCATCGATCCTGTTGTCGAAATAAGTGGCCCGAAGATTTTTCCCGTGAAGATTCCCGCTTCCAGACAGCTGCGACGGACTGTTGCCCTGACTGTCGACCTGTTTTGGCGCCTGGCGTAGTTCTTTGTACGGCGAGACGATAGACGGGCCTTCCTGGTGACGCCATTGTTCTTTCAGTTAAGTATTTGTGGGTCGCTCCCAGTCCTTAGTTGTTAATCCCTTGGTTCCTTTTTGGGACGTTTGCTTTGTTGTTGAAACTTGGTTGTTTGCATGGTTCCATTGCATTTGTGGTTCTTAGTTGTTGGTTCTTAGTTGTTGGGTTTTTCTTTGACGATTGCAATTGCCAAAAACCGAGGGTCTCGTATTTTTGCGAGGATATCGTCATTCGATAACCCTTGAAGTTTGTAAACTCGGTTAGTGTGCACGATGCCTGGCCGTAGTATTTCGTTTGGTTTCTTTAAATGTTGCAGCACGGATTCCCGGCTGGAGGACTCGTGTCCGATACCTCCAGTTGGAACTCCGATTTACGAGCTCTATAGTCGACACGGAGTGGGCCCTATTGCATATAATGAATGTTGGATCCGTTATACGAGACATGATTGTGTCCTTAGTTGGCCACCCCATGGTAGTTTTGAAGCTGAGATTTTAGATAATCTCGAAGCAAAATTGTTTAAAAAGAAAGCTAGGCCAGCAATGTTTGATTCCTTTCGGTTGTGGCGCAAAGAGGCCAAACAGAAAGAAATCAAGCAGATTAAGAAAAATAAGAGAGGGTATCATTACGATGATGCAAGGTGCTGAACAGTATCAGCGAGATAAAGCAGAGAAGGAAAAGGAAGTTTCTGCCAGACTGCATCGCATGGCGATAGATAAATGCTATCCGGTTTTACCGTCAGGTTCTGATAAGAAGGGAGAAGAATCGACAGAGGATCCTTTGTTATCGTATTTATTAAAATCACTGCCTCCTTATGTACAGGGTACTATAGCTCCTGTAGTTCCTCCTGTTCCTCCACCTGTTGTTCCGGCGGCTGCTGGTCAGCCTGCCGTTGGTCCGGTTCCTCTGAATCCCCTTGTTCCTCAAGTGGGCCCTGCTCCTTTACCTGCTCTTCTTCCTAGTGCTCCTTTGCTTGTACCTTCTCAGTCTATTGTTACTACTACTCCTGCTATCTTGGCTACTCCCACTGCTCCCACGTTTAGTTCTCATGTTGTTGCTCCTGTACTTCTCTCCTCTTCTCCTTCTGTTCGTAGTCGTATACCTAATACTGTTGCTAATCTCTATTCTCCACTTTTCGGATCGTTGCTTGAATCCGATGCCTCTGATATGTCTCAGAGGCGGAATCAAATCCCTGGTGGAAGGGAGAGTGTGACGTTAGCGACTATGGCGCGCAGGTGGATTAGACACCCTGCCAAGTATACTTCGCGCATAGTTTACGATACGTTTTTTCAGTTTAACGAGCCCACACAGAGATTCGTGTTCGAGGAAATGTGCAAATCCTTGAGAGAAGAGTGGGATAATGATGAGTTAGACAACGTACCGCCCGATATGACTGAACTTCAGAATCAGTTTTCGAACGGTATGATTGTAGGTGGAGATGTACGACGTGCATTAGACCGATTGTTAGCTTTTAGGACTACAGTGCCTTCTCGAGTGTCGTTTGACGACGACTCTGATGATCCAAAAACGTCATCTGGTCAGTATCCTATGCGAGAAGTTCCCCCAGTGTGGATGCCAGGTGATGCTGCTGCCGTTCCTCCAGTTTTGCCACACTTTCAGAGAGTTTGGATACATCTCCTATGGAAGCGATCAGAAGTTTTGCAGGTGAAACAATCCTTGCCTGACCCGCGGAAGAATCCGGCAGGTTATTATAAGGAATTATCCCAATTAGTGGATGCTTCTATTATGAACCTTGCTGACATCGACATGCTGTTTGGTAATGTCGTACCTCAACCGGTTTGGGCGAAAATTCGTCAAGAGAATCATGCAGCTGAGTTAGGTGGTGATTGGGCTGCACTTGTAGCGGCTGATGGGCGGCAAGTTGGTGGGGCTAAGCCTGAACAGTTAATTACGGATCTGCCCCAAAGAATAATTACGCTCATGAAAACACTCATGCCAGCGATGAGGGTGAATTGGGATAAATTGTCCGCTTGCAAGCAAAAGAAAGACAAGAGTGTCTCTGATTTCTTTACTAGATTTGAGGAGGCATTTATCGATCATAGTGGTCAGGATATGAGCACTGAGGGAGGTCAGCGGTTGTTCGTTGATAAGTTTGTGTTAAATCTGTTGCCCGAGCTATGCAACAAGTTGAAAAATTCAGAAAGTGCATGGGCTGTTTCAACCACTGCTCAAATATTAGCGACGGCTCAGTATTATGAGAATAGGGAAAAAGAAGAGAATGATCGTGCAGACAAGAAAACGAAAGAGCTTAAAACTAAGGTCTTGTTGCAGCAAGCGTACCCTCCACGCTCGAATCAAAATGACTCGCAACAGCAATATCGACCGCAAGCGCAGTCTTCTAGGATGCAGTCACGTTCTGACTCTTCTGCATCCAGATCTATGCTTGGGTATAATCAGTGTGCATATTGTAGGGTAGAGGGCCATTTAAAGTTTAATTGTCCCGTTTTACGTGACCGAAATAATGGTGTTTCGGCCCGTGGAGGTCGTAGTGGTCCTCAGCAGGCTTCCCGAGGTAGAGGTCGTGGCACCTCTCAAAATCAAAATGAGCGTTCTACTCCTTCATCGGACGGGAACAATTGTTTTGATCAGCGCAATTCATCGTCTGGTAGATCTGCTCAGTATCATGTGGATGACTATTATGTCGAGCATGAGATTGGTACAGACGATAATTACTAGGCCAGCCATAGACAAAGAGAGGGAGTCGTATCAGTTCCGGTTGATCAGAGAGGGCCTTACGTCGCAGTTGCCACATCGGGCGTAGTTGAGCCTTTTCTGTTGGACACTGGTGCAGCAAAAAGTTCCATCATGCATTCGAAACTCCCTGGCGCACCTTTGTCTGGCTTAACAAATGTTTCCGTTGGATTCTCTGGCGCCCCGGTTAGCAATCCAGTTTCTAGCCCCTTGTCTCTTACGATCGGGCCACGTAAGCTAGAGGCTCCATTGATTTTAACTACTGGTTGTGGTGAGAATCTATTGGGTCTGGATTTGTTAAAGCGGTTGTATGCGACTCTGTACTGCTCTCCTACGGGAGTGGAGCTTACATTAGGTAAGAGAGTGATCTCTCCTATGTACTTGTCAACTGATAAGATCCCACCGGAATTGAGCTCCCTTCCTGAGTCTTTATGGGCAACAGGTCCCAATGATGTGGGCCTCCTGGATATACCACCTTATGTAGTCCAGCTGAAATCAAATGTGCGATTACCACGTATTCCCCAGTATCGTATCTCTCTTGATGGCGAGCGAGCGCTATTAGTGATCATTTACGATTTGATCGAAAAGGATGTTATTGAAGAAACTCGGGGAAATGTGTGTAATAGTCCTGTGTTACCCATTTTGAAACGAACTGATCCGTCCAAGCCTCCTGTATACCGTTTTGTAATTGATTTAAGAGAAGTCAATAAAATCGTGATCCCACAGTTTCCCGTGGTGCCTGACATTACAGCTTTGCTGACCCTGATTCCAGCCTCTGCCTCCTGGTTTTCGGTGATTGACCTAAAGAATGCTTTCTTTAGCATTCCGATTGCTGAGGAAAGCAGAGATCTATTCGGCTTCTCATTAGGTGGTCGCAGTTTTCGGTTTAAACGCGCACCACAGGGCTACTGTGAGAGTCCATCGATCTACAGTCAGGCCCTTAAGAGTCAACTTGATTCATTTGTGTTACCGACTGGTGCGGCTTTGATTCAATACGTTGATGACCTGTTAGTTGCTGCTGACACTGAGCAAATTTGCAAAACTGCTACAGTATCGTTGTTACAGCACTTATGTGACTTACATCACAAGGTGTCACCTTCTAAGCTACAGTATTGTTGTCAAGAAGTAACCTATTTAGGTCACTTATTGTCAAAGGAGGGAAGAAGGTTGACCCCAGAAAGAATTGCAGCAATTGCTCGAATGACTGTGCCAACAACTCAGAGAGATGTACGTGCCTTTTTAGGTATCAAGTCATACTGCAGACAATGGATTCCAAACTTTTCATTGTTAGCGAAGCCATTGTTAGCTCTCACGTGTAAGGATGTTCCGACTCCTTTGCCATGGACTGAAGAGTGTCAGAAACGTTTTTCTGAATTGCGTGATGCGTTGTGTTCGGCTCCTGTTTTAGGTACTCCTGATTACAGCAAGCCGTTTACACTATACGTTCATGAGAGGGAAGGTTGTGCGTTGAGTGTCTTGACGCAACAATTTGGCGGTAAGCAGCGTCCATGTGCATATTTTTCTTCAACCTTAGACCCAGTAGCTAGAGCGTTGCCGAGTTGTCTAAGGGCAACAGCGGCAGCTGCGGTGTCCATTCGACAGTCCGCAGGTCTGGTCATGGATAATATGCTCACAGTGATGGTTCCGCATGCAGTTGACACTCTCTTGAATCGAACAAAGACTCAACATCTGACGAGCGCAAGGTTGTCCGGTTATGAGTTGACACTTTTGGCAAGTCATATACAGATAAAACGTTGTAATGTGTTGAACCCAGCAACATTGTTGCCGATTAATATGGAATCAGGTGATGTAGCGCCACATGATTGTTACTTAAGAACTGAAGAAGAGACGAAAGGTCGTATTGACCTGAAAAACACTCCATTGGCAGATCCCGATGGTACTTTGTATGTTGATGGTTCGTGTTTTAAGTTGCCGAATGGTGATGTGACGACTGCGTATGCTGTAGTGACGTTGAGTACGGTTGTGGAAACTGCGAGATTGAGTCAAAATTCAGCGCAGGCGGCAGAATTGATTGCGTTAACGAGAGCGTGTGTTTTGTCTAGAGGGAAGCGAGTGAATGTGTTTACAGACAGTCAGTATGCATTTGGCGTAGCACATAGCTTTGGTCGATTGTGGAGAGAAAGAGGATTTATGACGTCGCATGGTACGAAGATCCAACACGGACAGCTCGTGAACGATCTTTTGGATGCACTTACATTGCCTAAGCAAGTGGCAATCGTTAAATGCAGCGCGCATCGAAAAGTTACAGATGATGTTGGTCGTGGTAACGCGTTTGCGGATGAGATTGCTAAGGAAACGGCCAAGAATTTGATGAGTCGAATGTACGTTACAAGTTCAGTGAGATGGCCGGTGGAGACTGGTATGTGTGAGGACACAGTTGAAAGTGTGAAAGCGATTCAGAATGAGGCTACCGAGACTGAAAAGACTAAGTGGAAAGAAAGCACGGGGAAGTTAGACACGAATGGATGTTGGGTTGATTTGTCAGAATATCAGAGGTGGATGTTACCGGATGCATATGTGCTTGCCATTGTTACTCTGGCTCATGGCATGTCACATATTAGCGCTAAAGGTATATGTAAGTTGATGTCTCCTGTATGGAAGAATGATGGGATTGCTAAGTGTGCTGAGAGAGTGGTTAAGAATTGTATGGTATGCCTGATGTATAATCCTGGTAAGGGCACCCCCACTCCACCTGGTCATTTTGCTCCTCCTACATGTCCCTTTGAAGTTATCCAATTGGACTTCATCCATATGGAGGGATGCAATTGAAATATGTTTTGGTTGTGGTTTGCGCATTCTCCAGATGGATTGAGGCCTACCCTCTTAAGGATAATACTGCCCTGTCTACAGCAAAAGTTCTGCTCAAGTAATACTTTCCCAGGTATGGAATGCCACGGATCGTATGGTCGGATAATGGAAGTGAGTTTGTGGGAAGTGTGATGAAGAGTGTGTGTAAAGGCCTGGGAATACGTCAAAAATTCCATAGTGCTAATCATCCCCAGTCGGCGGGTTTAGTGGAAGGGTACAATGGTACTCTGAAACTAAAACTTGCCAAGATCCACGCGACGACTGGTTTGTCATGGCCTGACGCATTGCCTCTAGCTCTCTTATCGACCAGGGCGACTGTGCACTCTCGAGTAGGGCTTAGCCCATATGAGATTGTGTTCGGCCGTCCTGCGAAAGTTTGGGGAGTCCCGAGGCCTAAGGAGTTCGACAGTCTTGAATATCCAATGTTGATTGACTATCTTTCCGATCTGACTGCTAAATTGAGTTTGATTCATCAACAGGTTTTCGAAGCTCTACTGGCACAAACGGAAGGACCTGGACATCGGCTCCAACCTGGTGACTGGGTGGTCACCCGCAAATTTGGGAGAAAACGTAATCTTGAACCAAGGTTTGTGGGACCCTACCAGGTTCTGCTGGCAACAAGGACTGCAGTTCGGTTGGACGGCAGGAAGCATTGGGTGCATGCCACCCATACGAAGAAAGTCCCGCTTCCTTTGCCAGCAGATAACTGGGTAAAGACAGGAGTTGCCCCAACGGAGACCGACGCCCTTCCACGTTACGTGCCATTCAGTGATGCCCAACTTGTAAAGAACGATTCAGCTCAATTAGACACCCCTGTTGAATCATCTGAAACCGTACCTTTGTTTTCAGCATTGGAGAATTCAAGTTCTGAACTGTCATCTGAACAATCGAACACTGTTTTGCCATCTGAACCGTTGTTTGAAGAGCAAACGCGACCTGGAAAGAGTCGATATTTTCTTCGATCGCGTGACAAGGACTAATAAAAAATCCCCTTTTTGTTTTTGAATTCACATTACCTCCTCACTGTTGCTATGAACATTGTGAACATTTGCATTTTTTCCCTGATTTTTGAGTTCTTATATATATATATTATGTGTGTTTCTCTTCCGTGCAGCTAGGAGACTTATATTAAATTGAATGTTCAATTGATTAAACCTACCATCTGGGTTGACCGTAGGGCCGTGCGGGTACCTCCTTCTGTTTAGCAGGTTTCTGACACTAGGTCGGTTACTTTTGTCGGTTTCTGGGAACTGATAATCGCTACTCAGAACGAAGTGCGTCAAGAACGTTACGGACGGTTTTTAGAGGATGGAGTTCTCTAAGCTGTCGTAAATAGAAAGGATGTCGGCGCAAAGATCGAAATTGCATAAGATTTTGCGAACAAAATGTTTTCTGCTCCAGGTTTTCATGCTGTTCCTAACTGTTTCTATGCTATTGGTGGGTGGAGTGTATTTTGGGATTCAGTCGTTATTGCCTTCCACTTCACCTACCTCTTCTTCTCAAAATCTGAATTCTGTTCCCACTATTTCTCCACATTCCTTTCATCTTCTGCCCCAACATGAACAGGTTAGACGTGCAGAATTTATGAACAATTCCTTTGTCCAACTTCTGCATCAGCATCAGTTGGTGATGAATACTACCAACTGTTGGGTGTGTGGGTTAATGCCACATACCATGGATAAGGGTATTCCGTATTTGGTTCTTCCCTAGAGCTCCCAGGGGTCAGCTCGAGCATTTCAAACCATGTTCCGTAGTGCACTAGATTCCTACCCCCGTCGAGAGCCACGCTCCACAGACCTTGGTCCCGGCCCGTACCACAAGTCTTTGGCGATAGCGATTGCTGATCTAGATAGAGATATTTTCGATGCATCGCTTATTCCAGAAGAAGAGGTGCGAGCATACAAGGATCTGAGTGAGGCGGAGTATAGTATGTCAGTGGGTGATAGACAGCTTAAGAGCTCGTCTCCGATCTGGATCGTACCCCACCTAGGTCATTTTTGTTTGCAAGGTCTTGGTCGAAATCCGAGAGCTCAGCTTGGGAAGAGCGCTTGTCCTGAAACGTACGTGTTACCGATGCTCTCTTCCCCTGTCTTCTTGACTGCCAAGGGTACCTATTTTGTATGTTATGATCGCGCTTATACGTGGTTGCCCCGTGACCTTTCGGGCACTTGTTATATCGCGAATCTTTTACCACCGACTTTTACAGTTGCCTCAGACTATCACAAGACCAGAGTTGTGAGAGGCGTTATTAGCAAAGAGGACACTGCCGGTCAAGAAGCAGGAGACTTCTTTAAGGGTTTCCTGCCGTTTTGGGGACCTATGGTCAATAGTAGGAACCTGAGACAGTTGACTCGTGTGGTGGAATCGACTGCTAACATAACTGCAAGTGCTCTTGGTAACCTGACAGCAGAGCTTCAAGCGGATAGACTTAGACGTTGTTTTTGCAGATAGAGGTGGTGTGTGCAGGGTGATCCATTCGAGCTGCTGTATTTTCATACCTGATAACGCTCCAACCGTTTATCAAGCCATCTCGAAGTTGCATAAAATCTCCGAGTCCATACACGTGGACGAAGGTGATTGGACGCTTCTAGGGTGGTTTTGGGGTCTGATGTCGACTTGGGGTTGGAAGATTCTGATGATTGTAGGGGTTGTTGTGACATTTCTGTTCACATGTTGTCTTTGCGTACAGTGTGGTCCTGCCTTATGTGGCCTCTGTGCTACAACGTGTATAAGAAGGCCATCTGTTACCAGAGAGACATTGATGGATAAGATAATGTTCCAGCAACATCTGAAAGATCTGATGAATATCGATATTGATTCTGATATCAACTAGTGCTTGCCTACATGAGGGCAAAAGGAGCGTCTGAGGTTCCGTGAGAATCGTAATGGAGTTTTTGCTCTGATCGAATATGGATGAATTTGGTATCTATGAACCGCAAATGACGAGTTTAGTGGGTGTACGTGTTTTCGCTACACTACTCCGAAAGGTTCGTCTTATTTACGGGTTTCTGCATTTGAACCCTCGGGTTCCATTTTAGATACGTCATCCATTTTGTTTCTTGCCCTCACGTAGCCGGCGAACGACCAATGTCCGCCTGGTGACCCTGGGACTCCCAAGCTCTTGCGGAAGATGCATATCCCTTTGAGTGTGTCTTTTTGACTAGGGGAATGACACGGCAGAGGCAGATGGCTCCGCTCGAGGCTCATCTTGCCGTGCCGGTCTATTGTTTCAGCCTTGCATGCGCTAGGCTTGAATCCTTTGATCCTGTGATCATGCTTCCGATATTGCCCCCACACTCTTTTTCAATCTGTTGTCTGTCTTTTTTTCTCCTTGCACCTGTTTCTGTCTCTTCTCTTCGTTCGTTTACAACCGGAATGGAATGTGCCTGATGGTGGGATAGCGTGCTTTTACAGTTGGGAACCGGCAGTGCTACTGTAATTATGTTCCGGGCTTCTGAAAACATGAATGCGACCCTTTTGAAGTTTACTGTGGGAACTGAGTTGTAACCTTTTGTTCGTATGTTGTGCAATGGCGAATATGTGTATAAACGGAGCAATCCACTTTTGCAATTCGAAGCAGACTCTCAGAACCTACACTACGTTGTACTTCTAGCGATCTCTGTATCCCTGCAGTAAATAAACGCTGATCTTTGACGCCGAAGGAAGTGTCCCGTGTCTCTGTGATTTGTACGCCGGAACAGGTAACCCACAAAGGTTTCAGGTGTTGTCCCCTGGCACCGCTGGGCCTTAGAATAGCCCAGTCCTTCAGTCTAGGAGGTCACTAGCCAGCCGGCAAGTGACCAGACAACGCGTCAAGCAGCAAACAGGCAGAAGGGTCCCATGCAGATCTCGTGGATGCTGGAGGGCTGGTCTTCGGTGCAGGAGCGGCTCGGGGTCGGGGCTTCTCAGTCCCCAAAGCACTTGGTCGAGGTTACCTCAGAAGTCGTGGTGGAGCAAAGTGCTGCTTCCTCCAAGATGGCCGGTCCCACGTGTCTCGTCGCACCCACGGATCTCAGCTGTGCTGCAGATGTAGGTAGAGGTCGGAGAGGTCTGGGAATCCTGGTCTCGTCGGGCTCTGAAGTCTGGATCCTCGAGGGAAGACGACAAAGAGAAGTCGCTGGACGCTGATGGTGCCTGCTTGTGCAGGGTGGACACTCCTTGCCCACAAGGGAGATTTCTTCAGTCTTCTGTGTAGAAAGTTGAAGTCCAGAGTTTCTTCTTGTAGAGTTTCAGTTCAGGATTAATCTAACTTGGAATGGGACCAGCTCCTACCTTTATCCTGCTAAAGGGGGCTGTACTATCACTAGGTCCCTCCTATGGGTGGGACCAGGAAGGGGGGTGGTTAAACCTCCTATCCTTTGTCCGGTCTAGCCAGAGCTGGGGCTGAAGAGCCCCAGGAACTGGTTTAGACCGGTGTATGCATAGGGACACCTTTTGTGCCCCAGGCATGTCTCATTCCTTTCAGCCCTGTCCTACCCAATACACAAAATCCTGTCTGGGGTGGTGCTAGCACCTCCCAAGGCAGGAAACCCTTTGTCAAAGCCTCCCTCGCTTGAAGGACTCCCAGCAGCAGGAGGTCAGACTTGTGTCTGTGGTGGCAGCATCCATTTTGTGATGCTGTGGCCCGGGTTAACTTTAACCGGAGTTCACAGTTAGGTACATGTTGTGTCCCTTTAAAAGGGTGGATGGAACTGGCGAGGGGGTAGTATTCCAATTCGTATGACACCTTACTCGACATGTTTTGATAATGCTATGCCAAAGTTAGCAATAACCGCGAGGATTATAATGCACTTAAGAGTATATGGTATAGCGTTATCATGGAAACAACTAAAGGACTTGGTTCCGAAAGCTGTAGACAGGCTCAGCTCATGCCAGAGCACTATCTCACATAATTCCAAGCACTCCGCCTCCACGATTGTTAAGGCCTGCCATAGGAGTGACTTATAGGAGTATATGTGTCCATTTTAGGTTTAGATATAGGTATACTATATCTAAAGCAAAGGGTGATTACACCACCTTGCCCCAGTTGATTGATCAGCCAGTTGTGTCAGATTTGGATGGCCAGCCAGGGGTGGCATAATACATGATGCAGCCCCTGGTAGGCCCTGGGTGCACCTATGCCCTGGGTTCCTAAGGTACACTGTACAGGGGCTGATAAGGTGACTCCGTATCCAATTAGATATGTACCTAGAGTACATGGAATCCATTTTACAGAGAGAGCAGTGGGCCTGGGGTCCTGAATAGCAGGGCCCCAGGTCAACTAAGTCGAAACACCAGGCAAAAAGTTGGGGGCAACCATAGTCAGATATCCACCTTCCTACAGTCTGGATGTATAGAGTTTGGATTTACAGCTAAAATTATTTGAGGTAACGCGAATATCGGGAGTTGGTGGCGGGTTTGAGTAGGCCAATAGGTATTGGGGATAGAAATAGCTCAGGTCACGGGTTGATCCCCTCCCCTGAGGCGGAAGCCGGGGGCTCTCTGCTCTTTCCTGTGTATTGCCAATTGCACGACCTTGATCTACGAAGTACGTGTATTTTTAACAATTGTATATATTTTAATTGCTCTATTTTAATTGGTACTTCCTTGCACTTCGGCGCGAGATTAGCGTCGCACCGAAGCCGCCAATACCTTTCTCGCGCACGGCGCAGTCGATTTCAGGCGCTGACACCGTGACTTGACCCATCTCAGCCACCATCTTGCTGGGAGGAAGGGTTGCGGTCCAGTTGTTGGACGCCTCCTGCCCTCCCAGGATATTTAAGGGGTGTAACACACAACAGCAGCGATATTTGCCTATATTCTCCCCTGAGGCGGAAGCCGGGGCCTCTCTGCTCTTTCCTGTGTATTGCCAATTGCAGGACCTTGATCTACGAAGTACGTGTATTTTTAACAATTGTATATATTTTAATTGCTCAATTTTAATTGGCACTTCGGCGCAAGATTAGCGTCGCACCGAAGCCGCCAATACCTTTCTCGTGCACGGCGCAGCCGATTTCAGGCGCTGACACCGTGACTTAACCCCTCTCAGCCACCATCTTGCTGGGAGGAAGGGTTGCAGTCCAGGTGTTGGACGCCTCCCACCCTCCCAGGATATTTAAGGGCCGTAACACACAACAGCAGTGATATTTGCCTATATTCTCCCCTGAGGCGGAAGCCGGGGGCTCACTGCTCTTTCCTGTGTATTGCCAATTGCACGACCTTGATCTACGAAGTACGTGTATTTTTAACAATTGTATATATTTTAATTGCTCTATTTTAATTGGTACTTCCTTGCACTTCGGCGCAAGATTAGCGTCGCACCGAAGCCGCCAATACCTTTCTCGTGCACGGCGCAGTCGATTTCAGGCGCTGACACCGCAAGCTTGCCTTCAAAAGCCAGTCGTCGAGATAAGGGAGGACCGGCAACCCTGATCTCTGCAGATGTACTGCAACCACCATCATCTCCTTGGTGAACACCTGAGGGGCGCTGGTAAGGCCAAAGGGGGTGCATGGCAAACCTAAAGTGCTCTTGGCCTACTGTGAAGAATAGGTAACGTATGTGGGCAGGCAGGACGGGGATGTGAAAATATGCATCCTGCAAGTCCAACACTACCATCTAGTCTCCTGAGTCCAAGGCAGATAGAACTTGAGCAAGCATAATCATTTTGAAATTCTGCTTCTTAAGGAAGAGGTTGAGAGGGTGCAGGTCTGGTATAAAACAAAGGCTTTTGTCTTTTTTGGCACCAGAAAGTGGCGGGAATAGCAACCCCAAACTACTTCTGATGCCGGCACCCTCTCCATGGCTCCGTTGGTCAAGAGAGGTGGTCCTGCGTCAGCCTAAATAGATGGCATGGGTCACATAGG
This sequence comes from Lissotriton vulgaris, assembly GCF_964263255.1. Classification (NCBI taxonomy): domain Eukaryota; kingdom Metazoa; phylum Chordata; class Amphibia; order Caudata; family Salamandridae; genus Lissotriton; species Lissotriton vulgaris. The sequence goes on along the minus strand of NC_141694.1, from coordinate 1,488,335,091 downwards.
AGAGGGAATAACCCCTTTGGACGAACTGTACAACCGGATGTTATTCACCCCCAGTGGAGCAGGTGATGTCGGATCCTGCTCCCCCACTGGATGCCCGGGATGGTTGGAGAGCAAACTAAAGAGGTTTTGAGGGTATGTCTGCTGGTGGGAGGGGGACTGGCACAACCTCTGGCTACCTATTCCACGTGGTTTATGGGAACCACATCCTCAGCCATGAAAAGGTTGGGAAACCCTTTGGCTGGGGTGGCTGGGAGCGTAGAGACACGGTTGAAAGTCCCTTCTGTGGGAGTATTGGCCCAAGAGGTACGCAGTGTTTACTGACTGCAGTGCTAGGCTGGCAGAAAAGAACATCTTTTGGGTGAAAAAAGGGGGGTCCCCTGGGGCGTGGTAGAATGCATGAAGTGGGCAACTGTCCTGTGCAGGGCTTGGACCTGGTCCCAAGCAGGACATCAGTGAGGGCTTCACTGAAAGGGAGAAGTGGTTTCGATGGGTTGACTCCCAGTTGAAGCAGCTCTGTCAAGACATTTGTCTTAACTGCCACTGAGGGCAATCGAAGTGCCAAGACCTCAGCTGCCCTCTTCACCACCATAGTGAACAAGACACCCTCCTCCATAGCCGTGGCAGGGGGAGAGACCAGGTCAGTGTTTGGTGAGGTGCCAATCCATTGTCATTCGCCAGATTCTCATACCAGGTGCCTTCAAGGTCCTCTAAGCGCTGGAAACCATAAGAGTCCCCACACGCCTCCCATTCATCACCCAATTCAGGCCTGTCTTGAGAATAAGGCACTGGCTTCGACATGGGAGGTCTGCGCCGATCTGGTGTCAGACGACACCCCTTCGGCTCTGTGTTGAAGTCGGGAATGAGGATAGGGTTGGTGCCACAGATGGGAGTCGGGGTGTCAGCACTGAAGGGGACACATGGGAAGGTCAAGGTCGCTCGACCGGTGCCACTCCGGATCAGTAAGTGGATGCCGAGGGCAGGCCCGCCAGCGGAAAAAAAGTAGGGGCCGCACCCAAACTTATGGGGCCTGAGGGTGCTCCAGATGGGTCAGGCCGCCGAAAGACTAGGTGCATGGGCTTACTTCAGCTGGGCCTCTTCAACTACTACTTGTGGGACATATCGGATTTTCAAGACGATTCAGAGTCGGAGGACAATTGCTGGAAGCATCTCCAGGAAGGATCTTGGGTCCTTCATCGCAACAGATATCTAGAACACCGTGGGATTGTTCGACATCGGGCAGAGAGGAGCTTGAGGGGCTGCTCTCTCAGAGCTTTGGATGCATGGTACGGTAACCCTCACATGTCTTAGCGTCGTGATCGTGCTCCAGACACTAAAGGCAAACCAAGGGCGGGTCCATAACAAACATTAGACGGTGACAGGCACCGCATGGTTTTGGTAGCCATCTTAACACCAGTAGTCAAAGTCTTGAAATAAATATCTGATAAAAGGCCGCTAAAGGTCGGTCAAAATTTGACTGGGGGTAGCTCTCTCAGGATATAAAAGAACTGACGTCAGCGTACTTGGGTGGTGCTTATATAGGCGCCATGCCACCTAGCGGCAACCAGGTCTACTGCTTGTCAAAGGTTTCTGGATGCAGTCAGACACCTGGGGATTATTTTAAGGTAAGGATTCTGCAGCTAGAAGTCTTTATCAGATATAGTACTTCTGAAGGATTATCACTCCTGCCGATTCTTTTGCTCTAGTCCCTACCCAGGTGCCAAGCTAGATCCAGAAATGGTTTTCAGCAATAGCAAACCGCAAGTGCAAGGTGATACTAAGCACCACACATAGCTAAAAGCAGCTTCAGCAAAAAAGGGATTTCAGTGGGCCACATGAGGTTTCACTTGTATAAGGGACATCAGTTTCTTTAATTCTGTACCTCCACAGATCCCTCTGGAAAATAAATTGACCACTAAGGTATCGTCACCTTGGTACACCCAAAAGCTAGCTGACTTGCATCTTCTCTGTAGACAACTAGAGCGAAGAAGGCGGAAAGGATACAACTCAGACGTGTTAACCCAGTTCAAAGTAGCTCTGAAAGCCTATCACAAACAAATTTTAGTAGAAAAAAAGTGTATACGAATCTACTAACAATAGCATAATCAGATTTAAAAAATATGTTTAAAATTGTGAAATCGTTCACTAATCCTAAAATATTGGACCAGGACACCCCCCCACACACACACTTTAAGTAACAATATTGCCACCTTCTTTGAACAAAAAATTCCAAAGCTACAAATATATTTTAATATGGTATATGCCCCCCCCCATCGAGCGACCCTTGACCCTGAGATCAGGTAAGTCGCTCCCCCACGCTGCACAGCACCACCTGTGCGCCGAAGTCCCTCTGCTCTCGTCAGCGCCGTAGGTTCGAGGCCCCTGTGCCTCTGCCGCACTCGTGCTTGCATTGCTACTTGGTATTGCTCTCTCCCCTCTAATGTTCTTTTCCACCTGTGCCCCTGGTTTGTCTCCTGCTCATGGTCTGTATTTTTATTTCCTGTTTGATTCACTGTATTACTGTATCACTGTCAATGTTTTTAATATTTTCTCTTTGTGCCCGGTTTTCTGCAGGTTTCTTTCCTGCCGCTGCTTCCCTGCGGCCTCGCCCCGCTCGCCCATTTGCTACCCTGCTCCCGCCTACCAGCTGCTCCTCCCTCCCGCCTCCCCTCATTTGGGGCCGATGCGCCGCTGGCGCACCAACGGTACACCTAAGGCAAGCCCGACCACGCCTGGACCGTGCCCAGTGCCAGAACCCCTGGCCCTGTGAATGCCACAACACCAGACGCCGCTACGATGCCAGCTCCCTCCACACACTCAACACCGGACGATCACACACCTGCTTCCTGGCCGCCCTGAAACGTACGCAAGGACCCTTCACCTGCCGGAACTGCTGCTTCACGAGCATCCGTTCCGCAAATCCACCCACCGGTGAAGATCCCAACTACCTCAGCTGCATCCTTCTCAACACCCACTCCGCCTGCAAACACGCCGTTGAACTCTGGGACCTACTCGTCTCAACCTCCCCAGATGTCGCCTTCCTGACGGAGATATACTTCTAGGTCTACACCGATCCCAACACGACCCTCAGAGGAACCCTCGTCTACAGACCCCCTGGACCCCGACCACAGTTCTGCAACTCCAGCGCCGACTTAGTCAGTACACACACCCTCGCCTCCACAGACTACATCCTCCTAGGGGACCTGAACTTCTAACTCGAGAACAACAACGACTGCAACTCCACCACCCTGATCGACAACCTCGGACTCAGACAACTCGTCACAGCGCCCACCCACTCCACCGGTCACACGCTTGACCCCATCTTCTCCGCAAGCTCCCACGTCTCCTTCAACCACACCATTGAACTCTACTGGACCAACCATCACTGCACCTTCCAGAAATCCACCACTCACCACCGCACCCAACAGATCCCCGCTGCTGCTGGAGCAAAGTCACCAAAGACTAGCTAACTACCACCCTCACCCGGAGCCCACCCGCCGACCACACCGCCACCACCACCCGCAACCTCAGACAATGGATCGACGACTGTGCCAACACCCTCGCCCCGTTCAAAAAACCCTCCAACAGTTACACCGGCAAGAAATCCAGCTGGATCACTGAAGACCTCCAAGTAAACCTGCCAAAAACTAGAAAAGAAATGGCACCGGGAACAGACACCAGACAGCTACGCATCCCACAAGTACGCCACCCGCAGGCATCACCACCTCATCAGATCCGCTAAAAGGGCCGCTTAGACAACGCAAACAACAGCAAAGAGCTCTTCAACATCGTGAAGGAACCCCAGCTCCAACACCAACGACATCCCACTCTCGCAAGACCTGTGCGGCTCCCTTGCCACCTTCTTCCATCGCAAGATCGCAGACATCCACAACAGCTTCAACGTCACGATCGGCCAGACAACCACCGAGACCTCCATCCCCACGGCCACCATCCACATTGACCGACCCCATGCTTGCCTGGACCAACATCGACGACACCATCAAAATCATGAACACCATCCACTCCGGATCCTTGTCTGACCCGTGCCCACACCACATCTTCAACAAAGCCAGCGCCACCATCGCACCTCATCTCCTTCGAGACAGCCACCTTCCCAGAGAGATGGAAGCACGCCGAGATCAACACCTTACTTAAGAAACCCAAGGCTGACCCAAAGGACCTCAACAACTTGCGGCCCATCTCCCTGCTCCCATTTCCGGCGAAGGTCATCGAGAAGACTGTTAACAGACAACTGACCCACTACCTCGAGGAAAACAGCATCCGTGACCCGTCCCAGTCCGGGTTCCGCAGCAACAACAGCACCGAAACTGCCCTCATCGCCGCCACCGATGACATCAGGACCCTGCTGGACAACGGAGAAACCGCAGCCCTCATCTTCTGGACCTGTCAGCTGCCTTCGAAACCATCTGCCACCGCACCCTTCGCACACGCTTCCACGACGCTGGGATCGAAGACAAGGCTCTGGACTGGACCACCTCCTTTCTCTCCGGCAGAACCCAGAGCGTCCGCCTCCCCCCTTTCTGCTCCGAAGCCACCGAGATCTTCTGCGGCGTACCCCAGAGCTCATCCCTCAGCCCAACACTGTTCAACATCTACATGGCACCGCTCGCCCACGTTGCCCGTCTGCATGACCTCAACATTGATCGCTTTTAAAAGATTTAATTTTTAAAAGTATATGTGTTAGTGTGAACGCTTACGCCTCCGTTGGGCTTCGCCTTCTTTCCTTTGTTCCCGCCCCACGAACCCTGCCTGCCCCACCGCAGCCGATCAGGCGCTGCCGGGGACTCGAGCGGTAACCACCATCAGGTGAGGAGCAGGCGAGCGGCACAGTGCTCGGCCCCTCCCACCTCTGTTAACATAAAAACGCCCAGTTACTGCGCGTGTACCGATAGTCAGTGTGCATGCAACGGTGATGTCTTGAGGCGGAAGCCGGGACCTGCTGCGAATGAGCTATTTAAGCAATGCTAAAGTGGTTTTTAAACTGTGACATTGATCGCTTTTAAAAGATTTAATTTTTAAAAGTATATGTGTTAGTGTGAACGCTTACGCCTCCGTTGGGCTTCACCTTCTTTCCTTTGTTCCCGCCCCACGAACCCTGCCTGCCCCACCGCAGCCGATCAGGTGCTGCCGGGGACTCGAGCGGTAACCACCATCAGGTGAGGAGCAGGCGAGCGGCACAGTGCTCGGCCCCTCCCACCTTTACGGCTATTAATGAACCACCCTCCCAGGAAGCGCAGCGGACGTGTGCAGCGGGCGCGTCGACAGCGCGCCGAAGACGCGCCTAAGACTAGCCCGTCTGCGCCCGTCCGCGACCTGCCGGGACGAGGGGCAGACCATGCTGCTCGTCCTATTGTCTACTCCAGGTCTGTCCTCTTGGGCTACAGAAACAAGGTACAGGGCTTACTATCGAGGGACACTCTTAATCAACTCTGCGCATCTGGTATTTTGATCCAGGGCTGCCATTTGACTACTCCTGCCATAGAACACACTCAAAGAGACCCACCAATTCCATCGCTCACCATTCTCTATTTAAACACACGCTCCCTGGTGAAACATCAGATGGATATCTTCCTTCTGTTGGACACGGAGAAACCAGACATTCTCCTACTCACGGAGACATGGTTAACTCTCAACTCCGCCCCTGATATAATAGCGGCGCTCCCACCCAACTATTATATCATCCATGCAGATCGTATCAGCGGGAAAGGGGGGGGGGAGTTGCAGCTATTATTCGTTCCAACTTGATTGTCACCTCCCTCACTTGCCTCCCACTGGAAAACACAGACAATCTAGTGCTGAAAATTACTACCTCCCACTCGACGATAGCATGTGTATTACTGTATAGACCCCCGACCCTGATGCCATCATTTCCTATCACCCTGAGTGACCAACTTGCTAACCTAGCACTTTAACATCCTAGGATTTTTCTAATAGGAGATCTAAACTACTGGTACAAAGACCCCTTGGAGGGACCACAATCTGCTGAATTGACTGACCTTCTGTCCAACCTAAATTTCACTCAATTAGTTTCCTCCCCCACCCACTGCAAGGGACACATCCTAGACCAGGTGTGGTCCAATACCACCTGCATAACTGCCCCGACCATTCTACCATGCCTCTGGTCAGACCACGCACTTCTTCAATTTAAATTATGTATCACCCCGCCACAATTACCGCACCAGGCGGAGGCGGGTTAGCCAGGAACTGGAATACAATGGACAAAACAGCCTTCCTAGAGTCATTAGCTAATACCACCCCCCCCCCCCCCCCCAGAGATTAATTCCTCTGTATCCATGCTTACCAACTGGCTAAAAACGGCCAGTGATCTTCATGTCCCTTTTAAAAAAATTAGATTAGCACGACGTGCCGACGCCAATAGATGGTTTTCCCCTGATCTAAAAGTGAGGAAACTGGCCCTAAGGCAGTCAGAACACCACTGGCGCCGCAACTATAATCCTGAGTTAAAAAGGATTTTCATTAAGGCGAGGAAGGAGTACATGACCGCCATTTCTGCTGCAAAGGCGGCCTATTTTTCTTCCAGAATCCTGGAATCCACAAACAAATCCAAGGACCTCTTTTCCATTCTTAACCAACTGACAAACTTAGACACTGTTCGTCCCAAGATCATTCCCACCCAACCTCTTTGTGACTCACTCAATGTTTATTTTACTGACAAAATACTGGACATCAAAGCCAGTATTCCTCAACCGGTGTCCCCCCTCACGTCTGGTATGACAATCAAGCCTAACCATAACACCCTCAGTAGCTTCCCACCTATCACCCAGGACCAATTTCGGGAACTACTGTCAAGAGTAAAATCCAGTGCCCCCTCGGATAGTTGCCCGCCCCACATCTTAAAAGAGTGTTTCTCGACACACCCAGCCCCTGCCCTTACACTCTTGAATAATTCCCTGACTCTCGGCATAGTCCCCTCAGCGTTTAAAGAGGCCATAGTCATCTCGCTGCTAAAAAAACCTGGGGCAGACCCAGCTTGTAAAGCCAACTTCCGGCCCATCTCGCTATTGCCCTATCTGGCAAAAGTCCTGGAGGCTCATGTGGCTAAATGCCTCTCAAACTTTCTTGAGGAATCTTCCTGCTTTGACCCCCACCAGGCAGGCTATCGGCCGGCACACTCCACAGAAGCAGTAGTCACCACTGTTCTGGACACCTTGCGTGACTGCGCCGACAGACGCTCCCCACAGGCCCTGGTGCTCCTGGATTTATCTGCCGCTTTTGACACGGTCGACCACAACATCTTAGTCGACCGTGTCGAACAGGCCAGCGTCCGGGACCTAGCAGCCTGCTGGCTGAGATCCTTTCTGACAAACCGCAACCAAACACTACGCCTTGGAGACCTAATGGGTGCTAAACAGCCCATCACTTGTGGAGTGCCACAAGGCTCCTCCCTGTCACCCCACTTATTTAACCTATACATACTTCCCCTGATTCAGACCTTAAGAGACAAACAGGTGAGAGTCTTCAATTATGCAGATGACTTACAACTGCTTTTTACCATCGACAACACTGAAGACTCCATACTGCATTTTCAGTCTACCATGAGTTTTATTAAAATATGGATGGACCAGAACCAGCTCAAGCTGAATCCGGGGAAAACCGAGTTAGTCCTGACCGGTGACAGCGCCAAGTACTGGGGCCCACACTACTGGCTTTCTGAACTGGGCCAAGCTCCAACTCCCTCCTCGTCAGCCAAAACACTTGGAGTCACTGTGGACTGTGATCTTTCACTGAAAGCGCAGGTAGGTCAGGTGGTCTCTAAGTGCTTCTTCCAACTAAAAAAAATTCGGAAGGTACGCCGTCTACTTACGCCCGAGGCAATCATCCAGGTTGTGATCTCTACTGTACTGTCCCATCTGGACTACGCGAACGCCATCTATCTAGGTCTTCCCAACTACCTAGCTAAACGACTCCAGATGGTACAGAACCATGCTTCAAGGCTAATCCTGAACCAACCAAGGCGACATGCAGCTACCCCCGTACTTAGGAAACTGCATTGGCTCCCAGTTACCCAGCGCTGTGCCTTTAAAACCGGATGCATAATATTCAAGTACCTTTACTGTAAAAGCCCCACATTTATTAACCAACTAATCTCCAGATACACCCCATCTCGCAACCTACGCTCACTCCACCTGAGCCTCTTGCAGACGCCTTCTTTCAAACTTAAGCGCGCAGGAGGTCGTAGGTTCGCAACACTTGCCTCCTGCTTGTGGAACTCTCTCCCCCTGGAGATCCGGAATTGTCAAGACCTTCTTTCTTTCCGGAAAGCCTTGAAAACCTGGCTCTTTAGACAAGCATTTCAATAACTCATCCCCCCTCACCTATGTTCATGTTACTGCTGATCACAGCGCCAAGAAACCAATTGGTGAAAGCGCGCTTAAGAAATATTTTCATAACATAACATAACATCATCTCCTATTCCGACGACACCCAGCTGATCCTCTCCCTCACCAAGGACCCCCTTCCCGGAAAAACCAACCTCCACGAAGGAATGAAAGCTGTATCTGAGTGGATGAAGAACAGCAGACTGAAGCTAAACTCGGACAAGACAGAAGTCCTCATCCTCGGCTCCACCCCCTTGGCCTGGGACGACTCCTGGGGGCCGACCGCACTGGGAACAGCCCACCACCCACCGACCACGCACGCAACCTAGGGTTCATCCTCGACTCTACTCTCTCCATGACAAAGCAGGTCAACGTCGTCTCGTTGTCCTGCTTTTACACCCTCCGCATGCTCCGCAAGATCTACAGGTGGATCTCCAACAAAACTAGAAAAACCTTGTCAGCAGCAGGTTGAACTACGGAAACGCCCTCTACACAGGAGCCTTGGCCAAGCTCCTGAAACGACTTCAGCACATTTAAAACGCCTCCGCTCACCTAAGCTGTTAAACCCCTTCAAAAAATGCAATTACCGGACCCACCACTCTCTCCAACCTTCGGCCCGTCTCCTTGTTACCCCGCCTCAGTAAGATCACAGAGAAATTGGGCAATAGCCAATTAGCCACCTTCCTAGAAGAGGTCAATATTCAGCACCCACGGCAGTCGGGATTTCGACCGAATCATTCCACTGAATACACACTGCTAGAAATTACAGAGACCCTCAAATTTGCTTTGGACGCGGGGAAAATGGAGTACTGATCTTATTAGATCTATCAGCACAATTTAATACCATCTCCCACAACATTTTAGTACATCGTCTGAAGACTTGCGGTATTTCCCACCTAGCATTGGCTTGGCTAAAGTCTTTCATTAACTAAACTCACACAGTGTATAGGGTAGCGAAAAACAACAAAGAACCAAAATTGTAAAGTAGGTGAAAGGTGGGGGCACTTCAGGCGTTTTGGATGAGAACCCTCACTCACCCAAGGGTGACATGCTTCATCATTGGGTCCCTCCAAACACTGGGACTGCAAGGTACCCAGTGTGGGCTATACCATCCCAAAAGGAAAGGAGCGGGAGTGTTTTATGTGGCACGTCTATGTCCTTATACCTCAAGGGTAGACTGAGGGGCAGTGTGCAAAAGAAAAAGTGAGTTAAAACTATCTCAATAGGAGCAAAACAACTTTATAAATATGTCCTAGGGGATAGAGAATACAAGCACAGTGAGACAGGGAAATGGATGTTCACCCTGTATAAGGTCACCATGTTTCTGTCTCGTATGACGAAGTTGTTCCGGGCATTCTTCAGGACCAAGATTTTGAGTCACTCTCTTAAAAAAGTGTATCAAAATCATACAAAATATAGAATATAAAATACTCAGGCCAGTACTCTTGCACCAAATTCTCATATGAGTCAGGTAGCCCCTAAGAAGATGAGTAAGGTCCGACTATCATCAACAGGGTTCCTCTACACCTAGAGATCTTACGAGTAGGCGTCCTGGCTTTGCGGAAACTTGTGGGAGCCTATTTATTATTGGTCAACCATAAAACCACTGAAATCTGGCATCTCGCAGGGATCCGCCCTCAGCCCGGTTCTGTCAATGTATATATGGCCCGCCTTATAGAATTGATATCCTCCTTCAAGAGTGAAACTACCTCATATGCTGATGATAATCAGTTGATCTTAGTACTTGACAAAAATTTCACCATTGCCAAAGAACAGTTTCAATTATGTCTTACAGAGGTCATCCGCTGGATGCAATTTAATCATCTTAAATGTAACACTGAAAAAACTGAGATCATGCTACTAGAAAAGGCCAATCCTTTTACCCCTAGCCTATGGTGGCCCAAAGACATTCCCCCTCCACCGGACATGGTGGAAGTGGTAAAGAATCTAGGAGTAAATTTGATAAATCACTTTCATTTCTGCCACAAGCTCTAGCAGTGGCTGGGAAGTGTTTCCAGTCGATTAAGACCTTTAAAAAGTTATTTAACTTGATACTGTACACAGCAAAAACAGTGGCCATAGCCCTCATCACCCCGAGACTGGATTACTGCAATAGCCTGTATGCATGGACCAATAAGACAATACATAAAAGAATATGATTTAAGATCTTGCTGATCACTTTCAGAGCTACAATTGCATCAGGTTCCAGATACTTAGCGGCAAGGTTCACTTCTTAGGTCACTTCCTGTCTGCTCAGATGTTCATCAGCAAACCTTCTAAAACCTTCTCCTTTTAGGTGGAAAACAAAAAGTGGAACATCTGTAGCTGTCATTGGGGCAAAAGTCTGGAACCTGCTACCTGGCCATCTCAGACCCACATACTCAGAATCTGCTTTTAGAAGATCGCTGAAAACTGTGATCACTGCAGCCCCGGGCTCCCTGTGCCTCTCGCTTGTATGATCCCCACATTGTTCCGCAGCAGCCTGGAGTATGTCCTTCCCTTCCGCATAGCGCTGAGATGCTCCTTTGGAGCGATAGTTGCGCTTTATAAATATTTCTATACATACATACATATGGGATCCAAAGTCACCAATCTTTCCACGTTCCCTTTGGATTCATGCCCTGTGGGTCCTGTTGCAGGTTTAAATCAGTGAATGACATGCATAGGAACTACATTTGATGTGTGTGCTAACCTAAGGACACATACAATTTAGGCCTTCATGCAACCTAAGGCCATGAACTAGAGGATAAACTCCCCTTGGCTTTCTGGAGGTGAAAATGAACAAGTTACTTAACTTCGGTAACGCTTTTTCTGGTAGATACTATATCTGCCTGTGGATTCCTCACCTTGTGAATATCCCCCTTGCGCCAGCAACATTCGGAAATTCTTTTTTCGTAGCCTCGCGCCGACGTGGATAGGACGTCACAGAGACACGGCTCCGCTTGCGACTCCGCTGACGTCACCGACGCCTATAACAGGCCCACGCCGGCGTGATGACATCAGTTCCGCCTTTTTTCCGTGCCATCGAGGCACACGGACGGACCAATGACAGTAGATATATACAAAGCATACACAGTATACAATAGTCAAGGCAAAACACACAGTGTAAAGCAAATGCAGGAAGCAAATGAAACATTTCCTTGACATCAAAACAAATATACATTACAGTACAATAACTCTGGCATAGAAGAGTGGACAACGGGGAGGCGGGTGGGTCAGTGAGGAATCCACAGGCAGATATAGTATCTACCAGAAAAAACGTTACCGAAGGTAAGTAACTTGTTCTTCTGATAGATACATCTGCCGTGTGGATTCCTCACCTTGTGAATAGAGTCCCACAGCAGTCCCCACTCCCGGAGGAGGGTGTCCACTCTTCTAAACCAGGAAATCCTGAAGGACAGAGCTCGCAAAGTGGCCGTCCCTCCTGACTTCCGCATCCAAGCAGTAATGCTTCGCGACAGTATGGAGGGAAGACCAGGTTGCCGCCCTACAAATGTCCTCCACAGGAACACCTCTAGCCAAAGCAGAGGTAGATGACTTAGCTCTAGTGGAATGAGCTCTAATACCCTCCGGAGGCTCCTTACCGGCCAAAGAGTAGCAGATCTTTATGCACAGAACGATCCATCTTGATAAGGTCCTTTTATGGACCGCTCTTCCCTTCTTGCAGCCAGCAAAGCCAATGAAGAGTTGATTGTCCAAGCGACAGTCTCTAGTTCTGTCCAAATAAAAAGACACCGCCCTCTTAGGGTCCAGACGGTGCAACCTCTCCTCCTCCTTGGAAGGGTGTGGGGGAGGATAAAAGGTAGGGAGGGTAATGGATTGACCAGGGTGGAAAGGAGTCACCACCTTAGGAAGAAAAGCAGCCCTGGTCCTTAGAACCATCCGATCAGCATGTATGGTCAGGAACGGGGGCTTGGAACTAAGAGCTTGAAGCTCACTCACCCTCCTTGCCGAGGTAATCGCAACTAGGAAAACTGCCTTAAAGGTTAAAAGCCTCATAGGACATTTATGAAGAGGCTCAAAAGGAGAGCCCATCAGAAAAGTCAGAACAAGATTCAAGTCCCACTGAGGTACAATAAAAGGGGTAGGAGGAAACTTATTTACAAGACCCTTCAAAAATCTCAAGACAACAGGTGACTTAAAAAGAGAGGGCTGATCAGGCAAACAAATAAAAGCTGACAGTGCCGAAAGATAGCCCTTAACTGTGGCAACTGCCAGCCCCTGTTGAGCCAAAGAGAGAGCAAACCGGAGCACATCTGATAAATGGGCTCTCAACGGGTCAATATCATTCTCACCACACCAAACAACAAACCTAGACCATCTATAAGAATAGACAGTCTTAGTGGAGTCACGTCTAGCAGACAAAATGACATCCACTACATCAGGTGTGAGAGAATAGGAAATCAGGTTGCCCCGTTCAATCTCCAGGCATGAAGGTGCAATGTCTGGAGGTGGGGGTGTAGAACCTGCCCCTCCATCTGAGAGAGGAGGTCTGCCCTGAGAGGGAGACGGAGCGGCGGGTGAGAGGAGAGGTGGAGTAGATCTGTATACCACACCCTTCTTGGCCAATCCGGGGCGACCAATATAACTTGGGCCCGGTCTTGGCGAATTTTCCTCAGAACCCGAGGAATCAAGGGTATGGGAGGAAACGCATAAAGGAGTTGACTTCCCCAACTCAACTGAAACGCATCCCCCAAGGCTCCTTGCATCGGATACTGGAGACTGCAGAATGACGGGCAGTGAGCATTCTCGCGCGTGGCAAACAGGTCCACCCGAGGGGTCCCCCACGTCCGAAAGACGTGACGAACCACCTCTGGATGAAGCCTCCACTCGTGGTCGGCAGAGAACTGCCGGCTGAGACTGTCCGCACGTACGTTCAGAACTCCGGCCAGATGATTTGCCATCAGGCAAATCTGGTGGTCCTGAACCCAGGACCAGAGACGCAGAGCCTCTCTGCAGAGACACTGCGACCCCACTCCTCCCTCCTTGTTGATGTACCACATCGCGGTCGTGTTGTCCGTCAGGACTTGGATCGACCGACCGCGAAGGGAAGGGAGGAAGGCCTTGAGCGCCAAACGTATCGCCCGCAACTCTAGAAGGTTGATGTGAAGCAACCTTTCCTCTGGAGACCAAAGACCCTTGACCTCCAGATCCCCCAGATGAGCACCCCACCCTAGAGTGGATGCATCCAAAATCACCGTGGCCACCGATGGAGGTAGATGGAAAGGCTTCCCTTGCGACAGGTTGCCTTCCACGCTCCACCAAGACAGATCCGCTGCAGTTTCTCTGGAGATCTTCACCGACTCCCCGAGATCTCCGTTGTGCTGATACCACTGCCTGCGGAGGCACCACTGGAGTGCCCTCATGTGCCAGCGTGCATGGTTGACCAGGAGAATGCAAGAAGCCATCAGACCGAGCAGGCGAAGGACCTTCAGGACTGGAACGACCGCTCCAGGGTAAAACAAAGGAATCATTTCCTGAATGTCGCGAATCCTTTGAGGAGGAGGGAATGCACGACAAACAGTAGTGTCCAGTACGGCACCTATGAAAAGGTTGCGCTGGGAGGGCACCAGGTGAGACTTGGGTACATTTATCGAAAAACCCAACCTGAACAACAACTGAGTTGACTCCTGCAGATGATGGAGCACCTTCTCCGACGACTCCGCTTTGATCAGCCAGTCGTCTAGATACGGAAACACAGGTATCCCCGACCTCCTGAGATGTACTGCCATTACCTTGGTGAAGACTCGAGGCGCAGTAGTAAGACCAAACGGAAGGACCGCAAACTGGTAGTGCTGCGACCCAACCGTGAAACGGAGATACTTCCTGTGCGACTTCAGGATTGGGATGTGGAAATACGCATCCTGCAAGTCGAGCGACACCATCCAGTCTCCTTCCATCAACGCTTGAAGAACCTGAACAAGGGTGAGCATCTTGAATTTCTCCTGCTTCAGATAGAGATTCAAGATCCTGAGGTCCAGGATAGGACGAAGCCTGCCATCCTTCTTGGGGATCAGGAAATACCGGGAGTAGCATCCCTGACCCCTTTCCTGCTCTGGGACCACCTCTATTGCACCCTTTCGTAACAGAGTTAGAACCTCCTCCTGCAGAAGAGACAGATGTTCCTGGGTGCAAAAACCTTGACAAGGAGGGTAAACAGGGGGGAATTCCCGAAAGGGAAGGGCATACCCATTTTCTACAAGATTGAGAACCCAAAGATCTGACGTAACCGATTCCCAATCCTGTAGAAAATGGGTAAGCCGACCCCCAACCGGACCCACATGATCCTGAATAGCGGATCTAGGGCTGCTTTTCTGCGGCAGGGGGGTTGGAAGAGGTGGAGGAAGAGGAGGGCTGACGTCCACGAGGACGCGCTCTTTGTTTTCCCCTGTACGATCTGTACATAGAATTTTGCTGCTGCTGCTGCTGCTGCTGTTGGCCTTGCCGGAAATTCCGAAAGGAGCGACCAAAGCCCCTGAACCTTCTGCCGGAAGAAGCACCCCTGATCTGGAGGCCCAAGGACTTCGCTGTTGCCCTGCAATCCTTGAACCGCTCAAGAGCAGTATCCGCCTTTTTCCCAAAGAGACCTGAGCCATCAAAAGGCAGATCAAGCAGAGTCGCTTGAACATCAGCCGAAAAGTCCGATGACTTCAACCAGGCAGATCTCCTTGTCGCAACAGCAGTGCCCATAATTCGAGCCACAGAGTCAGCAGTGTCCAGACCACTTTCAATTACCTGGCGGGCAGCCGCCTGAGTGTCATTAATCACCTCCTCAAAATCCTTTCGGTTTGCGTCAGGAATTTTAGGGGCCAGGATACGTAAGGAGTCCATCAGGGCATGAACATACCTCCCCATTAGGCATGTGGCATTAGTTGACTTTAAGGCCATACTAGCCGATGAAAAGGTCTTTTTTGCTACCTGGTCCTGTTTCTTTGCCTCCTTCTCACAAGGAACCTGCGGAAAGGCACTAAGACTCTTCTTTGAACAGGCAGCCTGTATGACCAGGCTCTCCGGCGAAGGATGTGAAGAGAGAAAAGCCGGGTCCTCAGGGGCAGCCCTGTACCTCCTTGCAACACTCTTTGATACCGCAGGAGCAGACAAAGGTTTCTTCCAAACTTCCATAATAGGATCAGTCAAGGCATCATTGAATGGAAGCAAAGGCTCAACCACCGAATTTGGAGAATGCAAGACTTCTGTGAGGAGGTTAGACTTGAACTCCACTGTAGGCAGAGTCAATTGAAGAAGCTCAGCAGCTTTTCTCATAACCAGATGGTAAGGCTGGATATCTTTAGATGGAGCACCTGAGCCTGAGGGCAACTCCCACTCTGGAGAGAAATCAAGGGTCCCAGAATCTGCCAATTCCTCAAAACAGCTCTCCTCTAGTTCACCTTCCTCAACGTCAGACTGAGAGCCCATACAACTCTGCTCCTCCAGATGGCGCTGTGCTTCTCTTCTGGATCTCTCCTTAACACGCCTCGCAGCCGGATCCACCAGCGGCTTCGACGAACTCGAGACCGGCGCTGGTATCGAAACCGACGGCACAGAAGAATGCCCTCGAGGGTGATCAGGAGCAGGCGACGCCGGAACCGGCGTCGACGACTTCGGCGGAGCCGGGAAATGCCAATGCGGCGTCGGAGCCGGCATATAGGGCATAAACGGAGCCGGAGGATAGGAGTGAGGAACTCCCAGGCTGAATGCCAATGGACCCGTGGGACCCGAAGGCGCACCAGAGGGGTACCATGCCCTTGAGAAGACACCATACATCACGTTAAGAAACGCAGAAGGGTCCTGGCCTGGAGCAGGAAAGGGCAGCTGAAAACCATCAGGCCGGTCCTGAAGAGGGATCGGATTCGGCTCTTCGACAGGCGCGGAATCCACATCCTCCCGGGCCTCTTCCTCTTCACGGGCCGGGGACGGCGCCGGAGACGGACTCGGAACCGGAGAAGCCTTCGGAGCCGGAGATGGAGATCGCCCACGCGACTCAGAAGGCGAGGCCTCACCTTCATGCTCGGAGACTTCGAGGGTAACCACCTTCGAACGTACCTTCTTCGGAGACCTCGACCTCGAGCCCGACTCCTTACCAGACCGACGCCGGGACTCATGCCTCCTCTTCTTGTGCCTTTTCTTCGACTTCGAAACATGATCCGCCGACTTCGAAGATGACCTCTCTCGAGAAGCAGATCTCGACCTCGCCCTGGACTTCGACCTCGCCCTTCGAGAACGAGACCTCGACGACTTCTCCTTTCCAGCTTTCACCTTCGCAACCAGAAGTTTGGCTTCTCTCTCCCTCAGGGCCTTCGGATTCATCTTCCGACATGAAGAACAATCCTCCACATCATGGTCGGAACTTAAGCACCAGATGCAGTCTTCATGGGGGTCGGTAATGGACATCATTTTACCGCACTCCCTGCAGGGCTTGAAGCTGGTCTTCTTAGATGACATCTTCGAAGAAACAGGATACAGAGAAGCAGAAATAACCAACAAAATGGCAACAATGTACCAGTAGGCTACAGAGATTCCCGATAACCGTTAGCGTCGACGACGCGGAAAAAAGGGAACTGATGTCATCACGCCGGCGTGGGCCTGTTATAGGCGTCGGTGACGTCAGCGGAGTCGCGAGCGGAGCCGTGTCTCTGTGACGTCCTATCCACGTCGGCGCGAGGCTACGAAAAAAGAATTTCCGAATGTTGCTGGCGCAAGGGGGATATTCACAAGGTGAGGAATCCACACGGCAGATGTATCTATCAGAAGGATTAGTTACTTACCTGTAATCCTAGTTCTCTTCCAGGGGTATCCTCATCAAAGTCATAAGCATTAGAATATTCCGGCCCATGCGCGGGACCACGGAAACACTATATTATATGTGCCCTACATATATATATATATATATATATATATATATATATACTCTCATATATGTATAAAGCAAACACTTTGGAGCTTGGGAGGGAAGCACGACCATGGTCCACCCTCCGGCCATTACATGCAGCCTGCCGTTACCTTCGTGTTATTCTTTATCACTGCGACACTTTTCAGGGCTCACACCCCTTCTTCTTGGGCAAACAAAACACACGCCTGAGACCTGCATCAATTGTTCTCCAACTTTATTAATGCCATCCCCACCTCCCATGGGCGTGTGAGCCCTGAAACGCGTCGGCAGTGATAAAGAATAACACGAAGGTCACGGCAGGCTGCATGTAATGGCCGGAGGGCGGACCATGGTCGTGCTTCCCTTCCAAGCTCCAGAGCGTTTGCTTTATATATACATATATATATATATATATATATATATATACCTCTGTGTAGGCCGAAACGTTATGCTGGCGTGGTGTACTGAGAAATAAAAAACTCACCTGCACTCTGGGTCTTCCGTGTTCTTTCTGGTCGATGGCTGAGGATTGAAGGTCTGTCGTAGCGATGGTACAAGTGCGGAAATATATATATATATATATATATACACACATATATATATATATATATATATATATATATATATAAAAATATGTAATAGCAGCCAAATAACATCAGAGCTGAAATATGCTGTGAAGAATTTCCACCATACATGAATAATATGCATTAGAAACATGGGAAACAACACCATAGATTGTTTAGAAACTGTTTTAATGCTTAGAAATCAGTAGAAATTCTTATAACTCACTGAAAGCATAGAAAGCTCCCAGGCTGCATTGCAAACACAGTCTAAAAAGACTGAAAAGCTAACCTGTAGCTGTATGTAATACAAAAACTGACACCGTGCCTTTAAGGCACTCATGACCCCCAGTATCCCATCATGCCTCAGGGGTGACAGTTAGGTCAGTTGTTCTTTTCGGAGACTGAAAAAAAAAAAGTAACAAATAGGTTAACCATATCTCCTTATTAAAAAATGTCCTTTGCCCGGGGAGGCGGGAGGGTTGCTTATGACTTTGATGAGGATACCCCTGGAAGAGAACTAGGATTACAGGTAAGTAACTAATCCTTCTCTTCCAGGGGATCCTCATCAATAGTCATTAGCATTAGAATAGAATAGCGAGCCTCTCCTCATCCCTGCGGGCAAAGGAATAACAAGACAGTAATCTCATCAACAAGCCTGAGCAGACCATGGGATACCCAAACAGATTTCTCAAGGAGGCTTGCCCTCCTTGAGTATCGTCCCTGGAATCAGATTCTAGACAGTAATGCCTCGTAAAGGTATGAACTGATTTATAGGTTGCAGCCTTGCATATCTCTGACATTGGAATGTCATGTAAGAAAGCCACTGTGGCCGCTTTCCCTCTGGTAGAATGCGCTTTGGGTGACACCAATAAAGGCTTGCCTGCAAGCTGATAGGCCAATTTAATGCAGGAGGCAATCCATCTGGAGATGGATCTCTTGGCTGCTGGAAACCCCGTTCTCATTGAACCATAGTTCAGAAACAGCTGATCCGTCTACCTGATCCCCTTGGTCTTTTCCAAATAGAACTTGAGCACTCTCTTAAGATCCAAGGAGTGCCGTAACCGCTCGGCTGGGGTCGTAGGATTTGGAAAAAACGAAGGGAGGGAAATGGACTGATTTATATGAAAATCAGAAATCACCTTAGGCAAGAAGGATGGATGAGCTCTCAGGACTACTCTATTGTGGTGGAAAACAGTATATGGGTCGCCACTAAAAAGGCTGCTTTCCAAGAGAGATGTTGCAAAGAGGCCTTGTGGATGGGTTCGAAAGGAGGTGACATTAACCTGGAGAGAACCAGGTTCAATTCCCAAGGAGAAGGATTTCGCACAGGAGGATAGACTTTTTTCAACCCCTGGAGGAAGTCCTTAACCACCGGAACCTGAAAGAAAGAAATCTGATTAGGTGATTTCCTGTACGCTACTATGGCTGACAGATGCACTCTAATGGATTCAGAAAAGGGGGTGGTGATGGACAGAGTATCTGAATTAAGCAGAACACTCGTACCCAGTCAACAGATCAGGGCTTGATCCATCACCTTTTTTTATCTCACTGCACCATCCCAGCTCAGAACCTGGCTACATGCAAATTAGTCTGTCCCTGGCCCAGTGCATCATGGGAACAGGGCAGACCAAACTACCAAGCCAATTCTTTTACTGGAAAGGAAACAAGCTTCCGGGGACCGGTTTCTGGCATTACAGCCGTCATCGGCCCGGCTTGCTTGAATCCTGATGGTGCAGTGAGCAAGGGACTCATGTCTGAGCATACCCTTCCACGCTTATGGTGGACAAAACAATTCAGAAAAGGGGGTGGTGATGGAAAGAGTATCTTAATTAAGCAGAACACTCGTACCCAGTCAACAGATCAGGGCTTGATCCATCACCGTTTTTTAGCTCACTGCACCATCCCAGCTCAGAACCTGGCTACATGCAAATTAGTCTGTCCCTGGCTGTTAGACCTGGCACCTTGGCGTGAGTCTCCCTTCCACTTTTTGCTGATGTGCCTCCGATGTTTTGCTGGTTTTCCGATACTCAGGGCACTGCGCCACGGCTGACCCGTGCCGCAGTGCAAGTGCTCCCTACTGTAAATTGTACATGCGATTGGTATCCATGATTGGTTCATTGGATTTACTGTTAGTCCCTAGTAAAGTGCACTAGAGAGTGCCGGGGCTTGTAGATGCCAATACTGCTAGTGGGCTTGCAGCGCTGGTTGCGCCACCCACCGAAGCAGCCGTAAAGATGTGTCTGGGAACTGCGACCGCAGAACCCGCGTGCGGTCTCGTACTGTCACGCCAGCTGGGCAAGTGCACCCACTTGCCAGCCCCGAACCTTCCCTTGACTACATATTAGTCACCCCTATGGTAGGCCTGCGGGCAGGATGCGTTGTAGGTGTAAGGTAGGACAAGCCCTGATGTGTGTGGCATGTCCTAGTAGTGACTTACCACCAAAACCGTATTTCACTATTGAAGGCTACCTGCTCCATTAGGCCAGACTGAGCTGCTGGAATTATTACACCCTATAATCCCAGCAGGCTCAAGGAGCATGGTAGCGAGTCATGTTTAGTATGCCTGAACTCAGGATGATAAAATATTTCTTTTAGTAAAGTTTATTTTAGTATCCTGGGTTTGCAAATGCTACTTTTAGAAAGTTAGCATTTGCTTGCCTAACCATTTCAGCCGCCTCTGCTGGTATGTGTATCTGACTGTCTGGGACGTGTGAGTGACAGGGCTGGGGGGATGACAGGTGGTGAATGCGCAGATTACACCTTAGTGGGAGGTGGGAGTGCCTCTTGACTCGAACTGTAACTGTGCTCTGCCACCACAATGCTGGCTCCACCCTCCTGGGGAGCGACTGATGACTCAGCCGGCACCTGGCCCAGGAAGGGCGAAGCCCCCATCAACAAGGTACTCTGGCCGCCCCTGTCCGCACAATGCTGGCTCCACCTCCTGTGGGGCGTCTGATGCGCCTGCCCCTCACACTGAAAGCAGAAGCCAGAGTACACCCGCCAGGGTACTCAAGGACTGAGAGTGGCTATGCAAAGGCCCCCCTGGCCTGTGAGAACAAAAGAATTGGCCTATAAAAGAAGGAGCCCTGCTCCTTGAAAATTAGATCCTGTTTGGGCCACAGAAGGACTCTGCCCGACGAGAAGGACCGTGAGAGACAAGGAAGGGTGCTGACTCTTGCCTGTGTCTGGTGCCTTGCTGCCGAAGGAGGGGAAGAAGAAAAGACTACGAGAAGACTTTTGCTTTACTTTGTGCCAAACTCTGCTAAAGAGATCTCCAAGGGCTTGCAACTGAACTTGCCCCCTGACCAGCGCCCCAGGACCAGTGGGCGCTACCCCCTGAAAGAAAGCGACTGCGGGTGCTGACCCTCGCTGCAGTACCGACGGAGGAATCTCCTCCAAGGCGACGACATCTACCTGACCACCGTGACCGGGGCCCAAAGCAACAGCGAAAGCAAAGCGAGGACCAGCCGCCGCTGGCCCGAACACCGTGACCGCAACTGCACCGGGAGCCCGAGAGCAAAGCAAAGGAGGACCCGTCCGGTCCAAGCTCTCGAGTGGACTGCGCTACGAACAGCCACTCACCTGCAAAGACGGACAGTTGCCCGGTGAGAATCCGCAAGGTCGGTAACCTGCCCGACAGCCCAGCTGTGAGCGCACAGCTGCACCGGCACTTGGCTGGGTACGTCCTGCACTTGGGGACCGTACTGCCACTTGCCACCACCGCACAGCCGCCGCCGCCAGGGTCGGAGCGGACGACGAGGAGAGGACCCTGCCGCCACAGAACACCGCTGCCCCGGATGACCCATGAACTGCTCGGCTGAGAGCCGCAACGAACAGCGACCCCGGGAAGGCAACGCGACGTGGGACAGATCCCCTGAGAGCCGCCTGCTCCACAAGAACTTTGTTGACATCGGCCTGAGGGCCCTAAGAGAACGCTTAAACTGCTAGAAAGAACTGTGGTAACCTGAACTGAGTAATTTGCAACCGTTATCGTAAAGTACGTTGACTGTATTCACAAGCCTGCTTAAAATCTATATAAAGATATATATTTTTACAGAATACAGTCTGGTCTCGTTGTGTGGTGGGTTGGTTGTAAAGGTGTACTATTGCAAGTGTTTAACCCTATTTGCCCCAAAGATTAGCCTACGACTGCTTAAGCCACACTACCTAGAGGGTAAGCAGAGGTTGTCTGGAAGGTAACCCTCAGCCCTGACGAGGAAGAGAGAGTCCCTGCTTGTCGCTAGTGTTGCACTGCGCCAACTAGAGCCTCCCCCTTCCTACACTGGCCCAGTGCATCATGGGAACAGGGCAGACCAAACTACCAAGCCAATTCTTTTACTGGAAAGGAAACAAGCTTCCGGGGACCGGTTTCTGGCATTACAGCTGTCTTCGGCCCGGCTTGCTTGAATCCTGATGGTGTAGTGAGCAAGGGACTCATGTCTGAGCATACCATTCCACGCTTATGGTGGACAAAACGATTCAGAAAAGGGGGTGGTGATGGACAGAGTATCTGAATTAAGCAGAACACTTGTACCCAGTCAACAGATCAGGGCTTGATCCATCACCGTTTTTTAGCTCACTGCACCATCTCAGCTCAGAATCTGGCTACATGCTAATTAACCTGTCCCTGGCCCAGTGCATCATGGGAACAGGGCAGACCAAACTACCAAGCCAATTCTTTTACTGGAAAGGAAACAAGCTTCCAGGGACCAGTTTCTGGCATTACAGCCGTCTTCGGCCCGGCTTGCTTGAATCCTGATGGTGTAGTGAGCAAGGGACTCATGTCTGAGCATACCCTTCCACGCTTATGGTGGACAAAACGATTCAGAAAAGGGGGTGGTGATGGACAGAGTATCTGAACTCGGCAGAACACTCGTACCCAGTCAACAGATCAGGACTTGATCCATCACCGTTTTTTTTAGCTCACTGTACCATCCCAGTGATCCATCACCGTTTTTTAGCTTGTTTCCTTTCCAGTTAAAGAACTGGCTTGGTAGTTTGGTCTGCCCTGTTCCCATGATGCACTGGGCCAGGGACAGACTAATTTGCATGTAGCCAGGTTCTGAGCTGGGATGGTGCAGTGAGCTAAAAAACGGTGATGGATCAAGCCCTGATCTGTTGACTGGGTACGAGTGTTCTGTTTAATTCAAATACTCCGTCCATCACCACCCCCTTTTCTGAAGCACTCTAATGGAGGCATATTTCAACCCCGAAGTTGCCAAGGAAAGGAGGTATGGAAGGATTACCTCCTCCTGCCCTTTAGTAGGATCTAGGTGACGATCCCTACACCATATGGAAAACCTTTTCCACTTGAACGCATAAGACACTCTCGTGGAAGGTCTCTTAGCCTCTTTTAAAATGTACATACATTCGGGAGGCAGGTTCAGATGCCCATATTGCAGGACCTTAGGTGCCATGCTGTTAGGTTCAGTGATGGGAGGTTGGGATGCAGTATCCTCCCGTTCATCTTGCTCAACAGGTCCGGCCTGCAAGGAAGTGGTCTGTGTGGACACACAGACAGATGCAGAAGGTCGAGGTACCACCACTGTTGTGGCCAATCCGGAGCTATCAAGATCATTTCCAGGTCTGACCTGAGGAGCTTGGACACTACCTTCGGAATCAAAGCCAGGGGAGGAAACGCGTCATTATCAGCACAGCCCAGCGCCTGAGTGAGGAGGTCTTGAAGGAGATCGCTGAACTAGAGGAAACTATCAAACGGGACAGTAGTTTTACTGATGCCAAGGAACATCTAGAGAAAATAAATACAGACCTTGATGAATATAAGGAGTACATGGTGACACAGAAAACCAGAGGACTACAGCGTAATCTCCAACGTTACACACACGAGTGGGCTTTTCCATACACTACTGACACATACTATCAATCAAATCAAGAACAACAGCCACAGAACAGTAGTAATAGAAGCGGTAAGACACCACGTTTCCAACAACGGAAAAGAACACCAGCAAACTGGTCTTTTGCCAATACATCAAGTGAGGAAGACCTAGAACCAGGTCCTAGTACCAGTAGAGTCAGATTTAATCAGCCAGAAACCTCTAACACTGATTTGAATACCTTGTTGAGGAATTTTTTAGAGCAGGGTCAAGCTTCCAACAAAGGCCCGGTGTTCCAACAACAACAAGGAAGGGGGAGAGGACGCGGAAATCGCCCACAACAACAATGGCAAACCTCCTCACCACGACTGACGCGGAGCAAGGGGAAGAAACCACTGTGAACAGCATTGTAGTGAATCTATCTAGCTACCACTTGACAGTTGCCGAAGAGAAGATGCTGAATAAAGGGTTGGGCTTTGTGCCCACACCTAATCACGATGCTTTTAGGTGTCGCACTGAGTTTTATGAAACTATGCGTAGAATAAAACTCAAAAAATTCTTTGCGAAACAAATATCTGAAGAACCGACTGGCTTTCATTCTAACTTAAGAAAACCCTCGTCGTTTTGCCCAACCTATGCATCTATTGGCCCTGAGACCGCAGTGTTCGAAGCCAAAGTCCTGGAAGAGATTACAGAAATTGAAAACAAAAACAATTCTGGCTTTTTCAAAAACATGACGAAAGACGACTGGGAATCGATCAAGTCCCTTCAGAACAACGATGAAATAATCATAAAAAGCGCCGATAAGGGCGGCGCCATTGTGATTTTAAATATGGCTGATTACGAAGCAGAAGTTCGAAGACTTTTGGATGTTAGAGCTAATTACCAACCTCTAGTTAGAGATCCAACACCTGAACTAAAAGAGACTATCACCCAACTAGTGGCGAATGCAAAAGAAAAGAAATGGATAAATGCTAAAGAGGCTGAGTTCCTCATCAACACCAACCCGAGGACTCCGGCCTTTTATATTCTTCCGAAGATACATAAGCCTGCCAGGCCACCCCCTGGCAGGCCTATTGTGTCAGGGATCCAATCTATATTGGAACCTTTGTCTCAATTTGCAGACTACTACTTGCGTGAATCAGTCATAACCCAAAACTCCTTTGTAAAGGACACCACAGATATTCTGAACACCCTGGATTCTATGTCCTTTAATCCAACTACAGAATATATTGTAACCATAGACATTGAGTCTTTATACTCCTGTATCCCTCAGGAAGCAGCACTCATGGCAATATCAAGAGCCTTGAATAAACAAGAATGGTTCTATGATGCACCACAGAGCTTCATATTACAGTGCGTGGAACTAGCACTGACAAGGAATTATTTTTGCTACAAAAACGACCTCTTTTTGCAAGTAACCGGAACTTCTATGGGTGCGACGATGGCACCTAGTGTAGCCTGTATCTACGTAGGTCAGTTTGAGGAGCATGTCATCGAATCTGACAACAACCCTTATAAAGATCATTTACGCCTATGGAAACGTTATATCGATGACGTGCTCCTCATTTGGTCGGGTGAAGAAGACTTACTTGTACAGTTTTTAAACTGGTTAAACACCCAGGACATGAGTCTTTGTTTCACATGGAAATACCATCACACAAGCGCTGTCTACCTCGACCTTGACATAGAAGCCTGTGAAGGGAAATTTGCTACCAGTGTACATCAAAAACCCACCGACAGAAACTCGCTACTAGCCTACCACTCGTACCACCCGAGGGCACTAAGGGATAACCTCCCAGTAGGCCAATTTATGCGATACAGAAGAAACTGTTCCTCGACGGATGTATTTACAGAACAGGCAAAAGAACTTAGCAGTAGATTACAGGCAAGAAATTACCCTAGTAAAGTAATCCGGCAAGCGAATAAGAGAGCCTTGAACACACCACGAGCAGCCCTCTTGGAGTCAAATGCGAAAGAAAAATCAGAATGCCTCCCAGTTGTCATGACCTTCGATCCATTGGCATCCAAAATCCGTCAAGCCATCAGAAAACACTGGCACATTTTGTCGACACAAGAGCACAAGATGCCACCACCTCGCTTTGCGTTCCGCAGGGCCCAAAATCTAAAGGATAAATTAGTCCACACAAGGATGATAGAAAAAACCTCCACTGAGAACACCACCGTACCAAACGGGCATTATCCTTGTGGGAGTTGCTCGGTTTGTCACCTCACGAAAAAAAGCATAACAGTTGTACTAAAATCTGGCAAGGTTTGGACACTGAACCACTTTAGCAACTGTAACACCACAAACGTGGTGTATAGACTCACTTGTGAATGCGGCCTTGAGTATATCGGATTAACTACGCGCAAGATCAAACTCCGTATACAAGAACATTTAAGTACCATACGCCAAGGCAAACTGACTACAAAGCTTGTGCAACACTGTCATCGAAATAAACATTCATTCACCTGGGTGGTACTAGAGAGAGTTTTGGGGGAGACCCAGACTATAGAAAAACGTCTACTGACAAAGGAGGCACGTTGGATTTTTCAAGAGCAGAGTGAACAACGGGGACTCAACGAACTGTTGGAATGGAACAGGCTACACTAAAACCAAGATATAGGTGTTCCTTGGCACAGTATTCTGAGGTCCCACATGACATTATTTGTCGTGGCTTCCTCGCTCGGCCTCTCTCTCTGCTCTCACTGAGGGGTTTAACCTGCCACAAAGAGTTCCCCTTACCATATCCAATGGGTTGCTCCACAAAAAATAGGGGCCTTTAAGAATGGCTAACGATAAAACTGAGGGGTTTGACCTGCTACAAAGATTTCCCCTTACCATATCCAATGAGTTGCTCCACAAAGAAAGGGGGCTTTTAAGAATGGCTAACGATAAAACAATAATTCTTTGAACTCCCATGGTTCAGGTTTTATAGTGGTTACTCTGTCCATTCCATTTATCACCATAATAAGATCGATCTCTGTGCCAATCAAGCTGCTCTAATACATTATCTCTTTCCATTGGGAAGATGGAATCAACCTGCTATTTAGCGCAGCATGAATACAGAAAGATCACGTTTTTAATACCATACAGGGCATTGGCTTCAAATGTGGCAGTCGAGTATTATTGATAAATAGAGCGATAATTGTCAGCCTTCGTTATGCTTCTCCCACGTATACGACCCCGGTTTGTTTACAATTGAGGGAGGCACTACCCATACATACTGACGTTTACACACCACAAAACGTTGGCCCAATCAAACATAATGGCCCTTACGCCCTGCGATGCAAGGACCAATAGAAATGGGTTTAATAATATAGCCCTATGACGCGTGACCCACGTGACGCCATGAACCAATCGGGAGCACAGAACAAAAATAAATAGGACGTTCCCCAAACACTCGGCGATCCGGTGTTGAGAAGACGCCGTTCGTGCCTTCTCCACAGGTAACCGCCGCGCGGTGACAGCTCCGCTTTGACAACAGGAGTCCCGGTAAGATTAGACAGGCAATCTCTAATGTCGGCCCACGCCGGCTTTTTGTTTCTCCCTGCGGCAGATACAAGTTAAGGGAGCACGAAACCACACTTACCGACTGGAAGTGGGTTCTCTGACGTCCAAAGACGCGATCATAAGCGGTATGATAGCACAAGCCCAGAACCAGGTATTGAACATTTCCCTATTGGTTGTGAGAGAGCAGTACACGGCAAAATCAAAGGCAGCTTCTTATACATGCCTTTCTTGATTTACAGCACGCCCAACATAGTACTGCTGGCAGTGGCTTTCTTTAAAAACATTCGCCCTGAAGAAATTGCCTGAAAACCTACCATGGCAATGAAACATGTCGGCAGTGAGTTGAAAGCGAATCGATAGGTAGTATTCGCTTCTCTCCTCTTTTATGTTTATATGTTTACTGTTGCAGACAAGAAGATACAAATAAAAAGGTTTATGTTTCTTGCATGCACAGTATATGGTTTTGTTATATGTTGAATGTTGTTAGTCCTTGTCACATATAAGTTTGTGTACACTGCACC
This sequence comes from Lissotriton vulgaris, assembly GCF_964263255.1. Taxonomy (NCBI): domain Eukaryota; kingdom Metazoa; phylum Chordata; class Amphibia; order Caudata; family Salamandridae; genus Lissotriton; species Lissotriton vulgaris. The sequence continues at coordinate 1,488,307,433 of NC_141694.1, read as the reverse complement.
ATTCACTGTCTTTTTACTTTTGGGAGTCGGACACGTTTGCGTTAAGCTAGTGGACACCGATGATGAGAACAGGGCTAACCTGGTGAGTACCAACCAGGAGCCCCATTGGTGGTTCGCCCGTGAGGTGTCCTCTAGCTATTCACACATTTTTTCAAATGTTGTCTTTCTAGTGAATGTTAGTACTGTGTTGTCTAATGTTAGATATATCAGAGAGTGGCTACTTTTATTAATTACTTTTGGCAAGTTTCTTGAGCATGATAACTACTTCTATCTTTAGAAGAGTAATTGGAATGATCTATTGACAAATCCAAGTATGCCCATAGTTTTACAGAAAGGATTGCCTTTGGGACTAGGTGTTTTGTGTTTTGTGACTGAATGAGTGGAGGGCTACCTAGTCCCTGAAATCCCTCTTAACTCCTAATATTTGAGCGAGGAAACGCGTAAGCCAATGTTCCCGACCAATCCATCAGGAGAGCATTCACCTGCGTCCCTGGCCGGTGGAATCTGGACGCGAAGGCGTGGCATTTTGCGTTTTCGTCGTCTGCAAACAAGTCTATGGCTGGACGACCCCAACAACGAAAAAGCTCTTTTACCACTTCGTCGTTTAGCACCCAGTCTGGCTGATCTTCAAAGTGCCTGCTGAGTGCGTCTGCTTTGATGTTTAACTCGCCTGGAAGGTGCACCACCACCACTGAGAGGCTTCGAGAGAGAAGCCAGTTCCAGATGGTTTGAGCCTCCTGGGAGAGAGGGTGTGACCGCGTGCCTCCTTGCTTGTTCAGATAGAACATGGTGGTTGTATTGTCCGTCTGAACTAGGACTGAGTTGGACTCGATTGCTGGAAGAAAAGCTTTGAGAGCTAGATACACCGCTCTGAGTTCCAGCATGTTGATGTGGTACGTCTGCTCCTGCGCAGACCACAGAACCTGAATCTGAAAGGGAACCATGTGCGCTCCCCAGCCTTGCAGAGAGGCATCTGTCACTATAGACATGGTTGGTAGAGGCTGGTGAAAAGGCACTCCCACCAGCACATTCTTCGTCCGAGTCCACCATTTGATGGCATCTTTTGCTGCTTGGGAAAGAGTGATATGATCTTCCCAACGCCCTGTCGCTTGGTCCCACTGGTCTTCGAGAGCTTGTTGTAGAGGCCGCATTCTCAGCCTGGCGTTCTGGATGAGAAAAATGCAGGACGCCATGGAACCCAGCAGAGAGGCAACCTGTCGGACTGTTGGAAACCGAGACTCTAGTAGAATCCCACATTTCTGCCTCATGGAAAAAAGTCTCTCCTCCGAAGGAAACGCTTTTCCCAATTTTGTGTCCAGAACGGAGCCTAGGTAGTGGATGGACTGTGTCGGCCGCTGGACTAACTTCTCCAGATTGACATGGAGACCGAGCCTGTGCAACTGGTGTAGGCAGAGTTGAAGATTGTGTGCTACCTGTACCGGAGATGGGCCTTTTAGGAGCCAGTCGTCCAGGTACAGATAGATGAAGAGCCCCTTTTTGTGAAGAAAAGCCGCCACCACTGCCATGCATTTGGTGAAGACTCGTGGTGAGGACTTGAGGCCGAAGGGTAGCACTTTGTACTGGTAGTGTTTGTTTCCTGCGACAAACCTCAAGTACTTGTGATGCCGCAGTGCAATCGGAATGTGAAAGTATGCATCTTGCAGATCCACCGAACACATCCAATCTCCGGCTTGAAGATGTGGGCATATTTGGTGAAGAGCTAACATGCGGAACTTTAATCTGACAAGGACCTTGTTTAGGAGACGAAGATCGAGTATGGGCCTATTGTGTTTTTATCTAGGAACCTAAATAATTATTGCTATTTTATGCCCTTGTACGGCTATAATCAATAATATCCCTATAATAGCATAAAAATCAGATCCATATTTAGTAAATAGCCCTTGCAGTCCAAAGCACGGCAAAGCTACTTCCTTGGATTCCTAGAGAGCACAACGAGTTCTTTCGACACACCAAACCTCCAGCAACCTGGGAAATCCCCATTTGCTTTTGTTTTGATTTGTCATTGAACTCCTGCGAACACTAAAGGAACAGTCAGTTCTTAGTGACATTTTTATTGACGTCTTATGTCCAAACCTTACGTCAAACTCGGCACCTTTCAGGTATAAATATACCAACGTTGCCTTAAGCAAACACACGGTGGTGGTTTTGGAGCCGAGCAGCTATCTACTTGCCCGAGAGCCCAGCTGATGCGAGAGCCCACGGACGCTGCCCCTCCCTTTTGACGCATTGAGAGAGACGCTGTCTTTTCTCCTGCCGAGAAATCCAGCTCCGGTGTTCTCAGCCACCTTCGCGGGCTTCTGGAATATCGAGTCCTGAAAGAGAGATACCAGACCTCCTGCATTCTATTACCCAGGTACGGAGCTGACTAAACCCTTAAAGAGAATTCTTGAGTCAGATTCTTGGCAAAACCAACTTAACTTAAACTGCTACTTACTTACTCCTTCCCACATATTAGGCTTAGGTCAGGTACACCGGGGTAGGCGTATTTAGAAGGACCAGTTGAGTACGATTAGTTAATGTATATACGTATGTATATATTTTATCCATTTTAAAGTATCTTATGGCTAAGAAACCATATCAATGCTTTTACAGTATTATTTCATAATACTCTGTACGCACTTTACATTAAGTATTGCAATTATGGCAATTCATTTCTCTTGCATGAGAAAGAAGACTGCTTAATAAATTACACCTTTTATTGAAAACGCCTGTCTCTCTATTCTCTGCACTCTGGTGAAACTAAGTACGCACAATTTGACTGAGTGAAATAGCGGTCTATTGTTTTCACACGACTCTGGAGATACACTCTTATTCTGAGGAAGCAAAGTTGTCATGTTATATGGTTGTCAGAAGCTAATCCCTTCTTGTCTATCCAGGGAGGTTAAACTCCTCCTCGTTTATTCGAGAAAGTTTCTAGTGACCTCCGAGCTAGCTGGCAAACCTTAAGTCTAATATAGTCAGTAGCGACCTAGTCGACCTCAGTCCTACGTCTACACTGCTGAATATATTATTCCAATGCGCAGAGCCTATTGGGAATATAGGAACTACACGGCGCCCAACGTTTGGCAAGGCGATAAAACTAACGCAAGACGTTAGAGTAACTCAGTCGTGCTTTTTCACACAGACCCTTTTTCCCGTAAATACTACAAAAGACGTCTGGAGTGGGTAAAAGGTTAAAATCCGCCGGAACTTAGTAGGAAGATTTTCCTATGTATAGTTTTTGGTTTAGTCAACGTTGAAGGATACAGTGTTCCAAAATATTGTGCACCTAATCTTTGTTTCCTTGAAACTTGATCTGCAACAAAAACCTTTCTGCAAGTAAAATGGGGGAAAGTGAAGACGAAAGGGAGGCAGCTAGAATAAGCAGCTCGACTCCTAGAGGATGACACAAGTCTCCAACAGAATGACCCGAATGCTATACTCATTCCGGTCAACATAAGAAAGACTATAACTCTTAAACTTATTAAAAATTGACTGACATCACGAGGTGGTACAGTCATATTCGTGGTAGAGGCCCATCAATATCGTAGACAGAGGTATTCTATTCATGGATAAACTTTCCAGCAGCAAACGCTGTAACACACGAATTCCACTATTACAAAATAGAGGAACCTCCGGATGAATACACTCCTTTCGAGGACGTTGAAATTCTACTAAATTACCAAGAGCACCTGCTCTGGTTTAAAGGCGCCCTAAAACAATGTTCACATCACCAGGCTCGGTCCACTAGGTAGACCAGGAGCAACGTGGCCGGTTCTAGCCAGCTTCACACCACATCAAGACATCGAAAAAAATGTCAGACCGGGAACTTTTAGCCCAGCTAAAAGTACTAATTAAAATACATAGACAATTAGTCCAATATGTAATGCGGACTTCAACAGTCCAACCAGCTATTAACATTCCACAGCTGACCCCTCATCAGGGAAACACAAACAAAATTACACCACAGAACATACAATCATGTCTTGGTAAAACACCCGCAAAACGGGAACAAATTCCATTCTGGCTAGCACAAAAGATAACTCAAATAGAGGCAGTGTTTACGGATACTACCCCTAGTGAGAAACACAGAATTCTGACTATCTGCCTTCCAATGGGGATCGCACCACATGTGGAGGATTGTGACACTTGGGGCACAGTCTTTGCTTCCATTTACACAAAAACACATGGTGTTCCGTCCATGGCGGCAATACCAGATGTACTAAGACAGATTAAAAATGAATACGGTCCAGAACCTGCTTTAACTCTCTGTATGATATTACTGAAAGACTTCAAGCAGGTCTCTGCTATATTATTAGCCAACATAAAAGGAAAAGCAGCATCTGTGGCGATCCGCCAGAAATTGAAAGAAACAGATATAACAGCCCAACCAATTGAACATGCCAGAATCATAGAAAAATCCTATGAAGAATTAGGTAGAGATAGTTTGGGTGGGAAACCGGTAACACCCCAAGTAACTGAAAATCCTGAAAAGATATTTATTACAAATAATCTAAACACTCCAAAAAAGAGTTGGGATGGAAATAAACAATCCACTCCAAAAGAAAAAGAGATTCCAGTCCAGAGGAAGGTCTCCTCGGCGGAGAGAAAGCCCTCTGAGAAAAGTACAACCTTAGAAATAGGGATAATTTGAAAAAGCCTGATAGATATCAAGATATTGATACACGTCCCTCTCGATCTTTTCAGACTTCCTCGCAGAAATCGGAAAGAAGAGGACGGTCAGAACACAGGGAAGAGCACGTCAAGTCCAAAGACAAGGAACCTGCTCAAAGTAAAAAATTACAATTTCCAAGAAAGAAGGTAGACAGTATTAAAATAATCAAACATGCCGAGGATACTGAGGACACAGCTGAAAAACGGAGAGTGGGTACAGACAATGCTAGACAGCGCAGCAGAAGTGACAATAGCTTGCAAGATCCTGATGAATCATCTAAAGACAGTGGACACGAATGAATACATTCAGGTGGAAACTGCAGATACCAGAGTTAGCAAACCTCATAAAATATACGAAATAACATTGTGTATAGAGGGAGATAAGACTAGGAAAGAAAGGGGTCTGTTTTGGGATAACCTTTCAAAAGGCTATGACATCCTATTAGCTGAGAAAGACTGGCCACCAGAGTTTGTGAGGGAGTGCCCTCATGGCGAAGAAATGATTATGCCTGCCTTCTCAAATCATATTCCAATACATAGAAAATACACATATGCAAGAAAATGGGCAGTAGCTCAAGCTCCTGCATTATATAAAAATCCTGTAGGATGGGATGAGGACTTCCCTCCTCACAAACTCCAGTTAAAATGTCAACCAACTGCACAAAGGCAGTACCCAATTAAGCAGGAAGCTAAAAAACAAGTCAAGGAGATCTTAGATCAACTTGAATACCAAGGGGTGATCGAAACATGCACCTCTCAAATGAACAATCCTTTGTTTCCTGTCTCCAAGCCAGACGATTCATATCGTCTAGTCTTGGACTACAGACACCTTAACTCATGTTGCAAAACATTTGCAGTACAAAACTCACACAGTGCAGCACTAATGAATAACATCGTTCGCATAAAATACAAAACAACATTAGACATCTCTAATGGATTCTTTTGTCAAAACATTGCACCTGAAAGCAGGTATTCAACCGCTTTCTCAATAAATGGGGTCACAGAAAAATTTCTGTCGACTCCCACAGGGATTCAAGAATAGCCCAGGATTATTCTCAGCAAGGGTAACAGAGTTACTACAAATATATGATGATGAGGCGTTATCTTATGTCGATGACATCTATCTCACAGATGATGACCTGGATACTCACTTGAAAAGAGTGAACACCATAATACTTGGGTTCGCAGCAGAGGGTTACAAATTCAACTTTAAAAAGTCACGAATTGCCCACCTAACTGTCCTATTTTTAGGATATGAAATATCAAGTGAAGGCAAAAGCCTAGCAGACAACTTCTTAGAGAAGTGCGCTGTACTCCAAGCACCAAAAACGCTGAAGATCTTACAATCAATACTAGGTTTCCTGAATTTCGGAAGAACTTACATTCTAAATTATGCAGAGAGGGTTAAACCTCTCTATGAATTAATAAAACCTGATTTTAAACCAATCAATTGGACTCAGAAACGCACAGAAATTTTGAGATCATTGCAAACAGACATGTTAGCTAAAACAAACTCACGACAGCACACGCAACCTTGTAATCCGAGTCATCCCAGGAAGATGCGGATTCACGGACCTCACCTCTAATGAGGGAGAAACGGTACCAATAGCTTATAAATCACATTTGTACACACAAGCTGAAAAAACATTGTCTTACAGAAAATATTGTAAATGTGGTCAAAATTGCTGTAGCAAAAGAAAGAGCCCAAGCCCAAGGCAAAAGAATAACTGTTTATACAGCAGAATCAGCCCTTGAGGCGTTATTAAGCCCAGTTAATCTAAAAACAGTGGCATTAGATCCGAAATGGATACAGTGGGAAAATTCTCTTGCTGCAGAAGACCTGAAATACTATTTTGACCCGAACATGAAAAAACGGAAAGATCTAAAATATGAAGAAGAATATCCTCTGCCAATCGAAATTCTACCTCTCCAACAGTATTCTTGTGTAATCTATATGGACAGATTTGCACAACATTACGATGTGGATAATAAATACTACAATGCAGCGTGCGCGATTGTTAAAGGTCGCTGGCGCTGTGGTAAATTCAGACCAAAAATAACAAAAACGGAATCACTGAGAAACTGTTGGGCTCAGCGAGCTGAAATCAGATCTTTAAAGATGGTGCTTGAAAATGCCGATCGTGAATTCCCGACACTAATAGTGTGCGATTCGCATTTCTGCGTCAAATCTTACAATAATGACTTGCAGAACTGGGTTCAAAACGATTACAAAGATGACACAGGTGCCACAATAAAGCATAAGAAGCTTTGGGAACAGGTAGTTCTTTAGCAGAAAGAACTACGAAAGACTCACGTGATACATACACTGAGTCATCAACGTGATGGTGTTCACGTTGCAGGGAATTCATTGGATAATACAGCCACAGCGGAAGCAACTCAACCGGCTTCCGTAGCCACAAAAAAGCGTTCCGAAAAATACATAGACGGGGAAACCATGCTGGCGGTAAAAACATCTTTAAAAGGCGACTGTGCAGCACTAACCATGAACTATCCACTCAATTATACATACGTAATTGACGCAATCTCCGTTCCTTTTGCTCGAATCCCTGGAGTGGGGGATAGAATAATTCCGAACAGGAGAATGTTCTTAATAGCGGACGCACACATGGGATTGGGTCTAAGGCACCAAGAGATCAAAGAATCTCTGAAAGAATTACAATCAGAATACTGGTGGCCGGGGATGAGCCTGCAACATTACAAATTTGCAAAGAGCTGTCCAAACTGCAACAGAGATCGCAGTAGCGAACTGACCGGAGTATTGCCATGGCCATTCTTGTAGTTAGCATAAGGCTATCTATAAGTAAAATCCAGCGTCCCATTAATTTCTTTTTAAGACTAGATTCACTTAAAAATACAGACACCAGCGCTCGGCTGACGCCAAAACTTTTATAAAAGATTTGCGAGTCTTTATCGGCACATACGCAATTGGCATGCTACATTCTGAACAGGGTCCTGCTTTTAGCTCTCGAGCTTATAAGGAGGCCATGACCAGCATGGGCATTGCATTGCGGTACTCTTGTCCCTTCCATCCTGAGGGAAATGGGATTGTGGAAAGAAAAAAACGGGACATAAAACAATCTATAACGGCGAGGGTATTAGGTTCGGGTGATGGGTGGGTCCAACATTTAACAAGTTTACAACGTAGTGCCCCTTTTCCCTTGCTGGTCTTAAAACGGCGTTTGAATTCTTTTTTCTTCTCCAAACCAACCGCTTTTACCGTATCCAGTTAGTCTTCATACGAGTCATCTCTTCGTCAGCATGTTCTCCGAAGAAAGAGGACCCCGAAAAAGGAAGATTTAGGATGCGTTGTTGAGCATCAGGCTTCAGTCCTGTGAGGCGCAACCAAGCTGACCTCCTGGCACAAACCCCATGTGAGTAGGAATGTGCCGCAAGCACTGCCCCGTCCGCCGCTGTGCTTATCAACTGGTTCGACACCAGACATCCTTCCGTCATTGTTTCTTCGAGTCATTCTGGTCCTCTTTTGGTAGCTTGGACTTGAACCTTTCCATGGAGTCCCATAAGGCTCTATCGTATCTACCTAACAGCGCGGCCGCACTGGAGACCTTCAGCGTGGAGGCAGCTGAATTGCAAACCTTGTGACCCCACGAGTCCTGTAATTTGCTGTTCTTATCTGGTGGTACGGAAGAGGAAGCAGCAACTGCATGTGTCTTCCTTGCCGCTGCCACTATCACAGAGTCTGCTGGAGGGTCAGATTTTACAAAAACTGGGTCGGAGGAAGCTGGTTTGTATTTTTTCTGTATGCGGGCCGGCACCGCTTTGATGGTTGCTGGGGTTAGGAAAATGTCCTTGACAGGATCCATAATCCCAGGGACTAAATGCAGCAGTGGACGAGAGGCAGATCTTTGATGCAAAGTTTAAAAAATTACTGTCGTAGTTACCTGGGGGACAGACATTTCAATGTTCAGCTTCTGAGCTCCTCTTTGTAGGACATCTAGATAAGTGCCGATGTCATCCACTGGAGAGGATCTAGAAATAGGACTATCCACAAGCGTGGGAGAATAACCCCTTTTGGAAGACCTGGTAGAAGAGGTAGATGAAGTAGACTGAGTTCTTCGACGTCTACGGTGAGCACTGTGCCTCCTCTCACGTGATCTTCTTGGGTGCTCTTCCCTTCTAGGAGAACGAGATCTGAAGGGATCTTCTCTTCTGGGCAAACGAGATCTGACCGAATCTTCTCTTCTGGGAGATCGAGATCTAACTGGATCTTCCCTTCTGGGAGAGCGGGATCTGGTTGGCCTTCTCACAGGCGATTTGTCTGCTTGGCACCTGGGAGGACTGCGTCTGTCCAATTCCGCCACCAGCCTCTGGAGAGGAGATCTGTGCTGAGGACTGACATATTCGCACATACGTTCTGCAGCCCCTGACTCTCACCAATGATCCAATGACCTGTACCATCTAGGTGACAGTCTGACCTCCGCTGCCGAAGGATCTGGCTGACGCACAGGAGATCTGCGGACAGGACTTCTGAATTTTGAGGATGACGTTGAGGAGCCAGAAGACTGAAGTGGAATGACGAGAAGCTGACTCCGTAACCATGATCACAGAGTTGCTAGACGGCGATCGAGCTCTTTCTGAATGTCTCGACGTCGAGTATTCCGGCGTCGAATGCCTTTCTCTCGATGTCGAATGCCTCTGGGGAGTCGGCGGGGCTATCAATTTCGACGCCGAATGTCTCAACGGCGATCGATGCGAGGATCTACGGTCTCTCGACGCCGAACGGGGATGAGCAGCCGATGACGGAGCCCTCTCTCTTGACGTCGAATGTCCGTGCGACGACGGCGGAGGGATATTGGCCACCCTCGACGCCGAGCGTCGACGAGATGTCGACGGAGACTGCCTGCTCGACGCCGATCAATGTTTGGTTGTCGACGGCGGAGGGGTCTTGGTCCTTGACGCCGAACGTCGTTTCTTAGACGACGGCGGAGGGGGTCACACTTCTCGAAGCCGGTCGTCGCCCGGATGACGACGGCGGAGGGGCCTTGGATCTCGACTCCGACCGCCGCCTGGTTGACAGCGGCGGAGTCACATTCCTCGATTTCGATTGTCGCCCGGTTGACGACGGCGAAGAAGTGACCTCCTTCGACGCCGATCGTCGCCGGGTTGACGACGGCGGAGGGGCCTTGGATCTCGACTCCGACCGTCGCCTGGTTGACAGCGGCGGAGTCACATTCCTCGATTTCGATTGTCGCCCGGTTGACGACGGCGGAGGAGTGACCTCCCTCGACGCCAATCGTCGCCGGGTTGACGACGGCGGAGGGGATTTCGACAACGGAGCTGGATTCTTCGACGTCGTTGACGTACCTGGTCTTCTTTTCGACGCCGAGCACGCCGTCAATGGTAGTTTTGAAGATAAATGACCCACCGGTGGTTCTTTCCTCAGCTCCAAGCCCGACACTGAAGCTGGAGGGTGTGAAGACTTCTCTTTTGAAGGTGTTTTAGTCTTCTTGGAGCCCTTCTTCACCGGAGACCTTCCTCTGGATGACCTATGAGCCAGGCCATAAATGTGAATCCTCTCCCTGTCCTTGAGAATTCTTCCTGACAGGTGCTCGCAGTGAGGACAGGTGCCTGGATCATGTTCCTCAGGCAGACACAGGATACAGACGTCGTGGTTGTCTGATTTTGCCTTCTTGTTGCCACAAGAAGGACATTTGTCAAAAAGTGAAGGCATTCTCAGCTGAAAATGCTCACTAAACTGACTTAAAAAGACAGTTTGCTACTTGGCTAGATGTTAAATGTCAAAGTAAGTAATAAAAGTTGTTATAAATAAAGTAATTTTCTGTCAGAAAACAGAAATTAGTGGAGCTGTGTAACCAGGATCCTTCCTGAAGGAGCTGGAAAGAACAACTGACCTAACTGTCACCCCTAAGGCATGATGGGATACTGGGGGTCATGAGTGCCTTAAAGGCACGGTGTCAGTTTTTGTATTACATACAGCTACAGGTTAGCTTTTCAGTCTTTTTAGACTGTGTTTGCAATGCAGCCTGGGAGCTTTCTATGCTTTCAGTGAGTTATAAGAATTTCTACTGATTTCTAAGCATTAAAACAGTTTCCAAACAATCTATGGTGTTGTTTCTCATGTTTCTAATGCATATTATTCATGTATGGTGGAAATTCTTCACAGCATATTTCAGCTCTGATGTTATTTGGCTGCTATTGCATATTTTTTTATATATATGTATATTTGTTGCTATATTACATTTGAATATCAAAGAACCTTTTCTTTTTGTATTACATCCAATTGTTTACATTTTTGCGTAATTTGCACCAAATTGCATTTGTCACTTTATTTGACTATATATAGAGTCGTGGAATTTGCACTTTGCATTGGCACTTTATAAGGATATTTGAAAATGCACTTTATTGCTTATTTGCACATAGATAAGGTTTTACTTACAATACTGTATTGAATGTATTTTAACATAGCACAACAAAATTGGACTTTTTTAGCATTATATGCAGTCATGTTGCCTGATTTACAATACCGAGTGTCCGATCTATTTTATTTTGGTCACTTATTGCACTTTACAAGGAATAATGGATTGATTTCTTTTAAAAATGTGGATTTTCACCATTTTATACAGTTAATAACAGACCTTGGTAAAAATTGTTTGGAAAACAGACCTTATAGCACTAAAAATGTAGTATGTCCTCCATTTCTATGATCACATGCTGTAATGCAAGAGAAAGAAAAATGTAACTTGGAGAAAAAAAACAAAAAAAAAAAAACTGTGGAGCACCAGGTATTTAACTGTGGTTGTCTTACTTACTGACTGTCTGTGAGGAAGGGCGGATGCCCGAAACGCGTCCGATTTTGTTAGGCTCAGCTTTTAAATAAACCTTTGTGCCTTCATTTACGCTGGATTCGTGTGGTTTTCCTTGGTCGTTTCCGTACGGAGCTCTGGGAGGCTGCAGCTGTTGCATTTAAATTTCGGAAGGTGATTGCTTCTGAGACAAATCCACTCCCCTCAAGCCGGCTGCGGTGTGCAATCAGTTTCACTTTTTTCCTGGAAGGAATTTCGTCAACTGCAGCCCCTGTGTTTATAGAGCTCAAGTTACTCGAGTCAAGGGATTGTACCAGCGTCGTCTGACACACCGGGCGGCGCCTGACGCTGAGAAGATATCCTTTGCGGTGAGTGCTCGGGAATCAATCTGCACGGTGGGGAGGAGTATCCGGCACCAGCGCGTGACCCTGGGAGCTCCACTAGCTCAGGTCGTCGGACGCTGAGACATTTTAAAGCTATCTTGAGCCTATCGCAATGTCAGCCGAAATTCTTTGTGGTAGAGAGGTGGCGGCTGCTGCACTCTATTCTAACCTGCCGAAAGTAACACCAAGCTCGGGAGCAAGCGATAAAGCGGACCCAACCGGTAATGACAACACAGCAGAGAGCCAAATACGAGCGGCGCTCAAAAGACTAGAAAAATGCATGTATCAAGAGATGTCAAAATGGTGGGAGCATAAATCCCTATCAATGTATTTAGAAGAAAATCGTGTGCCACGTGGGTTGCGTATTCTACTAGCACCCAGTTACGACAAGCCAAATCCCAATATGTTAAAAGAGTGGGGCCAAACAAACTTAGAATCTTCCACCAAGCTAATACAAATCCTGGTGAAATATGCTTCCATTGACAGAGAAATGCTAATGAAGGAGATTGAGGAAATCAATGAATTGTTACTAAAATTTGAACCCCACGAAATCATTACCAAGACCCGCAAGGAAATTGACGAAAGGTTGCTTAAACAAGAGGAGAAAATGAAAGCAAGAAAAATCTACAAGTTCGCCAGGGATAAGGAGGACTATGCCCAAGGCCGAATTTATACTTTTGCACGCAAATTTGATAGCGGCAAACAAACCAAATTTGCGCAGCAAGCTCAGCAAGCTAAACAGGGCAAGAGCACAAGTCAAGCGGGAGCTTCCACCTCGGCCCAGGCACCATCTACAATGCGCAACAACCAGGAAATAAGCAATAATGAATCGCTAACAAGTGGCCTTACATCAGATGAGGATGGGAACACTCCGTGGGATGCAAATTCTTTGATCCTTGATCTCGGTGAGGAAGTGGATTTTTTAGTCTCGGATCGGTTGCAGACATTGAGGCCTCGGACCAAACACCAACAAAAGGGGCAGCAACAGCAGCAAAGCGAGTCAGATGCAACAAAAGGAGGGGCGAGCGCCGGAAAAAGCGGAAAATCGCCCAAAAAACCAAAGCGACAATATTGGCGCAAAAAAAGATAAGTGACAACACTGTAATTAATTGGTCAACGGTTACCCTAACTGAGGCGGAAAAACAACTATTGAGCCTGGGGTTAACTTATAGTCCAGCATCTGACTTTAATTATGCAAAAACCCGTGTTGATGTTTACTTATTCATTAGAAACTAAAAATCAAAAAAAAATTTAACATTAAGGAAGGCTTAAATGAAAAGGAAAAAGAACGGTCAGGCAACAGTGAGATTGTTAATATACCTCTGGCGTTGCCTGCTAAAGACACTAAAACTTTGTTGGCGCTGCATCATCTGGCCTCTGACAATACATTATCTCCTGATATAATATCTACTCAGGATGAACTGAGAGCTGCGTCCATTCCACAAGTGGGGGCTAACATCAGCCCATTTAAACCTAAGTCTAAATTTAATCCCACCATGCCTAGGGACTCAATTGATGTATTCCAGGACGTGGTGGTTGAGGACCTTAAACAATTACATCACAAGATTAAACATAAAAAACGCTACAAAGGTTAACATGAGAGAGATTATCTTTCACTCATCAAAAAATTGGGCAATGACCATAATATCATTGTTACTACTGCAGACAAGGGTGGCAATGTAGTTATTTGGCCCCAAGAAGCTTACATTGAAGAAGCAAAGAGACAGGTAAACGACCCAACTTGCAATTCTAAAACCAACATTAAACATTTTAATGATGCAAAGGACGCATTAAAAAAACTGTTGTATAAATGCAAAAGAGATGGCATGATCTCCTCCCAGGAGTTTGACTTTCATGTTGAGTTCCCAGTATTGCCCAAGCTATATCTACTCCCAAAGATTCATAAGCAGGTGACACCTGTCCCTGGCCAGCCTATCATCTCGGCCATTGCGGGGGTGGCAGAACATGTCACACAATACATTGACTATTTCCCGCAGGACTTGGTCAAAAATCTACCTACTTATATTAAGGACACTGGTGATTTCATTGCTAAAATTAATAATATCCCATGGAGCAATGACATGTTAATGATTACTTTGGACATAGAATCGCTCTACACGAGCATAGAGCATACATCTGGTCTTAAAGCGCTCGAATTCTTTCTTGGTAAAAGACCTATGAATTGTTATTGTCATAACAAAGTATTGATGGAGTTAACCACCTGGTGTCTTAACAATAATTTCTTTTTATTTGGGAATGATATTTATGTTCAGAAGCGTGGAGTTGTTATGGGGGCCTGCTTCTCTCCCAGCTATGCATGTTTACACGTAGGCTGGTGGGAGGAGCAGGTCCTCAGGCGACAACATGCGATTATTTTTGATGAACATGTTTTGTTGTGGATTCGTTATATTGATGATGTTTTTGTTTTATGGCGTGGGGATTTAATCAGTGCAGACAACTTTGTTACAAGTCTAAATACAAATCATGAAAATCTGAAATTTACTAAATCTTTTAGTAATTGTGAGGCAGAGTTTCTGGATGTCAAAATATTTGTACACAATGGACACTTGGCAACTAAACTACATAGAAAAAGCACTGCTGGCAACAGTATCCTCCATGCCAGCAGTGCACATCCACGACATGTAGTAGATAATATTCCTTTAGGTGAGCTACTCAGGATTAAAAGAATATGTAGCACTGAAAAAGATCTTGAAGTCTGCACCATGGAAGCTCTGGATAGATTCAGACAAAGGGGTTATCGTGAATCTGTCCTGAAATTGGCAGTGCAGAAAGCCAAAAGTAGAACCCGTGATTCCCTGCTTGACCAAACACATAACAACAAGTCAGGCAGTGTTTTTGATGAGAAGCACAAGTTACTACTTGTGTAACGATATATCTGTAAGAGACATTAGTTAGTGATAGATTCCTTACCTTAGAATATCCCCAGGCGTCAGACTGGATCCGGAATGTTTTGCGTAGCAGTACCCTTGCGCGTCGGTAGGCGTCGTCTGCGGCTCCGCGTCCGTCGTCGGCGTCGTGGGCGCCGTGAAGACGTCGTTGGAGTACTTAGACGCCGCCTCCGCGTGCTGACGTCAGTTCTTAGCCACAGCTTTTCCGCGCCAGAAGCGCAGAGCCATGACAAAAACCGACACTGGTGCCAAGAAACTAGGGCCCTGAAAGGGGATGACCTTAACCCTAGATATCGGTTCGCAGAACGGGGAGGATGGGTGGGTCGGTAAGGAATCTATCACGAACTAATGTCTCTTACAGATATATTGTTACACAAGTAGTAACTTGTGCATCTGAAAGAGACACGTTAGTGATAGATTCCTTACCTTAGAATAGATACCCCAGCAATACCATCCCCGTGGTGGTGGGTCTGCGAACCAATATTTACACCAGAAAGTCCCGGAGAACGGAACGGCCGAAGTAGCCGTCCCTCCGGACTTGACTGTCCAGGCAGTAGTGACTTGCAAACGTGTGCAACGAGGCCCACGTAGCTGCCTGGCAAATGTCCTGCACGGGCACACCTCGGCCCAAGGCAGTTGTAGTGGCCGTGGCTCGAGTGGAATGAGCCCTCAGCCCAACAGGGGGTTCCTTCTTAGCTAAGGAGTAACACGCCTGGATGCACATGATAATCCATCGAGAAATGGTCCTCTTGTGCACCGCTTTCCCTTGCTTAGCGCCCGCGTACCCAACAAAGAGTTGATCATCCACCCGGAACTGGCGTGTGCAATCCAGATAGAACGAGAGCGCACGTTTTGGGTCCAGACGGTGGAGCCTCTCCTCCTCTCTCGAGGGGTGCGGAGGCGGAAAGAAGGTGGGCAATGTGATGGACTGCCCAATGTGGAAGGCCGTGACCACCTTAGGCAAGAAGGAGGGCCTAGTCCTCAAAACAACCTTGTCCGGATGGACTGAAAGGAAAGGAGGCTTACAAGAGAGAGCCTGGAGCTCACTCACTCTCCTGGCAGAGGTGATGGCTACCAGGAAGGCAGTCTTCAAAGAAAGAAGGCGAAGTGGACAGTTGTGAAGTGGCTCAAAGGGAGCGCACATCAGAAATGTTAGAACCAGGTTCAAGTCCCACTGAGGCATCACGAAGGGAACAGGAGGAAAAGTATGAGTGATGCCCTTCAGGAATCGATTTACGATAGGGGACTTGAACAAAGAAGGTTGGTCAGGCAGCCTCAGAAAGGCTGAAAGAGCCGAAAGATTTATTTTATTTTATTTTATTTATTTTAGCTGTTTTGTAGCGCGCTCATATACTACCTTGATAGTGCCCAGAGCAGAGCCCTGCTGGGCAAGAGAAAGAAGGAAGAGAAGAACCTCAGAGAGAGGGGCATTGAGGGGATCCACAGCCTTTGCTGTGCACCATGCCACAAATCTGTTCCACCTGCAGGCGTATACCATCTTTGTGGAGGGACGCCTGGCTGCCAGAATGATGTTGCAAACTTCAGGAGGCAAGTCAAATGGCCTCAACTGTCGTCGCTCAATCTCCATGCATGGAGGTGGAGACTGGACAGGTTCGGGTGGAGGACCGTCCCCTGCTGCTGCGACAGAAGGTCCTCCTGAAGAGGCAGACGAACCGGGGGATCGACTGACATACTGAGTGGCTCGGGATACCAGTACCTTCGTGCCCAGTCCGGAGCCACAAGGATGACTTGGGCCCGGTCGCGCTTGATCTTCTTCAGCACTCTGGGCAGAAGAGGTATAGGCGGAAAGGCGTACAACAGACCGCAGCTCCACTTGCGACGAAAAGCGTCTCCGAGCGAGTGCCGCCTTGGAAATTCCAACGCGCAGAACTGATGACATTGCGCGTTCTCTTCGGTGGCGAATAGATCTAACCAAGGCTCTCCCCATCGCATAAAGAGGCCTTGCACCACGTCAGAGTTCAGACGCCATTCGTGATCCATCGAGCACCGACAGCTGAGTTTGTCCGCCCTGGCGTTCAGAGAACCTGCCAGGTGTTGAACCACCAGAGTCACGCCCTGATGTTCCAGCCATTGCCAGAGGCGCAGATCCTCCTGGCATAGGGTCCACGACCCCACTCCGCCCTGTTTGTTGCAGTACCACATGGCGGTGGTGTTGTCCGTGAACACCTGCACTGCACTCCCTCGGACAGACGGGAGGAATGCTTTCAGTGCCAGACGAATCGCCCGCAGCTCCAACAGATTGATATGGAGCCGGGACTCCGCCGGAGACCAGAGTCCTCTGATCTCCGCCTCTCCCAAGTGGCCTCCCCAGCCCTGGAGGGACGCGTCCGTCACAACTACGTGCTCTGGTTGGGGAAGGGAGAGGGATCTGCCGTTAACCCAATCGCGGTCCGTGAGCCACCACTGCAGCTGTCTCGCAGTGCCCTCCGAGATCAGGACATGGTCGGACAGGTTGCCCCGGTGCTGGGCCCACTGAAACTTCAGGTCCCACTGCAGAGCCCGCATCCGCCACCGTGCGTGATGCACCAGAAGGATGCAGGAGGCCATCAGTTCCAGAAGCCGCAGCGTCAACCTGACCGAAACCCGGGATAACGGCCTGAAGATCGGAATCAGGGCTTGTAAATCCCGGACCCGCTGTTCGGGCGGGTAAACCCGAAACTGCGTCGAGTCGAGAACCGCTCCGATGAAAAGGAGCTTCTGAGAGGGGCACAGGTGTGACTTCGGCACATTGATGGAAAATCCCAGTCGGTGCAAGAGATCCGCCGTAGTCTGGAGGTGGTTGACGACTGCCTGGGGCGAGCCCGCCTTCAACGTCTAGGTAGGGGAAGAATGAAACCCCTAACCTGCGCAGGTGAGCTGCGACCACCGCCATCACCTTCGTGAACACCCGTGGGGCGCTGGTAAGGCCGAAGGGGAGCACGGTAAACTGAAAGTGCTCGAGGCCTACCGTGAACCGCAGGTAACGCCGGTGGGCCGGCAGGACGGGGATGTGGAAATACGCATCCTGCAAGTCCAACGCTACCATCCAGTCTCCTGGGTCTAGGGCAGCCAAGACCTGAGCCAGTGTCAGCATTTTGAACTTCTCCTTCCGGAGGAAGCCGTTGACGTTCCTCAGATCCAAGATAGGGCGTAGGCCCCCTTTGCCCTTCTTGGGTACCAGGAAGTAGTGGGAGTAGCAACCACGTCCTACTTCTGGCCCAGGAACGCGCTCGATGGCCCCCTTGTCCTAGACACCATTTTTAAAAAAAAGACAATTGATGTAAATATTAGTTATTCACAATAAACAGATAGTCAGATACAATCTGAAAGACAACAGGAGATGTATTATTAGCTTATTCTGCTATAAATGCAATGAACCCAACACAACAGTATCAAGACAAATTATACTGCAGTTTATTTACATGTTCATAATCATAAAAATTGATCAATAGGAAAAAAAGAAAGATTGGTGCTCAAGTGATGAGAAAAGGAAAGCTGAAGGCATAAGGTTCAGGATAAATCAGTGCAACAAAGGAAACAATTTACATTGCACATATAAAGCCTACCCATACAGAGTATATATACACTATTATACAGGGGGACAAGGGGATTGGGATAGGCTTTAAGAAATTAAAAGGGGGCGTAATTGTCGAAGTTTCGACCCTGGCGCAATACGGGGAAATCACGACCTCTGCTGCGGGTCTTCTTCAGGACAAATGGGGGGGGGGGGCGGGGGAGGGAGCACCACGGAAAAGACTGTGGAGGTGTATCAAGGCCAGATCAGTTGGATGGTACACCTCTGACTGGTATGTTCAGTTGAAAGTCAATTGGTGGATTTATTGTAAAAACAAGGCAGACGATATCAATCGTGCCTGGTCTGGTGACACAGTGGACGTGTAACCGGTTGCTGAAAACGAGGAAGAAATTGGTCTAATTTGTGAAGACCTTCGGTTAGTTCGTAAGTCCCTGTGTTTGGTACTGCAAGTCCGTAAATTTGGGATTAGTGACTCGTTACTGCAGACTAGGTCCGGCACATCCCGACTCTCACATCCGGGAAAAAAAACACGTGTTTTTTTTCCCGGATTTGAGACAATAAATCCACCGAACGTCCGTCAAGGCCTCATTAAACGGCAGCAGAGGCTCCATGGAGCATGACTGCGGCTTAAGGACCTCAGTGAGGAGGTTAGTCCTCACGGCCGCGACGGGGAGCTCAAGGCCCAAGGCCTTAGCAGCCCTCATCAACACCACACTATATGTAGCGCCCTCCTCCGAAGCCACGGTCGCAGGAGAGACGAATCCAGTGTCTGGAGAGGTGTCCAGGCCACTGGCCTCCCCAAGGTCTCCTGTCCCGTCCATGTTAGACTGACATTCCCTTGTCAGAGGGTCCTCAGACCCCTCCCAATTCTCCTCGTCTCCCATCTCCTGAGATTCAGGGTCATAAGTTAATGGGGTGGGTTCATAGAATTGAAATTCTCCGAACGGCGTCGAGAGCGGCGCCGACAGGCGCCGTTCCGACGTCGGAACCCAGTGAGAGGAGGCATCGGGGACGGCACCGCCCGAGGACGACGCCGGAGGGGACACCACACGGACCGACGCCGGGGGGGTCGTAAGGTCCACCGGTGACGATCCAACGCCCGACGAGGGCCTAGCCGCGCCCTGCGGCGCCGGGCCCGAAGGCACCGACGACGCCGGGGCCGCTGTGCCCTGCGGCGCCGAGCCCGAGGGCACCGGCGGCGTCGGGATCGTGGGGCCCTGCGGCGCCGGGCCCGAAGGCGCCGGCGGCGTCGAGGCCGAAGCACCCGACGGCGTCGGGGTCGCAGCCCCCGACCCACTAGGGCCCCCAGACGGGTTCACTGGGCCCGAAGGCGCCGCAGAACCCGTCGGAGGAGAAAGGGACCTCATGGCCATGAGGAAGCGCTCGATCTCCTCCGGCGTCGCGTTCAGCCCAGGGACCGGGGGGTATGGGGCCGAACGCGGCGCCCGCGACTCACGAGGAGCCGCGTGGGCGGTGTCACCCGAACCCCCGGCCGATTCGCGCGAGCGTCGGGGGGAGTCAGAAGAGCGATGATGTCTCTTAGACTTCTTATGCTTCTTACCTGACGACTTGGACCCGGAGGAGTGGCGCCGACTCCCGGAGCCGACGGCTCAGTCCCCGCGACCTGTCCCTCGACCTCCCGTGGGACCGGGACCTCACACGGCGCGGGGCCGACTGGCGGATCTCGAGTCGCCTGCGGGACCGCTCCCGCCTGGCCTTCCTCGAGAGGGCCCGACAGTCGGAGCAGGCCTCGTCGTCATGGTCGACGCCCAAACACATCAGGCACAAGCGGTGGGGATCCGTAACCGACATGGTACGGTCGAACTCGTCGCAATGCTTGAAGCCGGGCATCCCTAACGGCACCGTCGGAGTCGTAAAGACTTCGAAATGGATCAAAAAAGATCACAAAAGTTTAGTCAAAAAGTGACTAGGGAACTGCTCTTTCCAGATCTGCGCTGGCTGGCGCGGAAAAAAGAAGAACTAAGAACTGACGTCAGCACGCGGAGGCGGCGTCTAAGTACTCCGACAACGTCATCACGGCGCCCACGATGCCGACGACGGACGCGGAGCCGCAGACGACGCCTACCGACGCGCAAGGGTACTGCTACGCAAAACTTTCCGGATCCAGTCTGACGCCTGGGGATATTCTAAGGTACGGAATCTATCACTAACGTGTCTCTTTCAGATTACCGAGGCACCAAGACTTATAACTGCCTATAGCAGACAAGCTAGGCAAATCAGATCTATTGTAACACAAAGATGGTCGGTTTTAAAAACTGATGTGGTGTTAAAACCTAGATTGCCTGATGGTCCCACTGTGACCTTTCGGAAGGGCCCTTTTCCCTTAGGACACATATTTGCCATGATTTCCCTGAACTTAGGAGAAAAGAAGAGTGGATGAAATCCCGGTTTGGGTTCAAACGTTGTACCTCCTGTAGGGCGTGCAAATTCGGTAAAACAACTACCCAATATTATACACCTTTCAGTCCTGACCCAGTTAACATCAAGGGTCAGTTCACTTGCAAGACTGAGTTTGCTATCTATTTCCTGACATGCACATGTGGGTCTACAATACCTGACCTACTTCGTCATCGCCTCAGTGGACAAGCCTCTTAGGGGTGGTGATAGAGATAGGATGCTTAGGAGACTGGAGTCTCAATTTATTTTGGAACTAGATAGCAGATTCCCGAATGGGCTTAACACAACAGATGATTTGCATGTTTTCCTGTAGATATTTTTGCTTACTATTTTGGGTTAGTTTAAGTGTCAGCCGCTATACACCTTCATGTTTAATTTTTCTATACAGCATTTCGTTCATTTACCACTTCCCCTTTTTCCTATCACTTATGGCTTCATGGTTGTTAGCATACAAGCTTCCCTTTATTTAATTATTATTTGGGTAGCACTTTATCTTATTTATATCTTTGGACATAGCCATCGGGTACTATTTGTTAATCTCTGTTTCTTTACCTACAGCTGTTTTGAGAAAACTCAACAGTGGTCCTTTTCCACTATTAGTCAATTTTTCCAATTTGGCATTTTGACTACTGTGCTTATCTGCATTTTAGGCATTTATATTTGTTGTTGCTATATTACATTTGAATATCAAAGAACCTTTTCTTTTTGTATTACATCCAATTGTTTACATTTTTGCGTAATTTGCACCAAATTGCATTTGTCACTTTATTTGACTATATATAGAGTCGTGGAATTTGCACTTTGCATTTGCACTGTATAAGGATATTTGAAAATGCACTTTATTGCTTATTTGCACATAGATAAGGTTTTACTTACAATACTGTATTGAATGTATTTTAACATAGCACAACAAAATTGGACTTTTTTAGCATTATATGCAGTCATGTTGCCTGATTTACAATACTGAGTGTCCGATCTATTTTATTTTGGTCACTTATTGCACTTTACAAGGAATAATGGATTGATTTCTTTTAAAAATGTGGATTTTAACCATTTTATACAGTTAATAACAGACCTTGGTAAAAATTGTTTGGAAAACAGATCTTATAGCACTAAAAATGTAGTATGTCCTCCATTTCTATGATCACATGGTGTAATGCAAGAGAAAGTAAAAAATGTAACTTGGAGAAAAAAAAAACTTAAAAAAAAACAAAACTGTGGAGCACCAGGTATTTAACTGTGGTTGTCTTACTTACTGTCTGTGAGCAAGGGAGAATGCCCGAAACGCGTCAGATTTTGTTAGGCTCAGCTTTTAAATAAAACTTTGTGCCTTCATTTACGCTGGATTCGTGTGGTTTTCCTTGGTCGTTTCAGTACGGAGCTCTGGGAGGCTGCAGCTGTTGTATATATATATATATATATATATATATATATATATATATATATATATATATATATATATATTATATATATATGTATATAGGGACATGACATCTGCAGAAACTTTTGTGTCAGACATCAACAGAAATACTTTAAATCTCCAATTCACAGCTACTTGAAGTAAGACATCCATCAGATTTATGGACACTGAGGTCTTTATCGAACAGGGTAGAATAGAAACCAGATTACACCGCAAGACCACAGCGAGAAATTCTACCCTGCATGCCAGGAGTTCACACAAACATCTAGTCAATAGCATCCCGTATGGCGAGATGTTACGCCTGAAAAGAATACACAGTAGGCAGACTGATTTGAAGGATGCACAGAGGGACAGCAAATTGAGATTTTTGGAAAGGGGCTATTCTTCTAAGATCATAGATGCAGCAATCTCTAAATCAAATCAAAAAGACAGGTCCTTACTATTGGCTGGAAACACACAGGCATTGCAAGACATTGAAATAAAACCACCTGAATTTAGATTTATTGTACAATACAGTGCCCAACATAAGGAGATAGAAACTATCATCAGCAACAATTGGCCATTACTTCTTAGTGACCCAGTAATAGGGAAAGATCTCCCTAAGAGGCCTCCAATTACATATAGCAGAGGGCAGTCCATGAAAGACGAACTGGTTAAAACCAGTCCTGAGGTTCTGGAAGCATCAGTTTGGTACCAAACACATGCAGGATTTTTTTAACTGCAAGGTATGTAAAGCCTGTCAACAAGCTACCAATAAAAATAGTTACTATTCGCCATTCGATCGCAGGGAACACAAGATTAATAAACTACTAACATGTAAGACTGAATATGCCGTCTACGTGTTAGTTTGTTTCTGCAATTTGCTCTATGTGGGAAGCACGAAGCTCCCCGTACACAAAAGAATTTTACAGCATTTACGGGCAATAGGAAATCAGGATAATACATACCCTGTAGCTAGACATTTTAAAGCCAAACACAATTCCAGGAGCAGTGACCTTAAATACTTTGTTATTGACTGTGTGCAGGCCAGTAGACGAGGTGGCAACAGGGAGGACAAACTACGCCGCCTCGAAACACAGTATATAATCGAACTCAATACAAAGCATCCCTCAGGCCTTAATATCACGGAGGATCTTTACAGCTGTCTCTAATATAGAATATCCTTTGGCCTTTTTGCTATCTTGCACAGGATTTTATGGGATTTGTAAATTATTAAGCATGTTTTATTACTCTTAGATTGTTATTTATATAAAATTTGTATTAACTATTCTATGTTTTATATTTTTTAGTAATCAATTTATACACAGTGGTTTTTAGATATATCTTATGAATTCATCTTTTTAGCCATTTAACAACCATTTTAAAGTTTTTTTATAGGCATATTTATGAATCCTATGCTTGTGTATATGTATATTTATTGATTAATGGGTATTGATTGTTGAACTTATATGTATGAAACATAATGTCTTACCTTTAAAAACATGCGTTTTTTGCACATTCTCCTATATAAATGTTATTGGTGGCTAAGTTACATGGTCAACATAAGGGGCGAATAAGCTATTTCACCGATATTATTCCCCAATTTTGAAAACCTAATTAACTATTGACAACAAAATCCCTCGCTGAGATATAAAATCTAACCTTGCTATAGCACTTTACTCTCTCCTTTTCCGATACTTTGCACGGTGCATGGACATTAGCAGCATATGGGGCTCCATATCGTTTCCATTCAAAGCATGTGCAAATTAATTAACTGTATGAACGGCATGTTCCGCAATATGATGAACATCAGTAGCTGCTTTGCACTTTAAACAATAACCACATTATTTGAAATCTTTGATTTTATTAGAAACACATTATGTTCGTTTTGTTCATATCACTATATCTATTTACTTATGACAAAGGTTTTTACATTCACACATCGAATTATAACTGTGTTCTCCCTTTTTAAAAAATTTGTTGAACCCAAAACACAAAGTATACCAAACTCGATAATATGATGAAATAGCTTGTGTAGTTTTTGATGTTATTACTCTTCTATTTATATGCCATTTGTAGGCTTAGATACCATGTGTTGAATGTATTTAAGCCAATGTCTGGTGATTAACTGTGTCATGTGATCAAGCGCTCTGAGAAGCGTGAAATGCGTCGTGATGACTGGGAACACCGCAGCTAAATAAATCACTTTTTTGCACCGATTTTGGGTTTGTGTCCGTACTTGCAGCCTGGAGAAAGCTTGCGCCGTGCTGGATTATCTTTGGAGTATAAATATATATATACGCAAGCAAATGGATGAAATCAAAACCAGAGTATCTAAATATGAACAAACAATAAGAGAACGCAAGGCCTAGAAATTCCAAAGGGACCGAGCAGATATGAAAGGCCGTATATACACGTTCGCAAGAAAGTACGACGGTATAAGGCAGCGCAAATTACCAACTCCGAGTGCGCAAGAAAGTGTAACACCTGAGGAATCAGAAATAAGCTCAGGAGCTGAATCAGAGCCCGGTACCTCACTAAATGCAGCTGAAGTGCAGCCAATACCAACTCCTGTGGATGAATTTGCTTTTTTAAGGGAGGACAGACTACGGAGCCTAAGGCCACGGCATCCTCAAGGAAACTACAGCAAAAACAAGACATTGTTTCAAAAAGCAGGAAACGCAAAAACAGACGATGGAGCAAAAGTGCAGCAACCCACAAAGAAAAAACAAACATACAGAAGGTACAACAGGAGATAACAAATATGGCCTCAGAGAATAAAAACACAGTCATCAATCTATCGAACATGGCGTTAACAAACAAAGAAGAAGAGACTCTTTCATTGGGATTATAGTTTTGTAAGAGAACGAACTTCAACTACACACAGACACGGATTGATTTACATCAATTCACAAGAAAATTGAAGTTAAACAAACATTTCTTTAATAGCAGAGAAAATATGTCTACTGAAAATGAAAAACCAAATGAAGCAAATAATGGATGGCAGATTGAAGATATGACATTTATAAGAGGAATGGCCGATTTGGACACAGAGGAGAGAGAGGGAGGATCAAGCACACAAGAAGCAGCCCAACATGCTGGGCTAGTTAGAACAGGCACCATCAAAACTCCATTCAAACGAAGATCAACGTTCTGTCCAAATATGCCGAAAGACTCTATAGACATTTTTTCCGACAAAGTTATTAGGGTCTGAAAGCACTCTCATGGGAAAGTAGTAACGATTTTTCCAAAACAAACCAAAGTGTGAGGCGGGCATATGAAAACATCATGACGAAAATCAAAGACAGGAGTGACATAGTCATACGTTGGTCAGATAAAGGCGGGAATATGGTGCTTTGGCCTTTGGATATGTACAGCACAGAAGCACAGCTGCAGCTGTCAGACAAAGATTGTTATCAGAGAATAGGTACAACGAACATATCGACCATACATGACAGATACAACAGGAGTCTGTAAGATTGGAAAAGCGCAGGCATCATTTCTAAACAAGAGTTCAAATTTCTGAAAACAGACTATCCGGTCACCCCTAACCTGTACCTTATACCCAAGGTACACAAAAATGCAACGTGTCCTCCTGGAAGGCCAATTATATCAGCTATTGGGTGCCTATTTAAGAGTACCAGCAGATTCATTGACTTTTATTTACAACCTTTTGTGCAATCATTGCCTTCCTATACGAAAGACACTGGAGACTTTTTGAAGAAAATCTATGACATAAAATGGCAGTCTGATTTTGTATTTATGACACTGGATGTGCAAAGCTTATACACGAGTATAAGGCATCGTGATGGGCTTAATGCAATCAAGCACTATCTAAGCAGCAGAACTATTGACTTGTATGCACAGACTCAAATGTTGGTACAAATGACTGAATGGTGTTTGATGAATAATATATTCACCCTGGATAAATTGTTGTACAAGCAAATACAGGGGACGGCCATGGGTACTTGCTTCGCCCCCAGCTATGCTAATTTGCATATGGGCTGGTGGGAGGAGCAAGTACTCATGAAGACCTATACTACAGAAATGTCCGAAAATATAGCACATTATAGTCGCTATATCGACGATATTTTTGCTATATGGAAAGGCAGTGAGGAGAGGCAAGCCAGCACTTACCTGCAGGACGCCGCCACCGCCAGGAGTCATTCTAAGGCAGACAGGAAGCCTTGCAAGCACGCCGCCACCGCCAAGAGTCAAACAACAGCAGACTCCACGCGCCGCCGCTCCGGGACTACAATTCCCGGCACCCTACGCGGCGGCGCGCGTTCTGACGACGCGAGGGCGCCAGGAGGCGCACTTAAGCGGCGCAGTTACCCGCTTCGCGGGACGCCCGGAGCGAAGCCCGGGCAAAGGGCGGGCCCTCTACGGCCCTCATCGGCACGAGTAGGCCAGGCTAGGCCACCTCCCTAAAATACTTCATTGTGCACCAGGGATTTACTTTTCATGACAGCCTATTGTGAGTGGTGGTGTTTCTGACGCTGGTTGACCGCCTCCTGAGCCCTAGTTATCCAGACGGGGGTCGGTAAGCAGGCTGTACAGCTATTATCGAATCGCCCAGGAGCCCGGGAAAAGGAGGGGGCCTCCGTGGAAAAGTCAATAGCAGTCAAACACACCGACGAATCTGGAAAGGAGTCAGCTGGACATCTGCACAAGTTACTGAAGTAAGACTTTTGTTTTAACCTTGAGAGTTATACTTTGTTATCTCATCGAGCTGTGGGTGTAAGACTATCACACACCTTTGTATAATTATGCGTAAAAGAAATCATCACATGGCATCCGAAACACCAAAGAACACCATTGAAAACTACCTTGTCCAAGTGGTCAGCAAAATAAACAGCGAACGCAGACAATCGTTAGGTCTGTCTCAATCACCTATTCTCCCTCCCATGAGCCCACCCACCTCCTCGCAAACTAACGAGTCTCTGTTATTAGACTAACAACGATCCCCATGCAACAGTTTCCCCAGTAACTGTCAATATTGATGCCAGCACAGTGAATGTGGGGGACATTGAGCAACATGTGGATAATGACTCAGATGCACAGGTTGTCATTGAGGTTGAAGGAAATGATGAAAAAGAAGACGCGGAGGACGAACCACCGGCAAAACAGACCTCAAGGGCAGTCAGAGCCTGTCGCAGATTGCAAAGTAAACGTGGGGGGGCACGTTCAGGAAAAAATAAGGTCACATCACTGCTAAAGTCAAAAAGTACCTGCCAGAACAATGAGGAGAACAATCTGAGGGACACATTGGACGAGGACTTAATGTCTAGAATAGCGGAGCTGTTAGAAATAAAAATTCAGACAATCATTAAGCCACTTATCAGCAAGATTGATAAATTTTCTGCAGAGATAAAGAAACTTGAAAGTACACAAAATGTCTTAGCAGATGCAATAGGCAATGCTTTAAGTAATGTCAATAAAGGCCGTGATTCCCCAAAGGAAGATAATGAATCCAGGGCAACATCAGATGCTACCCCACTAGGCGCAATTCCTTCAGAATGCCCACAAACTGGCCATATTACCAACGACTTGCCACCAGAAGCCCCAACTGTTCATTTAATTGATCCACCACATGTTACAGTGCCCTCTAGTTTTGAAGAAAATCCAATACAATTTGTAGTCGAAGCAGCACCGCTGGTGCTAGTGCTAGCCAATACACCAACCCTATCACCGGACCAAACTGAGTCAGCCTCGTCACTAAAAAGCAAGGCACTATACTGGCTGTCAAATAACATGCGGATAGCACAGGGGGGTGAACAGCGGCTGGCTGACGAAATTAAAACGGCAAGAAGGGTTGGATGGATAGGAAATAAGCAAAAAAAATGGAAGGGCGACTGTGTGATATTAAACTTTTTAACCCCAGCTGCTCTTCCCGATATTCTATCAAATATCCTTCCACCACAAAAAAGAAGTAGTTCTATAATCCCCCTTACATTAGAATTTTTCTATAATGAGTCACAAAAAGCCAACAATCAAAAGCCCCCAAAGCCAGCTTGGTCAGCGAGAGATAATGGTTGGGGTGGGGGACTATCAGCATTTGACACAAACTACGCTCCCAAAAACAGGGCAGGTCCATGGCTAGTTAACCAACACAATACTTCTCGTCACACTACCTCAGGGCAAAACTGGAACCAAATGGGCAGACGAGGGCTTGGTACATTAGCTAACAATTGTGGGCCCTTAGGAAATGTTAATTACAATGGAGGATGGCCAGGCATGCAGCAGAATACCCCAGCACCTACAGGCAATGTTGACTATAATGGAGGATGGCTGGGTTCTCACCAGAATCCACCCTTTCCTATTACCCCTGCACCTAGATGGAATGCTCCTGTAAATGGCTGGGGCTTTGGGGCCCCATCCTACAACTGGGGAGTCAGCACCTCAAATAGGTTTGAAGCTTTAGCTGGCTTAGCGGATTGCGACTGACTTGATGGAGGGGCCTCGACAACGTCATGCAGTATAAATCACATATATCCTAGTTTGCATCTTGAAGTTGAACCAAAGCAGATTGCACCTGTTAAAACTTCGCAACAGCCACTGCATTTTGCTGACATAATGGCACAACAACCGCATTTAGATACAATTGGGGTAACTGCACCATGCCAGGTAGTAGAGAAACTAGGTGTTTTAGGAAGTACAAAAATTATCTGCTGGAACATTGCGGGTCTGAAAAAAAATCTCTCAGATCCGTCCTGGCATGATTATCTGGCTAGTGGGGATTTAATTATGTTCCAGGAGACCTGGGGGCTTGAAAACTACTTTAAGGTTGACTATAGATCTTTTTTCATACCCGCAGTAAATACAAATGGGGGGAGACCCTCTGGCGGACTAACAATTTGGGTGAAAATCACAGGAGGCTTGTCCTTTAAGCAAATTGACACAAATAATCCCGACCTCTTATTACTTGAGCTAAAAAATAATAAGGGTTGTAGGACTTACGTGATCAATATCTATAGCAGACCACATCGATCATGTAAAGAATCAACAGTTGTAACCCACCTGAGTAATATTGTGGCAGGGTTTGATCAAAATGCACAAATGATTATAGGTGGTGATTTTAATAGAGGCTTTGAACCCATAATAGGTCTAGAAGACATCTATAAGGACTAGGACAGTGCCAACAATATTCCCTTAGTAGATACGAACTACAAAGCACCTTGCACAGTGAGCGCCTTACAACTACTGAACTTGACATTAGAATCAGGCCTACGTGCATGTAATGGGCGGTTGCCATCAGACTGCCCTAGTAGACCAACATTCACCAGAGGGGCACACTCCAGCCACCTAGATTATCTACTAGTTTCCCTGAACTTGTGGCCCATGACCATCGACCTAATGGTGGATGATCGCACGGAAAGCGACCACTATCCTTTGATCTTGTCTGTCCAAACTCAGATTTTTAAAACCCTTGACAAAAGTGTTAATAGCACAGTGTCCTTGCCACAGGATCCTCTAGTGGCAAATAACCGTAGATCCCTGAAGTGGCCAGTGGCATTAGACAACTCAAAAATCATCAGTCAAATCTATAATGTATTTGTGAGGCATATGTCTTTTCTCTTAGGTAACAGTACTGTCATCCAAAATCCTAGTCTGATAGAATCCCATGAACACCTAATCAACCAACTTGGCGGGATCCTGACCAGGGCGGTAAAAAGATCACATAACGCCCAAAAGAGTAAACAAACTGGGATCACCTGGTATAACCAGGATTGTCGGAAAGCCAAGACAGACCTAATTACAGCGGTCAGGGGAGGTTCAGCGGATATTGTGAGAACTAAGAGAGCCCAGTATAAAAGAATTTTATTAAAGGCCAAGAAAGAGTGGGACGAAAGGGTTTGGTCCGATTTGCTGGACGCATGTAAGTGTAAAGATCAGACCTCCTTCTGGAGCCTCATTGCTAGAGGCACCAGGGGGGCGACAGAATGCAAAGACAAATTTTTAGAGGAGAAAACATGGGTCGAGCATTTTACTTTGTTATATTCCTGTGAAAGTTCAGGTGAGAGTGGAGGTTGGGATAGTTTGCAGGCCCCCTTGGCTGCGCATGACGCACCCCTCGTTTTTTCTCTAACAGAAACAATTTTAGCAATCAAGGCAGTCAAGCCAGGGAAAGCGCCAGGCCCTGACAGAATACCAGGTGATCTTTGGAAACATGAAAATTACATCTGGGCTCCCTATATCAATTTATTATCCAATGATATTGCCCGAGGAGCTCCTATTCCGGAAACCTGGAAGGGGGCAGAGATTGTAACTCTGTTCAAGAAGGGTGATAGGCCGATAGTGCGAAGGATTTGACCTATCAGCCTAATTGACGTGTTGCAAAAAAAATTTGCACAACAGGTTCTTGGTCGGCTCACCTCTTGGATTGAAGAGCACTCTATCTACACAAAATACCAGGCAGGTTTTAGATGCAAGATAAGCACTGTAGACCAGGTTTTTAGATTTTTATGTTTAGTCTGGAAATATATGATTATAAGGAGTTCCCATATATACGTGGCCTTTGTTGATTTGAAGGCAGCTTTTGATATGGTTCCAAGGGCAGCCCTATGGAAGACATTAAACAGAATGGGTGTCCCTGGAAATATCCTTCAAATTTTAATCAGACTCCACGAGAATAATTACGCACGAGTCAGATGGGGACCGAATGGAGAAGTCAGCGAGAAAATGAAAATAGCAAAAGGGGTAAGGCAAGGGTGCGTAATGGCACCTACCTTATTCTCTTTATACGTCAATGACATCCCCGATACTCTTTTGGGCTGCGAGCATGACTCTCCCAAATTGAGCGGGCAAGCCGTTCCGGCATTATTGTTTGCAGACGACACAATCTTAATTTCTGAGACACCTTGGGGGCTCCAAAACCTTTTAAATACATTTAGTCTGTATTGCCATGACAAGGAATTAGAAATTAACTCCTCAAAAACAAAATATATGACAATCAACCCCCATAAAGGTTTTAACAAGGTTTTTAAGATAAACAATGAACCTATTGAAGAAGTCCCCAATTTTAAATACCTGGGTATTATTTTAGACAGTGATGTTACATGGAAAACACAACTGGAGAACTCAAAACTAAGGCTGACTCAAAACCAGGGCCCGATTTTAAAGAAGCACAAGAATAGCCATTTCAAAGCAGTCTCACCAGCTATTGAATTATTTAAATATAAAGTGCAATCATCTTCACTTTATGGTGCGGACCTTTGGGCCTATGCTTTAAAGGACACTTTCCGAGTGAGGGAAAACTCCTTCATTAGGCAACTTCTAGGGATACCTGGGTCAACACCACTGACACCCGTACTATGGGACCTTAACTTCAGATGTACTGACGACTATGCTTCTCTTCGTCCGCTGCTCTATTGGGTCCGCTTATGGTCCACTGAAGAGCTGACTGATTATAGAGAAGCATTGAAAGAGATATTGGCTATAAAGAATATCACGCACTTGCCATGGCTAGAGTATGTCAAAAAATGGTTTGAAAAACTAGGGTTAAGTGACTTTTGGTTTGACCCTGATTCTCTTACAAACAGCTCAAAAAAGATCTTGAAGCAAAGGTACTGGGACTATATTAGAGATTCAGCGCTTTCAAATCCCAGAACAGGGACTCTAACTTCGAACTTTTTTGAAATCAAAATGAATATGCAACTAGAGCCCCTCATGGATGAAATTCACCCTCCATTGGCTAAAAGCCTATATTTAAAGTTCCGGTATAGCATCTTGCAATTAAAAGAAAGAACAATTAGCTGGAACTGTAATAAGGGGTTGACCGGGGCCGCTGGCTCTGACATATGTGAGTTCTGTGAGATGGGGATGAAAGAGGATGAGTCTCATGTTTTATTCATATGCCAGCATACCTTAAAGCAAGGAAAAAATGGCTTAAGCCAATCTGTAATAGGTTAGGCCTTAGACAAATTAAGGTTGGACTCAGAATATTCAAAGGAGACACTGCACAACCGATTGTGTTCAGCCTAAGTCGTTTTCTCCTATGTGTAGCCTTGATCAGGAGGAAGAAAAATCAAAAAACCTAATGTAATAGGCTATTTTACCATGTTATCGAGTCATTTATTAGTTGCTATAGTGCTGCCTGCTCTACCGCTATGGTGTATACCATTTTTAACAAAAACAGACGTCTAATTTATTATTTTATTACTATGTATATTTATTTAGTGTTCTCTATAGAAGAGGGACCGATCAAGATCTAGCCAACCCCAATGTAGATGTTTTGGAAAATGTATTGAATTTTATGTAATTTGTGCAAATGAGATGTGATGATATTTTTACCCACTGCTGTTTTTTACTACGTACTGTAATATGATGTATTATGATTTTAATGTATTGCATCTTACAAGGTTTTTTAAACCGAATAAAGATTGAAATGGCAGTGAGGAGAGCGCAAAAGAATTTGCTGAACATCTGAATGAAAACAGCTTGAATTTAAAATTCACATGCTCCACCAGTACAAGCAGGATTAATTTCTTAGATTTAGAACTATTTGTGTCGAACGGCAACATTCAATCTAAGACATACCGTAAACCAACATCAGGCAATACGATCCTCCATGCCTCTAGTTTTCACCCTGCAAGCTTGATAAACAGTATTCCATATGCAGAGTGCTTGAGAATGCGACGCAATTGTAGCACTGAAGAAACATATGAAGAATCCAAGGCTAACCTATTTAGCAGACTGGCCAGCAGAGGGTATACAGAGCAGACACTTGAAACAGCAGCAAGAAAGAGTGACACCAAAAATAGGAAAGATCTACTATTTAAACAAGCACCCAAATCAACAATGTCCAAGCAAAGCACGAACACCCCTCGCTTGATCACAGGGTACAATGCCTATCATAAACAACTAAGAAAGATCATTTATAGGCACTGGCCAATAGTACGAAATGACCCAGTGATTGGCAGTATGTGCAATAAAGTCCCTCAAGTTACTTTCAGAAAGGCAAAAAGCATGAAGGATGAGATTTTTGTAAATACTCCATCCTTGAAGAAGAAAAACCTACCATGGCTAAAAAGTAGCAATGGATTTTTTAATTGCATAAAGTGCAAAGCGTGTCAATATGGCCTCAACATGACCAAATTAGATGTGCCTCATGGGAAACAGCCACTGGAGATTCGTGAGAATTACTCGTGCAAGACGGACTATGCAGTCTACGTCTTGCAGTGTAGCTGTAAAAAACAATACGTGGGCAGTACTATCCATCCTGTCCATGTACGGGTGCTACAACACCTGAGAGCAATTAGTAATGATGACCCCACGTATCCAGTGGCCAGACACATTAATAAAGTCCATGGAGGTGATGCCGACAATATAAGATACTTTGTCGTGGATCATGTAAAGAGGAGCATAAGAGGGTGGAATAGATTGCTTGCCCTAAGGAGACTTGAATCTCGTTATATCATCCTCTTAAACACAAAGGCCCCTCAGGGCCTTAACGCGGATGAAGCACTTAGTGTACATTTGTAAGAAGAAACAATTATTACTGTCACTTAGTTGTCCGTACGGACCCGAGCCCACATCCTTCGAAACAGTTGGATACATTAGCCTGAATACTGAGATGCAAACATAGGCTTTTTAAGAAATTTTATGCACATAACATACACAATGAGAGACAAATAGGTGGTTGTCGCACTTCTAATTTAGTTTAAGAAATATATATGGTGGTCCCTGTTATCTATGTAAATAGCAACAATGTATGACATTAATCGGATAATTATGCAGTGATGCAGTGTCATGAATTAACATTATCATTTAATATGGTTTTCGGTTCTCTAAATTGCCCACATGGGCTGTGCCCCCTCTTTTTGAACTGTTCAAGTAAGGCATTATGCCAAGATGCTGTGTCATGTTTCACCCTTATGACATAATGTTGTTTTAGTTCTCTAAATTGCCCACTTGGGCTGTACCCCCTCTTTTTGAACTGTTCAAGTAAGGCATTATGCCAACATGCAATTATTCGGATTGATATTTAAAATCTATAGTTTTACAAAGTCATACTTGTGCCATAATACTATTTTAGTATGTAATTCTGCATGACCTATACAGGTGCCACCAAGCATATGCATGAGCTCCAACAACAAGGAGGAAACGGGTTTTGTGTAAACAGCAATGTGTTTTAACTGTTATCCATGCCATGCATAAGAAAGAATAATTATCATTTATTATTTTATTTACACATTGGTGAAACATAATTAACGATGTGCAAAAACGTTACAACAACTTGTTAGCCATGAATATAATGGTTACCATGGTTTCTGAGATGCGACTGCCCTAACCAATCAGCAACTTGTTTGTATAAAAGGTTTTACCTTACCAGCATTCACTGTTGTGAGCAAGGCGGAATAGCCGTCGAAAACGCGTTGAATCTTTTCTTTTGCAAAATAAAAACTTTTTCCTGATCTAGACCCCACGGAGTCAGCGCCTGTTTTGTACCGCCAAAACGTCAGGTTTGGAATATATATATATATATATCATATAACATATAACATATAATATAGTGTTTCCGGGGTCCCGCGCATGGGCGGGAATATTCTAATGCTTGACTATTGATGAGGATCCCCTGGAAGAGAACTCCTTATTCTTATAAATGTGGGATTCACTTGCGGACCATGCCTCAAACTCTTGCCTTTATAAAAAGCACCTTTGCTCTTCCTAAGCTTGCAGCAAAAAAAGTTCAAGGCACGTTCTTCTTTTTCAGACCCTGTCCTAGGATTATAACTTTATGCTGAAGTAGGTTCTCTTCCAATAGGAGCTACTACTGCTTAGACAGAGTCTTTGCATAAGGCCATACTGGCTCCTCTGCTGCATTACCCTTTGTCATGTTTTTGAGAGCTTGCAGTTACATCTGCAAGAAAAATGAAAACCTTGTAAAAAATAACCATCTTAAATACATATGCCAAGCAACAATACTGAAGACATGAGTTAAGTTTTACAAACATATCGAGTGAAACAGAAAACAAGATATCAGATTAAAAATTTATTGACAAACCCTTATATACAAATACATTTACAGTGATTTGAAGACATTCCATTTGTAAAGTCCTGTTGATATTACTCTAACAATTTTCTCTTTTAAGAAACCTGGTTGGCAAAGACAATGGCAACTATATTTAAAGTATAATTGCTTTATTCAGTTGACCATCCTCTGTCATTTTTCAACTGGGTACTGAAAGAAATCCATTTTCATCTGCTGTGTCCAGAATTTTACAAATGACTGGGGACTCCACCTAAAGAAACAAAGAAAACATTAAAATTGAGAAACACACTATAAAGAGTGTGGGAAATGTACATGTAAAAATAGTTGATTTCAGATTTTTAACCTTAAATTACACAAGAACATCATAATATTCATTACAAATATGCTGGTTTCACTTTGGTATTTTGCCCCTCCCTGAGTTGCCCACTGAGATGCAACTGTAGTTATTTAAGAATCTTTAGGTTAATGGTTTTAATGGGACATGCATCATTTGCCTTTACATATCAAAGGCTCACCTCTGACCTTCCAAATATTTCACTTGTGCCATTCTCAAATCTGGATATTTACACTACATATGCCAAATTCCTAGGCATTCCACTTCTCCAGCACCGCTACTGCTCTGTCTAAGTAATTTTGTCGCAGATGGGAGGTCTTCCATGCTGTATGCATCCCCCAAGGGTTCATGTCCCACCACTTAACTTCTGAACACCCAAATGGTACAGACGATTAAGGCTTTCATTAAGAGAATGGTGGAGTGGTATGCACAGCAGGATAGCACTCTGCTATACTACATCATTGTCGTGTATTTCTGGACCTGGAGTTACCGGGTTCAGAAATACTAGACCCAGTTTCACCAGGTGTGGATATGCACTCCGTGAAACTGCAGAACAGGGGTCTGGGGCTGTGGGCACGGTTAAAACCTGGACCGTGCCAACTCCCTGCAGCACCACAGGAGGAAGACAACCCTCTTCCTAGCCAGGTCACCGACCTCGGACATTAGTCATCCCCCTCTTGCACTGGCACCCTCTGCTGACCTTAACCACCTGATCAGAGCAGGAGAATAATGTAATTGGAGTGGTCTGGAAATCTGAGGGAAGGATATGAATTTTAATTAAGAAATTCCTGGGTCTGCATATTATCTCCCCATTCCTAGGACTATAACTCTTAATTGTTAGATTTAAATGCAGAGTGTAGGATGTGTAGGAAAGAATGATCTGCCTTCATGGTTACCCCCACTTTTTGCTGGTATTATTCTGTTTTCTGACTAGTCTGACTGGGATCCTGCTAATCAGGACCCCAATCTCTGTGCTTCCTCTCTAAATTTGAGTGTGGTAAGTAATTTGGCACCTTCCCACTTGGCTACTGGTGTACCCAGGTAAGTCCCTAGTACAGGGCAGTGCGTCCGGTGCGGCTGCACTGGGTGCTGAACTGTGGAGGGGGGGCGCTGTGACCAAAGGGGGTGCTGTGTTTAGCAATATCTTATGATATGAGAGATGAGGAGCACTTTTGCCTGGTGGCAGTGAAAATAGGAGCAGGCGGGCAGGTGACGTGGGGGTGCAAAAAGCGATTATCGCACTTGGCGCCACCAGCGCTAAAGCCGGCCCTGCCCTAGTATATGGGGTCTCTCATGGGCTGCAGCATGTATTATGTCACCCATGAGAGACCACTCAAACTGTGACTAAAGGCCTGCCATTGCAGCCTGTGTAAGTTGGACCTAGCACCACTTATGACCAATATACATTTCCTTATATCGGAGGTCACTACACTTAAAAACCTATAAGTCACCCCTAAAAAGGCAGGGTGTGAGATTATAAGTGTGTGAGTGCCCTGCATGAGCAAGACACCCCCTACAAACCCTGCAGTTGATTCTTCAGGCTTTGCTTCAAATTTCTTTACATAATACATTCCATCCGGGTAGATGGCACAATTATACATTGTTGAACCCTATAAATTATAGTCTACACTACATATCGGTAGCCCACCCTCTCACTGTTCAAGATAAAAGTGAAGAAATAATAAGAACGGTCCCCGCTAGCTAGTACTTCTCAGGGTGACGGTGTCAATACAACTTCAAATCTTTACTACTCTAATTCAACTCCCTCACCTCCCCCCAACCATCCCTCCCCTCCAGGCATGTCACTTCCAACTATGCATAATGTACTCTGTATTCATGTGTGATACATGGGTTCCCCCAACATAGCAGGACTAACAGTGAAGTCGGTCCCTCTACTGTGCGCTCATGCATCATGCTAGTGCTAGGGGGGTCAGTTCTGCTGCACTTGGGTGCTAGTATCTTAATTTCCAAACGTTGGTACAGCAATCTCACTGTCTTCATTGTTATCAGTGTCTGGGTTATTTAATAGTCCCACTAACGTTTCCCATGCTTTAGCTGCTTCTAATGACTTTTCGCTACTCGTTCTCTTCGCCAATTGCAACCTCGCTATCCATTCGCATTCCGTCCATTTGATGAATTCCTTCTTCCATCTAGCTATGTTGGGGACCCCCTGCGCTTTCCGTGGGAGCTTGAGTGCACGTGTAAACCTACTCAAGGCACCCTCCGTCTGGGTCGTGTTTCTCTTATACAATTCCTTGGAGGAGTCAAAAAACAACTCATTTATACCGTTGAGTGTAGCAAGCGCCCACCCGGTGGTTCCGGATCTCCAGAATCATCGAGCCTCTGCGCAACGGCTTAGCCAGCCAAGCTAAGCCGCTGCTAGCTGCTTCTAATGACTTTTCGCTACTCGTTCTCTTCGCCAATTGCAACCTCGCTATCCATTCGCATTCCGCCCATTTGATGAATTCCTTCTTCCATCTAGCTATGTTGGGGACCCCCTGCGCTTTCCGTGGGAGCTTGAGTGCACGTGTAAACCTACTCAAGGCACCCTCCGTCTGGGTCGTGTTTCTCTTATACAATTCCTTGGAGGAGTCAAAAAACAACTCATTTATACCGTTGAGTGTAGCAAGCGCCCACCCGGTGGTTCCGGATCTCCAGAATCATCGAGCCTCTGCGCAACGGCTTAGCCAGCCAAGCTAGGAGAGCTCCTGATTTGTCTCCCTCTGTGTGTGCACGTGTGATATAAGTTTTATAATCGAAACAGCGCAATTGCTCAATTTGTACTCCAAGCGCCTCCTTTGCTTCCACTAGCTCCCCCTGTTTGTCCGGCCTCCCAGGACGCTCTCTCTCCCCTTCCCAAAAGCGGTGACCCGCTTCTCTTATTTCTGTTAGCAGCACCCTGCATATCCCCACCGCCTCAGCGATACAGCAACCCCAGATCACAGTTTTAAAAGTGTCACATTCCTCTACAGATGTGGAAGCTGTGCCCTCATTTTCCCTGAAGGATAGAGTTATGGAAGTGCCCACTGTGTCACGAAACACCTGCTCTTCCAAGGCCTCCAAGCATAATCGCCAAGTAGGTATCTTGGCATGTACACGCGTCCACTGCATCCGGAGTAATATGGGATGTGATCTGACAATATCCTAGCAAGGTATTCGCTGCCTTGTACTCCTGCATGCACACCCGAAGAGCATAAAAATGCATCTAAGCGCACGTGGAGACCGTGCAGTGCTGAGAAAAAGAATAATCCTGCTCCCTAGGATGTTAAGCCCTCCGAGTGTCCACTAGCCCCCAGCGGCCCTGCCAATGCTGTCTCGCCTCTGCTATTTTGTGGATGGGCGCAGTAGGAAGAGAGGGGAGCTAGCGGTCCAAGTTCACATCTAATATACAATAAAAGTCCCCGCCAAGCAATACTGATCCAGTGATATAGCGTGCTAGTTTCGCTGACAACTGTGAGAAAAAGGCAGGTTGTTCCGTGTTGGGAGCATATATGTTCCCAAACTATGTCACGATTGTCCCAGGAACCACTACGTATCTGCCCTCTGTGTCTATAAGACTTTCTCTGCACTGAAAGGGCACCCCCACCCAAACCAATGCTCTCCGAGCAAACGCGGAATAGGCAGTATAAAACATCTGGCCACGCCAGGGCCATTGTAACGCTGCTCCTTCCTGCGCCTTTAAATGGGTTTCTTTCAATAGTGCAATCTGAACCCCCTGAGGAATAAGTATGCGTGTATTTTATGTCAACGCCACATAGAGTGCATTCCCTTACATTCCATTATATACACTTCAAGTAGTTGGTGGTACCCATCCTAACAGTGTTGAACAGTGTTATGAAATCTGCTATGAAAACTGCCCTAGTGACATGCCTGGCCCTAACCAACCCTAAGCCTAACAAACAACCCCAACTTCCCCTCCCCAGGACAGCTACCTTTAAACTAGTACCCATCGAAACCATAAGAACATTCACACTAAGTCCTCCGTCAACTACAGAGGCTCTGGGGATCGCGGCTGGCTAGGGGCTTCTCTAACCATTACACACCAGCCTCATCATAAAGAGGACAGTCCGGGGCATTCACCAGTCCTTAGAAGCACAAATGGCCTTCTGAATACTCTGCCCACCTTGGCTTACCAACCTTGTTCCAATAATGCCATCTGCCGTCTGTGGCATCACCTCGAGCATCCGTTCGCCGCTACCATGAGACGTGTCCGAGTCATTGCCCACTGAGTCTCTGGTAGAGTCAGCTTTTTCAGAT
Organism: Lissotriton vulgaris; assembly: GCF_964263255.1. NCBI lineage: Eukaryota > Metazoa > Chordata > Amphibia > Caudata > Salamandridae > Lissotriton > Lissotriton vulgaris. The sequence goes on along the minus strand of NC_141694.1, from coordinate 1,488,267,727 downwards.
ACCGCAGCCCGATCCTGGGCCAGTGCTACCACAGCTTGCAGAGCCTCCACCCACTCCTGTGCAGTCTGAGATATCATGGGTTTCCTCTGGGTTCTGTTACGGGGACGACGGTTCGGGCGTGATGTTCGATTTGTGGCTCGCCGCTGCGCTTCTCCTGGGTTCTCTCCTCACGGTATCTCTGCTTTGTACGTTTCTAGCCAGTCCCATGCTTCCTTAAGAGAGTCAACATAGTGCGTATTCCCATCTAGAATAATATGCAAGCGGGCCGGGAACATCCAGGAATACTGGAGGCCCTAGTCTCGCAGTGCTTTCTTGACTGCCACATAGGAGGCACGCTTCCTCTGCACTTCCAAGGTATAGTCCGGGAACAGCGTAACCCTAGCATTATCCACAGTGAAAGGAACCTCGGTCCTTGCTCTTTGCAGGAGTAAGTCCCTGTCACGAAAATGGAGCAGGCAGGCCACCCCCGGTTTCGGAGGCCTCCCCGGAGCCAGCGGCCTAGCCGGCACCATGTGAGCCCTCTCCAGAATGTAGAAAGTAGTGAGTTGCACCGGGCCCAGCCCGTTCCTGAACCACTTTTCCAGGAAGGCCACCTTATCGACCCCTTCTGCTCCTTCTGGCAGCCCCACCACCCTGACGTTGTTTCTCCAATTACGTCCTTCCGCATCTTCAGTCCTGCACTCCAGAACGTACACCCGGTCGGTCAGGACTCCCAGCTGCTGTGCCATATTCTGCTGCACCTGTGCCAGCTCCGCAACACTGGTCTTGGTTTGCTTGACCCTCTCAGAGAACTTTCTGTGCTCCTCTCGCACTAGCCCAAGCCCCACTGCAACAGCACTAATATCCTGGTGGAGGGTCGCCTTTGTGTCCGCTATGCCCTCTAGTATTTTTTTTAACTGTTGCTGCACCGGGATTTCCTGGGTAGTCTGTAGCTGATCTTGGGCACCTTCTTCTTGATCCTGGGGGACCCCAGTCGGGCGACCGCTGGGTTTACCCATGGAGGCGCAGGCCTGTCTCACTCTCCTGTACCCCCTGCTCCGTCTGGTTACTTGCACTCTCCAGGGGTGACTTAAGTCAGTTGCACTGCACAGCGTGAGCTCTGTCCAATGATGGCGGTCACTAGTGAAGAGTTGTTCTTAGCGCCGCTCCGGGTCAGTTCTAGGTTTATGTGCAAGGCCCAATCCTGTTTCCTGCATCCCAGTCTCCCAACTCCCACGGCCACAAACGGGGGTCACCCGCTCTTCACCAGCTCCACTCAGATCCGTCCCTCAGATGTCGCCTCTGCCAGAGGTCTCAGGGCTTTACTCTACTCTCCCCAGCTCCTCCATTCAGGGGCCCACAGGTCACTGAATCCCCAGCAAGGAGCTCTCCTACGCCCTCTGCAGCTTACAGAGGGGCACACCATCGTCACCATACTCTCCGCACCACCAGAGTCGTCAGTCGCCCCAAAATTCTTCCTGGGAGGCCCCACCTGGGTCACCGACCCCTCCACCGCTGGCCTCCTCAAAAGTCTGGCCTTATATGAAGCAAATAAGCACCACACTGCTCATGGGACCCACCACATCACGACTTTCCACTGATCAAGGAGGCATGCCCGCCTGGGCATATCCTGACCGCCTTGCCAGTGCCGGATCCTCTGGGGGCCTCCCCCTCCTGTCGATGTTGGTGGTCCGCTCCCTCAAGCTGCTGCTCCGGGCCAGTACCGGACGGTACTCCGCTCCGCTCCGCTCCGCTCGATCCTTCATCCAGGGCAGTATTCTAAGCCAGGGTCAGGGGGCCACAGTCCAATCTCCCAGCCAGTCCCGCACCACAGCCCCGCAGGAGCCGTCCACGCACCTCACTTCTGCAGGGCGAGCGACTCGCACCTCACAGCAGCCTCCACTCACTGTTCTGCGCCCGGTGTCCCAGGGGACTTCCGATCACCATCATGCGAATCGGGGCACCCACCCTGGCAAGGCTCCGCAGCAACGCCGGAACTCACTCCGGCGGCTCCTCCTCGTCGCCTGGTAGGATTTCTCCCTGCTTCCAGCCCAGTGAGTCAGGGCACAGACTGTTTCATCCAGTCAGGGCCTGCTCATGCTGCCGAGCCGCCATCTCCCCTTCCAGGCTGGTGCCGCAGGATACAAGAGTCGGCAGCGCAGCCCCGATCTGGCATCACAAGGCGGTCCGCACCTTCAATGCGGAGCTCCACACTCTATGCGTACCGTGGCCGCTCCTGCCACCATTCTGAGGTTTCTCGTTTTCCTGGTCCGCATCTTCAGCCGATAGACAGCGCAGACAGCTATCAGCAGCTCTCCAAGTCCCCTCCTCGCAGGCACGGCCCCGTGGGGGACACCAATAACGTGTTGTGCGATCCCCGACATCGATTTAAACAGGATAACAGCGAGGCTGATGTGGAGCTTTCTGCTCACGTGTCCGCAATCATCTCCGGCCAAGCCACGTCCCCCCACGCAAAGTCTAACTATAGTGACTGTGCTGAACATGGGCATGTTTGGTATCAAACATGTTGGAATCATACCCCAACACCATCCCCGTGTTAGAGGCATGATTCCATGCACCAGAGGGCTCCTCCAAGAAGACCTTAGTGCTTCCGGTAACCGTCTTCCAGGGTCTGCCAGCAAGCTAGTGCTGCTGCCAACCCCAGACACGATTCTGCCCTCCTGCTGCTGAGCTCGAGCAGGGGAAGGTAGGATAGTTTTCCTGCCACATGGAGGTGTGACCACCTCCCAGACAGGGCTTAGTGTATTGGGCTGGCGGAGCTTGCCAGCGCCACCAGACTGGTTTGTAGGGCACAGTTGGTGCCCTGCTTGCATACTCCAGTTTGATCCAGTTCAGGCTCCCGCTCTGGTGCGAAACTGGACAAAGGACATGGGAGTATCCTCCCCTCTGCCCAACCCCACCTCTGGAAGGGACCCTTGAATCGTCCCAACCTTTCCCTAGGGTTACCTGGGTGTGGCTCTTCAGATTTGTCGCGGGATAAGACTCAAACTCGAACCCACTTCAATTTCCATCATCTGGGCACTTTGGACTTTGCCGTGAACCTAGACTGCACCAAGGAAGACTCCTGCTGCTCCTAGTCTCGCTGTTCTGCAAGTCTTCCTGGTCATCTGTGCATGTGCATCATCCAGGTTCTTCTCTAGGCCTGTGGGGATCAAAGACATCCTAAGGAATCTTCCTTATCGTTAAGAAGTCACTCCCCTCAGCAACACAGAAGGTGGTTCTGCAACTCCTTTGAGCCTATACCTGTCCTTTCGGCAAGTTTAAGGCTAGTTTGCTCATCAGAACAGCTAGAACAGTATCCCTGTGCACCACGTCGACTTGCTGTTGCCAAGGCTTGTTGACTCGACCCTCCAGAGATCTTTGGGCTACAAGAAGCTCCAGCCTCCAGCCTCTCTTCCTACCAAGATCTTCATCCTCACTCTATCCTCTGCACCGTGGACCTACATCCTTGGTGCGCTGCTTGAGGTCCTCTTGCGACTCCTGTGCCTTCGGCCTATGGGCCCTCTTGAGGGTCCTTCTTTGGCTTCAGTGGGCTCCCCTGCTTGCTCGGGCCTGCTCTGACTCTCTGGCACTTGGTAAGTCCCTTGAACCTTGCTGGTCCCAACACTGCACCTTTTTAGTTTGCCACGTCTGTTGCTGCTGCCAAGGCTTGTTGTTGCTCCCGCCGGACACCGACCACCTGGTTCTTGACTTCCGACGTGGGCCAGCTCGTGAATGGCTCCTGGTCTTTCAGTGTGTCATCTGGTCCTCACAGCTGCAGAGACATGGTCAAGTCATCATTCTTGCATCTTCTGTCATCAGTGGTCATTGGTCTTCCATGCCTCCTGGTCACTCCTGAGTGGCATAGACTCTGTCCCCTCTGCTTGCAGGTACCTCTCTTCAAGAATACATCCATGGATTCTACTGGACTCTTCCACCTTCTTCGCCAGCGTCATCTTTTCTGAAGTCCTCCATTGTGGTCTACGGCGGTTTCCGACGTCAATTCACACCAATGCACCCAGCTTCCCTGGTGTAGTTATCCTGGGGTATCCATGGGTGGGGTGACTTTCCAACCTTCTGTCTTCCACAGGGTTTCTTCAGGGTCCACTGCGAAGGGTCATTTTTGCGAAAATTGCAGCGGCAGCGGTCCCCTTGTCATGCATTCAGTAAGCAGCTGTGTTTCCACTCTGCACACAGCCTCCGTGGGGTACTGGAGTACTTACCTCAGGTGATTCCTTGGGTTCCCTGCTCTTCCTAGTCTTATGGTCCAAATCCAGACTTTGGTCGCAGTTCGCATTCCACTTCTTTGGTATATCATTTGGTCTCCTCCTGGAGACCACTGTACATTTGTGGTTACTTACCTGTTTTTCATTTGAAATATTGTGTGTATTGGGTTGATATCTCTGGGCAGGAGCTATACCAATGTGTTAGGGAGTGTGTATAATAAATATGAATATTTTTATAGCTACACTCTGTTGTTCTTTTTCGTTTAACCTACACTAGAAGATTAGTTCTAGTAAAACAAGCTGCTTAACACTCCTTCTGGACTAAGCCTTAAGGCTGCTCTCCAGAACTAACACTAAAGCGCTTTCTATGGTTGTCTAAGACCACTCCAATCACGATAAGGATTGTTTGTATTAGTGCAAGCTGTTTCACTTACATAAGTGTGCACCATATACCAAGCCAGCCTCCTACACTATACCTGTTTATGATTGCTTTGTCATTCTGCGAACGACCTACGATGTAATAGTTATTCAGGTTTTCAGTACAAATTTTATACCCTGGTGATAACGGTCTCAAGCAGGGGTATGACTCCATGAACCATTCGGTCTTGTCTCATAGGCCTTATCTTGGTATTACTATACCATTCATTTCCATTGGTGAGTGATCAGTACAGTGAGAGAAGCTTCCTTAGCAAAGGTGGTTCATACACAAGGTCTTTTCCTTGGGAGTCTGTCTGCTGTTATCATACCACGTATTGCAAATTTCGATTTTTTTTTCAAGGATTTTAAAATCTTTTAGGCACCGACTGTTTCCACAATCAGTTTCTATAGTGGCTCAGCATTCTGGCATGGAAAATTTCACAGAAGAACTGATGTCCGTGCACGGGAGGGGACTTATATGGCTCTGCCGACGTCACAACCGGAGTCAACGTCATCACGGAGCCGTACGACGACATCCCCCAGAGAGTCAAGGTACTGCTGAAAAATGTCCAGATCCAGTTGGATGCCTGGGGAAAAGTCAAAAGTTAAGGAATCTGCAGCTAGACTGTACCTCTACCAGATAATCTGTTACAGAATTCTAATTTAATTATTACGAACAGACATCTCCACAAATCCTAAGTATGCTTAGAAAAGTAATTCTACTGTACATGGTGTGGTCAGAGAGTTGTTTTAATATCCGAGGTTCCTCTTATACAGACCAAGGCGCTGGTAAATTTTGAAAATAACTAACCTCAGCAAGGTAGTTTACCATGCTAATACAGTAGCATTATTAGCAAGACTTATCAAAAGAAAACAATGCAGTTTCAGGACCTAGCTTTTGAAATGTATGACTATAGGTAATACTGAATCCTAGTTCAGGCTCACCTACCTAGTAAATATGATTCTTCTCGTCTCTCATCTATTTGGTAGAAATGATCTCCTTGCTGGGCTACCTGAAGTTACCTTTGCTCCTCTCAAATTGATCCTTGAAGACGTTTTACCATATTTCTCTTCTCCTAACTGACTAACATTAGCTCCTCTTAGAATTGAGAATTAAAAATCTTCTGTATCACTGACAGTGTTGCTCACCTCCATCAAAGACCCTACCTACATACATAAACTCCCTCAAAGCAGGAATTGTTTGCTCAACAAGGAGTAATTCATACATAATGCAGAACATTTCGAAAGTCTCAAAATCCATCTCTGCAGGTGACTTTCTTCTCTGCCCAAAAATATAGAATTCATTACATGAAGATCTCATGTAATGAAGAGTCACTGCTAAAAGATCAGAAATAACGGTGCACACAATAGCAATTATGTAGTTCATTATTTTTCCCCCTCAGATATTGATTGCTTTTAAAGCATTTTTCTGGTTAAGCATACAGCACTCAAACATGTTAAATTATTCAATCCCAAGCAACTCACAAGTTTTATGTCACAGGCCTTACAAATACTGCATATACGAACACATTTTAGATCTTCACAAAGTTTTTTCCGTTGCCAGGATCACAAATTGTAATATATGGCCATTGCACACCATGGAGCAGGATTACTTTAGAATTCACCATCAATTCATTAATTTGAAAAGAATATTTTTAATTTGTACGGTCATTGTCTTTCTCCCCTACACAAGCCAAGTGTCAAAGTAATAGTCTGGCATAATTACATCTAGTAGAAAACCAAATCCTCGTTAGTAATTTGAATGCATTTCATATTCGGTATGTAGTTCTATATGGGTGCAGTGGGCATCAGCACTAGCGTTTTATACCAGCACGGTTAATATTCAAGGGAATGACTGAAAACGAAACCCTCAGAGTTGTGGAACAAACACTTACCTGGAGAGGCTACAGAAAAGCCTTTATGTAAATATAAATGTCCAGTATTTGTAAAGCACGAACAATTACCCGAAGGTGTCAAGGCGCTGGCGGCCTTCGGGAAGATTAAGCGAGCTATTGCCCAGTCACATGGTGCTGGGCTCATCTGCCGCCGGCACCGGGGATCGAACCGTGAGCCCCCAGGTTCCGGAGTCGGTTGCCCTGGCTGCTGCGCCACACCTCTTATGAGTACAAGAGGCCTGTACAGGTATGTGAAGGATTTTAACTAACTTTAAAAGGAGCTTCTTCACATAAAGTTGTCCCACACACTATGCACAGTAGGAAGTACAGAGACCCATTTAACCTAATCATTCTGGCAGTGGTGGACAACACTGCATGGTGTCATCCCCTAGTGGAGCAGATAAGATGTAGCTCTGTTTGGACTTTGGTAAACCTCAACGAACCAGAATTTAGGGCAAACATTAGACCCTTGTGTAGCAGTGAACACTAACCATTTCAAATACAAATTTGAGGTATTTCTTATTGCTAAGAGGTCTTTTCTTCACCAATAGTATTAAATTGGACTTACGTACTGCTCACTAAACCATGTAACCCATTTCTCATGTTAGGCACTTGTCTCATCAGGAGTAGAACAATTAAGCAGTTAAAGCTTTCTCTAGGGGGGTGGTCGTTGTTAGTAATCCAGACGCCAGTGAAAGGGATAGAGGGGTTTGCCCACTTGATGGGATGGGGTAATACAAACATATAATAGTTTCAGTTTGAGAGATTTAAGACAATCAACCGCATGGTCACATTTTGGGCTTACGCAGAAACGGCTCCCTCTAAAGACGACGGTTTCACTACTCATACTGTGTTATAAAAAAACTACTGGACAGGGGCTATCCAAGAAGGTGGCCAACCTAGAAATAAGGCAATAAAGGAGGCCCGAGGGGAGGGCCAAAGCTAACTACATGAATCATTCTGACTTGTCCTGTTCTTCAGCTTTTCTAAAGGCAGGTACAGGGGACAGGCTTGGTCAAAAGAGCCAAGGTGTTGCATACTGGACAGCCTGGACCAAGTTTCCTAAATTGACAGTTTACATCCAACACAACACAGGAAAGATGGAAGGGTAGGTATTAGTTACAGCGAGCAAACAAGATTCAACCCATTAAATAACTGTAGTTGTGACAGTATCACTGCCTTTGCATTGCAGAGGACACAGGTAGTCTTCAATGAGCTATCCCCTTTTGGTTAACATTGTCCTCTTTGGGCACCATATACACTGCACTTTCTCCTGGTTTCAAACAACGATAGAAAAACAAACACATAACATACGAAGTAAGAATCAGAGTCAAGTCTGCCACATACTCTCTATACAGGCAAGAAACCCTTGTAATGGGTGACTGGATGTCACAGAAGAAACTAGTTGGTTCGGTCTCCTGCATGGACACACACAAAAAGTATGTGCACCTGCGAATAACCATCTGCAAGCAACTACCAGTCGGATCATCACATCAATCCCCATTTTTTTGTTGCTAGTATCATTATTTCAAGTCATCATTTTAAGCAGTGGAACGGCTGGTTCATGGTGTACCTAGAGCCCTGGTTACTGGGAACCAGATAGTGAAATCTTCACTAGTATACTTCTAATTGAAAAAAGAATGCAAACTACAATGACAACTGGGAAAAACATTCTTCGTAGATCCTGGACTAATATCCACTACCTGCAAATGCCCTTACCACCTCAGGTGGGAAAAGGGGAATTATTGTTCTCATCAAAGAGGTCTAGAACACAGCAGCAGGAGGGGGAGGAGGTTTCAGAAGAGCATAAAATGAACTAGGGGTTGCAGGACTAAGACTCCTGAAAATCCACAATGGCCTGTATGAAGGTAGCAGCTGGCATAAGTGCTGCATACAGCCTAGAGGATGAAAAATGGAAGCAATGGACGTGTTGTGTTATTAGCTATTTGTAAAACGCACTATATCTGGAGTATCTTTATGCCACACAGCAGCACACACAGCACAACCTCTGCGTCCACACAATAGATCCAAGCTACAAATACATGTTGAGGCCCTTTCTAAACTTCAGAAGCAATTCCATGAGTAAAGAAAAGGGAATAGTGTTCCACAGCCTAGTATTGGCAGGCAAGAAAGCCTTGTTTCCCACACTATGAGAATGTATGGTCTGGAACCACGCTAGTGTTGCATTGGTCTCTCTTAGGGGTCTATTTAGAGCATCCCAGTTGAACTTTACTTCTAGGAATTCCGGTATATGGGAAAGGACTAGTCTATCGCATTATATACAATGGGAAGGGCTTTGAAATAGCAATACATAAATGAATGATGCTCCTCGTCTCAGCTCTGTCAGAGGAGGAGGGAGAACCATAACCTGCACCAATTTCTCCCAGTACATGGCCTTCAATGTGGTGATTATAACACTAGAGCTCTATCCCACATCACCCAAGCATTGCAAATGTCTTTAGGAGACCGTGGTATGGTGCAGACGAGAGCCCTCTTGTGCAACTTGGGAGTTTACGACAAAGTGAAAAAACACAGGAATCACTGGGTTTCCTCTGCTGGATGTATGAGGCCTAAGAGGAGACTGAGCCAGAGACACTGGACTGACTTGGTTTATGCAAATACCATATACATAAGTTGTACATACCCCAAGAATGTATTGGCAGCTGTGAGGCTCCAGCATATACACAGTGACTGCGTGAGGAGAATCCGATTCTTTGCACCTAAAACAAGACCTTTATAATAAGTTTTGACGCACAAAAAGTAAAGCACCAAATAAGCTTCTCTTCTGCTACAGTACATTCTTCACTTAGCCCTACATCCACTCCATTTCCAACACAAAGTATCAGCATCACTTTGCAAATGGTAAAAAAAAAAAATCACAACTTATGTACAGCAAGAGGCCAAACATGTGTACATGCTTTTGTGTGCCTCACCAGCAATTTATGTATTCAACAGCAATCCAAAACATAGCTATAATAGAGGTGACCGTATCACTCATGTGACAACTCCACAGGTTAGTGAGCTATATTCATAATCCTCATAAGTTCGACATGGAAAACAAGCCAATATATATCAACGTATGTTTGTCACACTTCCAACAGATGCTTGAATCCAGTGTAGACCAAACAACACAGACTAGAGGCAGAATCATTTCTTCATTTTGAGGATTAGCGATATCCGCATAAAGAACTTGCAGCAAGCGGGAGTCTGTTAAACCACAACAGACCCGTTGAAGATTTCACTGCCGACACCTTTTATTTAACATTCCATCCTGGTCACCAGTTCAACAAAGTGAAGGTATCAATACTCAGGAGAACCAACATAAAAGGATGTTTATTATTTGTTGAAGGTCTCATCCAACCTCTCCAACCGCTTCCCAGTCTTTCTATACTCCTCAGCCTTCCTGCCCTACATTCTAAATGGCCTAACAACATAGTGAAGAAGGTATGAACCATGGTTGAAATGTACTAAAACAGGTTCATGCCAGCAAGGGGTACAAACAACGGTATACCATATAGCATATTTAAGGGGAATAGGGGGCTGGCCACGGAACCAAAATCTCCTATACAATTGGATTTTGAAAAAACCCTCGACTCAACTGAGTGACCCTTCCTCTGTGGGGTATTACATCTTTGTGAAAATTCATACTATGGAGCAATAACCTTTACTAATACTATCTTTAGATCCCAATTCGGAAATGGTTACATAATAAGAGATATCCGTTAAGACCCTTACAAAAAAATAGTATGCACTTCTGGTAAACTAAGTAATGAAGTATTACTTAATTTAATACACCTGGTGGGAGAAATGCTGGAAATGTTCCCAACCCAGTCTGACACCTATACTTATTTTTGAATGAGAATTATGGGTACATAAACATACAAAACAAATGTATGTACTCTGTACAATCACTGATATAATCATACTCTAGATAATTTATGAATTTCTATTAGCAATAACGATGGATCTACTGAATACACTCTAATGCAATATTAAAGCAAACTTTTTCTTCAATTATTTGGTTAGTGTTTACGTTCTCGTGAACATAAGTATAATAAAGGCTAATCACGTTAGTTAAAGTTAACAGTGGGTACCTTTCAAAACTCAAACGATTATTTGTGACATTTTTACATTAGGAACTGCTATTCATACACATACACAACTCTCAGGTGATACATAATGCTTAAATAATTGCAGTTTTTCACTCCTATGCATGTAAAAAACAAACTTGAAAGTAATCAACTTACTTTAGTTTCACAATTACTTGTCTTGGCTTTTCATTCAAGTCGCAAACATCTCCATTTCCATAGAAATGAGAAACCATTCTGTCAAAAGAGTTTTAAGAAATAAAACGTGACTCGGATCTAATAATCACATTTGTATCACAATTTAATACATACAAAATAAAAAAGTAATGACCCAGAAAAAGATCAAAGACGATATGGTTTCAAATAGAAGGATCCGACTATAAATATGATGTGTTGCATATAAAAACATTTACAGTGAACAGACATTTTTATATTACTGATGTGCAGTCAATTATTTCATTTATATTGCTTTTTTGCCTCCTGTGTATTTGGAAAAAAACCTGATGTCCTTCAAATGTTCACCTTGCATCAGTACTACAGTACTTGCAGTCACTCAAACCATAGACAAATTAAGGAGAGGGAGCCACCTCAAATAATGGAGGTTTTAATTCTTCCTATGAAACATTGCATGCATTTATATGGGCCACCTGCAAATGTAAGATTGGTTACAAAAATTATTAGGCTTACCTTCTCTAGAATTTTTCGTGAAAAACACTATCTTCCCTCAGTTTCACTCTCTTTAGAAATTGGGCTTCATGAGGACATAAACCTGATGCTTAATAACTGCCATATATTTTATTGCTGTATACTCCAATAGTAAACTAATACTGTAAGCACCGCCTGGCCGGTAATACCGTTTCGGCTCAAACAGTCTTTTGCCAAAATCCCAGCATGTCGCAATATAATTCAAACAAAAGGTAGGCATAAATTTGTTTAGGGCAGTCATAGTTGGCATTTTTTCTTTCCCGATAGCTAGCTATGTCTCCTGGGGACAGATTGAACATTTTGATGAGGGGTTTACGAGTCCCTCCATCAGCAGATTTGGAAACATTATTGCAGAGATTCTGCTTAGAAACAGAACTGTGCCTGGGATCATAGAACGTCAGCATGCAGGGACTCGGTCTCCATACCACATCAGTACCTATGGGCCCAAATCCAGAATAACTTACAGTGCTTTATCTGCCCTCCTAACCTTCCAGATAGACTGATAAATTAGTACCCCAGAACACAACACAACACTCTAAACTCTCTCTGGAGTCACGGCAACAGGCCGTCACCTTTCGGTCTCTCACTCACAGGTGTCTAAGATAAAAGGAAAAAGAGACAAAAAGAGTGTACAATATTTACTGAACCTAACGTGCTCGATCATGAAAAAACTGTGCTGCATTTAGGAGACATAGGAAAGTAAATAATGGATTAGCACAATTAATAAATTGTACACAATGAAAAGCCTTGTCATAGCAAATGACAAATCAGTCTAAGCCTATCTTTACTATGAAAGCAAAGTATTATACTAAAGATCTCTAGGATTTGAGCCGGACCCTATACCAGAGAGTCATAATCAGTTTTTCTACATCTTAGGCATGCAGCTCTTTCGTCTCAGGACCTTTTCTCTGAAAGCCTCATTTTGATCTGTTTTTAAAACGACAAGTCATGGCTTATATGATATGACTTGTTCTATTAGAAAAACAGCAGATGGATCTCTCTATTATGTCTAGGTGTTAGTGTCTGACCACAGTGAAAAACAGGGCACAATATTGTGTGGCCCTGCACGATGTACAGACAAAAGTCCAGTAGAAAAGCTAAAAAATACACATGCAACAGATTACCACATGTGTAGTTAAGGCCAACATAAGGGAAAACTACATTGGCCCCATAGGGGACTCACGACAACCTATGTCTCATTACCAGTTCTGCGGTCATACAACATCTTGTTAAAGCATGCTGCCTGAGAAGCCGGGCTCGGATAGTGACTCAGATAGCATCAGCATGCTTCAATATATTTTGCAGAAATGTGATGAGATCTATAATTAGTAAGTCAAGATGAAAACGCATGGAATCTGGTTTGCAAGCTATCGTCCGTTTATCAGTCACAGAGAAAGAGTGACAAATATTTTTTATTTTACCTCCAAAACAAACATTAAGCTGCTTGCATAATATTTGTGATGAAATAGAAGAGAAACTCAACCTTCAGCAGTCTTATGAAATTATCTGAATCTGAGTTTGATTTGTTTGTAGGTTTCATCAGATCTTTATTCGGTCTAATGCAAGACCAAAAAATACATTTTAAAACACACAAAAACAATTCACATATTAATGCAATCAGATAATAGTATTCACATCCCAAATCCAGCAACTAGCTTGTTATTTCATGATGGATATTTCTTCATTAAAATAAGTGCCCGATTAATAAAGTTTGAAACTGCAAAACAGATCAATGGGGGCTCAAGTCGTAAAAAGATCGAACCTTCTTGGTGTGTTTTAATGATCTTCCACGAAGGATAGGATGTAGAAACCGTAGTCTGGGAAACTAATAGTGTGTGCAAATTAGAATAAAGTGATTCCAACACTGTCAGGAGACCCCATCACAGGGACAGTTTGCTAAAGAGGCAAACCAGGATCCTGTTTCAGCAAAGGCACCTAAATAATGAATAAGGTTCAGTCTAAATCGAGACAAATACAACCTGTGTTTTGGTGCCTGTATCCATAATAAATTGACCTCCATACAATTGCTAGTTGAAAGTGGTATATAGGATTGAACCGTTGCCATATCAAGAGCTTTCCCAAGTCGCTAGTTTTCTTTATGTTCTAAATATTTTTCCTTAATTTGTGTCCTGGTGTGGGAACTAGTCTGTAGTTTTATTAATTTTATTATCCCAGTACTCTTTTTTCACAGTAATTACAGCTTTTGTATTTTCTTTAATGCACATTAGATATTCAATCTTGTGAATATGTTCTCCCTCCCTTTCATTTAGTCTTTGCACTGTGAGTGCGTTGTTTTTAATTATTTCAGTTTGTGGAATACCAAGGTACTTTATGAGGCTGGGCGTCAGGTTAACAGAGGCTGGTCCAAAAAAGTTTTCATGGACAAAGAAAAGAGGTTAAAGCCTTCTCTATTCAGGATACACTTGCAATATGTGCGAATAGGCCTGAAATTGCATCTTCTGGTTCGGAATGTTGAGACTGATTCATAATGGCAATGTTGGAGTGGAATTCTGTAGAGGCAACATCAGGACGGTGAAAGAAAGAAATATGAAATGGAAATCTGAGGAAAAGAGGACTCTATACTTTCTTTGAAAACTGTGTCTAGAACATGACCCTTGATAAGCGTTGAACCATGTGGAACCTTTCATGATTTCAAGGTTTGCCAGCCCTGGGAACAAGATGCCTGAATGGCGGTTTGAAGGATCCTCCAACCACGTATTAAAGTTGCCAGGAATTGTAAGAAAAAAAAATAGAATACGGCTAGGTGGAGGACAGCAAGCACAAAAAAACATTATTTTTCTGTCGCTTTGCCAAAAACTTTACTTGTACATGTACAACATGACCGGAATGCGGCAGGCAGAATCATTGGAGGATTCTGCAGGCGAGATTATGTTTCTGGCACCTGTAAATGCAGTTTCTGATCGCATGTTTTTTAAGAGATGCTTTTTCTGGTTTATAAATGAGTCATGGCCAAGCACCTCGGTATCTGTGCTTTAACATTAAATCTCAGCCATCAACGACATCTCCATGCAGGCCTCAGACATCTCCCCAGATATAATCCATCTACCAAAGAATAACATTGCGTTTCCTTGCAAGACCTAAACTCTTGAACCTTTCAACATCAAATGCCCTTCTAAACTAACAAGCTTTGGCAAAAGTGTTTTCTGTATGGTTATAGCAGACTAGAAGTCCTGTGTAAAGAGACCCTTCAAGGTGGTGGATGCTTTATCAATGCAGCTAAAAAGTCAACTGGATACATTTTACAAAAATGTGTAATCTTAAATTATACAGCTTACTCCAAAAGCTCCTTTTAAAAACTAAAAATTCAAAACCTTTATTGACAAATTCAGCATGATCAAAATATAGTTTTGCATCAAATCAGGGCGTCTTACCATCAGGCAATTCTCAAAATACAATAGACATACAGAAATTTCAATCCGACAGTAGCATTGTCCTGTACAACATGGCAGCATCACCGTAAATAACAAATAGCTGTAGAAGGTGGTGATAGCACTGTAGGGGAAGGAACATGCCCAGCCGGGGGGGTTGGGGGGGGGGGGGGGGGGAATATGGTCAAGGAGGCAATCACTGAGCAACACCGGCAACCACCGCTTGTGGAGTGCCGGCGGGGAACGCCGGAGAGGCAGTTCTGCTCAAATGTGGTCGGGAATGGAGATATGTCAATAGGGGGCCCCATATGTCAGGTGGGCGAGACCTCGCAGGCAGAAGGTCCTAGAACTCAGATAATAGGGTCTGGCATCTCGAAGCATCTTCAAGCCAATGGGCGAACCTGGGTGCCGGTCTGCGACCCAAACACATGGCCACCCTACGCCTCGCAAGGACGAGCAGCATGGCAATCAGTCAGCGAGAGGCATCCGGACAAAACTTGACAAAGTCCAGCAGGCACAGCGGCGGGTCGGGAAGAACTCGGGCGGAGGTAATCTCGGAGATGGCGGCACAAACCGCCAGCCAGAAGTCCGACACCTTGGGGGATAACCATGCAGGATGAGAAAAGCCAGCGGCAGAGCAGCGCATACACCTATCGTTAGGTATGAGTCCCAATTTGTGTAGCTGTACAGGGGTGCGGTAAAGTCTGTGCAGGTATTTAAAATGTATGAGACGAAGACTAAAGTTGGGAGACCGTTTCTTCGTCTGGTTACAGCAATAAAGTTAATCAGCTTGGGAAATGTCCACGCCGTAACTCCTCACCCCATGCCGCACGTGCGCGCTCAGTAGAGATGGAGGTGGTCGATAGCGTAAGAGCATATAATTTTGTTACAAGCTTGCAGAGAGTGGGGGATGTACATATAAAAAGTCAAGAGCAAGCATCGAGGGTGGAGGTTGAGGAAATGTCGAGTGAAGCTCCCTACAAATAGCCCGCAGCTGATAAAAGAGCAGAGTGTCCATCGGACCAGAGGAAGCAGGAAGAGAGTAAAACGTATTTCCGGGGTAGAGATCCATCCATGTCGTCAGTCCCAAGCCGGTGGCATGTTTAGACATGCCAGTTGGTTGCAGAGGAGGGAAGGCAGGATGACGTACAATCGGCATGGTATTAGCAGATAACGTAGGAGTGTTGGGAAAACGGCACAGTCCCAACTAAGCCCAGCACAGGGTCTCGACTGTGTTTACCTCAGCCTGTGGGCGGCTGGCCGGGGCAAACAGGGCGGTGTTCAGCGGCCAAGGGGTTGCAAGGTCGGCTTCAACCGAGACGTCCAGCTGATTAAGTGGCGGGGTGAACCCAGAAATATAAAAAACTTGCCTGGGCGCTTAAGGCATAAAGTTTCAAAATGGGAGCGCCCATACTGCCAACCGACATGGGGAGAGTGAGGATGTCATATGCAATCCTGGGCTGCTTGCCAACCCACACAAGAGAAATGATGAGAGAGCGAATTTTTCTAAAGAAATGGGCAGTTAGAGGTACGGGGATGTTCAAGAAAAGGTAGAGGAATTTCAGGAGAACTACCATCTTGGCAATGGCTATACGACCCGCCAGGGACAGGGGGAGCCGGCTCCAGTGGGGTATTTTGGATTCGAGCCAGTCCACCGCATGTCCAAAGTTGGCTCTCCAAAGGTCATCTACTCCAAAAGCTCCTTTGAAGTCAACAAAACTAACATAATCCCATTCTCCCTTTTGATACTTTGCCAAAGTATCATTATGAAGCACTGTCCTGTTGTACAACCTTTGTGGAACTTACTTTCAAGGTAAAAGACACTTTTCATGAATGCATTATCAATTGTGTTAACTTATGCAAAAACTTTCCCAAGTTCACCTAGAAGAGATATCAGCTAGTAGGAAACTAGGCTAGTCTTCGGATTCTTTTTAATAGATGGGGATTATTGCAATCACTTATCTGGAATGTCACTTCGAATATACTTGTATAAGCAAATAATCACAACCGCCTCCCTCTACCACTCCCATTATGAAACAAGCTTGAACTCTAAAGCGGATATGCCTCCTACACAGTGCATCCTTAACTTTAGTCTTTCAATAAATTTACTGATTCTCTAGACTACTCATCAAAACGAAGTTCAATTGGCACTTTTGTGCATGGTTAGCTCTCATCTCCTCCTATCGATATGCAGTTTCAATTGCCTTTAGATACTTGCAACAAGCAGGTTATTTTGTCTCTGTGCACAGTTGCCTCCAGCATTTCAAAGCACCGGCCTGTAAAGTGGTGATGCAACAGATTATACATTGATTTGTATTGCCTTGCTTAGCCATTCATTTCTGCTTGTTCAAATTGCTGTTAAATACACAAGAGTAATCTTTGACGCGGTCAGCAGATTATGCAATTTGCATTAAGTCACGTAATGGCAGGTTACCAAATTTCCTGAAAGCCCTTATTCAAAAGTGCACATCACCAAATGTTTGTTCTGTCACTGTATTCGCAACATCCTCTTTTCCAGTGACCAACTATCTGTATTTTAAATGTTACTAATTTGGCCAAGTATGCAGAAAGATCTGCTTACTGTGCCACTGGAACGAAGCTGTACCCAAATGATAAGCGCCGATCAGGGTGAAACTGGTCTTGGGTTGCTTGTGTTCCAGTTCAAGGAGGGCCTGGATTGTTTGGTCTGGACTGTTCTACCAAAGCAGGGTCAAGATGGATTTGCATATGGCTGTACCCAAACTGAAATGGCATGAGGAGCAAAAGATTGATGGGCTGGGATGCTACCCCAAGCGATTGCCAGTGGTTAGACAAACTGCAAGTTTTCCTCCATCATCTTTTGTGAGTTTGGTATAAAACGGAACTGCGAGTCCTTGATGCACAAAAGAAAGAATAAAGATGAGATTAACGCTCAAAGATCTGATATTTATTTGGAGCCTTCTCTCCTGAGAAATATGAATGATCACAGTCTTCTGCATATCTCCTCTATACTCTATATGCAGGGTTTCTACTGAGCTACTGATTCATTATCACTTCGTCAGACGCTTTGCTTAGGAAATTATTTCATAGCGTAAGCTAACTCCACTGAACCAATCTCATCTTCCCGCTGGCTTGAAGAACAAGAAAAACGTATAAAGGCATGAGACAAAGAAAGCAAATTGGCTTAATCTGAGCAAGTAGATAAGACAGCGTGACTGCATGAAATGCATCATTCTCTGCGGTTAAAAATGCCCTCCATTACAGTAAATTAAGCACTGCTCCTATGAACTGAACAGATAGCATGGGTATCAGAGTTGTCTTTTCTACATTAAAAAGACAAAATCTTGCAGGATTGAGCAGTCTACCTGTTATGATCTTGTGTCTTGATGGGTACCAGCAGACTTATTTTTCATTGTGCTAAACTACTGCCAGTGTCTAAATTGTGACCCCAACAAGGTGCATATATTTCTAATATGGTGGCCTATGGGCAGCTCAGGTAGCTTGGACATATAGGTATACTAAGTCTAGGGAACAAACATCAATTTAGAAACTGAGAAGGGATATAAACTGATAGCGCGGTTCTGCTGTTTTGTAGCGCTTACTCAGAGTAACTCCTATTGTAAACTCCTACAGCCAGACTTTGTTTATAGCATGTTAAGTTAACATGCTGCATATCAGCCAAAGGCAAAGAAGCTACTATCTTTTGCAGAACTTGGGAAATTGTCATTCCATCCAAACAATGTTAACACCCAAGATAAGTCTAAAAGCTCCAGGATATCTGCATTTCATGGTCTGGCAATGGATGTGTAAAATACCCATGTAGACTGAGTTGGTGAATTTTCATTTATCTAGTTCATACTGGTTATGTTTCTGATTAATAGACGGACCTTGAATCTAGGTAAAAGTTAATAGTCAAGCATATATAAACCTCATGAATTAACTATTAACGCGGGGGGAGGGAATGGTGGATTGGGGAGTCAATAACTGAATTGTAGATCAATAAATTAATTGTAGATCAAAAAATATATATGCATTCTGATAATTACCAGACAGACGTCGACTCTCTGTAAGCAGAGGATGCTAGTGGGTGACACCATTCTAGCTGTATTATCAAGTTTTGAATATTTGGGTATTAAATTGATGAAGAATTTAAGCTGCACGCCGCAGGTGGAATCAAGAAGGGTGGCTCCAGCACTGAAAATAGATCATGTGAAGGACCTAGGGGCAGTTTTATATGGCGCTAAGCTGTGGGGATATTAACATACAGAGTGCCTTTCTATAGTGAAGCAAAGGTTTTTAAGAACACTACTGAATCTCCCTGCAAGTACACAGTTGACCCCCCCCTCCTATATATTCAGACATGGGCCCAAAAGAAAATTACCCTCAAGATTGAATGCAGAATGTTGATCTATTGGTATAGGCTATAGACAACATCTACCCTTGAATAATATCGGGATAGTATTAAAGATCTTTTGGTCCCACAGTACGCCTGGAAAATACTGTGGCTTTGTGCTATTAATGCCCTACTTCATAGATTGAAAATCGATGAATATTGGACATTACCAAAGAATATGAGTTTGATTGGCAAGGCCAGTATAAAGGGATTATTTTGTGAAAGTGTGGCAACTGATAACGTGCATGGGCTCTTTATCTGTGGCTTTTACTGACCAGAAACCAATGGCCTTTTACAAAAGTACTATTGATTAAATTATTCCTCCACGGGCAAAGAAACTTATCTTCAATTTAGGTATGGCACTTTACCTAGAAAATAATTTCCTTGTAGATGGCAACAGGAAGATGGTCCATACAGTGATCTATTTGTAGGCTGTGAATGGTGTTCTGAATCGCTTATCCATGTTCTGTTCTTCTGTCCCTTTTATAAACAAATACGTGCAAAATGGATTGTTCTCCTGTCCAAAAATCTGGGTTGTAGGAGGCTTCAAGAAATGTTCAGAATACTGCAGTGTGGCACTAGTCAGATTGTAGTTTTTTTCTGGCTATGCTTTAAAGACATTTGGGATTAAGCGTGCTAAATCCCTACAGCCTGCTATCCACCTTTGATAAGAACTGCTTGATGTTTGTGAGGTTTCGTGGTGGGATATTTTAGGCTTGTAGATTTTATTTGTGATCTTCTATCTTTTATACTTTTAGACAGTGGTTTGTGTCATGAATTTATGTGGTTTCTATACTATAGTTTTATTTCTACCGCTATATTTTATCTACTGATATTTATATTTGCTCTTTTATGTATATGTGTATTGTGGCTGTCTTGGCTGAATTGTTTGTCAATACTTTTCTGAGCCACAAAGATCTATAAAAGAGGATGATATTGAGACTACTTATTGGCCGGCCTCTGTAAAGGTATGCTCAAGCTGCTATAATGGGATCTCTTGCTTAGCCTCGCTACTGCAACACGTTTGTGGTGTGAGAGCGCTTTCAAAGTAAGGGCTAATGAAAGATGTCCATTTGGGATTCTGTTTGTAAACTGCACCAATTGGTGAGCTTTCCGCAGGCTTTTCCGAATCAAAACAAAACATTACAGCCTGCACATCTTGTGCTCAGAACCCCTTCACTGAAACCCATCTCTTATTAAGTGGGGAGAGGTTACTATGCCCACCTTTTGTTCAGATTATGATTATTATTAACATGAAACAACCCCTCGCCTCCTTCCAATTTTCTTGGCTGCTGCCCGGAATTGGTGCATTCAGTAAATTCTCCAACATGAATAGGCATATATCAAATAATGCACTGAGAAATAACACAATAGATTGGATTAGCGATAATATTCCAAATGGTATGATCTGACTTGGAAAAAACATAAAAACACTTACTATACCTGAACAGGAAGGAGAAGGATGACATCCTGAAAACAGTTTACCAGGGATCTTTTGAAAGAACTTTACTAGTACAAGAAACATCTAATCTATGAACATTGTTATAATTCTGACCCATCAAGGTTATTTAAGTTAACAACCCTAAGTAGGAAGAGCTCAGAGTGATTGTCTCAATATTCAAAGGTCTAACTTCAAAAACTGTGCAATAGCCATTTTGATAGACACCTCCACTTTAATTGAAAGCCTAATTTCTGGTGATATTTTAATTGTTATGCCGGGACTTTAATTTGATCTTTCTTTTCTTATCTCACAATTTCATGTTTCACCTTTTTTCTATCTTCTGTTTTTGGATTAAACTATTGTACAAGATTCATTTATGTACTTTTATTTTTCTGTTAAAAATCTTATTTCCATTTTATACTATATACAACATGAAATCCGCAACCACGTTGTTCAGTGAACATATTCTGAAATGTTCAACCAGTTTTCTGATATTGGCACTCAATACAGATAGGTAAGAAACCCCAGACAAGCAATAGCGTATGCAAGCAGTCAATACAGTAAACAATTACATGAAGTTCAATATGTACAACCTTGTATAACCCTAATGTTTACTTGCCATAACATCTCAGCAGTCTGAGATCTGTCCTCCCAGCACAGCAGTTTATTTTTCTATATAGCTGGGTAAAATCAACATCATCTTATCTATGCATGCACTCATAAAGAAAAGATTGTTCATTTACTTCACAGTCTGTATACCATCTTCTTTTATCTGAAAGGCTCTAGCAACATTTTTCTTGGCCCAGTTCATGTGCTCATCTATGTTCCAGGTACCCACAACAACAGTTGTTTTTCCAGTGTCTTTGTCCTACAAGAAAACAAAACTATATTATTTGAAATGCCTCAGTACAAAAATGTTGAATTTCTTTTTTCAGCTTAACTCAAATAAGCAAAATTTGCCAACACAATTTGAAATCAGTAAACCAAGTAATTTGGATGTTTGCAGTACTTACAAAAGGGATTAACAACAGAGTCCATATTCTTTTTCAAAATATTCAATGACATATCAAGTACTTTAGAAATTATTAAATGCAGAATTAAGTTTCTGTTTTAATAAGACCGAGAATAAACCAAGTTACCACACTGACTGCAAACAATATCAGCTACTGGCCAATATTTTGCGTGGGATGTGCATTTTTCCTTGAAGTAACTATGGACTCTATTCAAATGGCTTGTTTACAAAAACTGGATTTTACAGTTATGATTAGCTAATCCTGAATAACAATTAGATTTGCAGAATTGTTCCATTGCAAATGCTGCTTACTATGACAGAACATTTGCCAAGGAGATGGTAAATCTTGATGAACAGTAGAATATTGACATATGAGCTGTACTGGTCATTTGGCTGCAGAATTACCTGGAACCAGATATAATGCTGATGGTTTCCCTGCCTTACCAATAATGCAAAATAGAGCAAGTAAAGGAGATACAACTATCACCTACTGATACAGTTTAATTACCATCTGAATATTCACCTCTTTAAAAACCTTAAACAGTATACTTTTGCCATAAGGACAAGTTACTTACCTTTGGTAACACTGTTTCAGGAGGATACTCTGTCTAATCGCAAATTTACCTTCTGCATGCTGATTGGTGGCATTGTATGGCTCTGTGCAGATTCCACTCTGCCCTGGACCTGACAACTGGAGCCATATATAGGCACCTCTCGAGTGCGATAACGTCAAAACAAAGGTATGCTCCTCTGTCGAGGGGTGAGGAGGGGTAAAGAACGTTGGAATACTGATGAATTGTCAGGCATAAAAAAAAGTCAGAACCTTCTGGAGAAAAACTGCTCTGATCCTCAGCACCAGTTTGTCTGGAAAGCTGGTGGTATAAGGCGGCTGGACTCTGAGTTTTTTCCAGGTAAAAGCACCTTGTTAAATCTTTGCAGACTGTTCCGGGTCATTGAGTTCGCTCCTGGACTCTATTCCCAAGCAGCATGCCTGGTTTTAGAACATTAAGGCATTAGACTCCTTAGATAGGCCCTACCTTTTTGAAGTGCTCAGAGATTTGGCCTTGGGATCCGGATCCTACAGAGGAATAAACTGCTCTATACAAATCCCATATCAAGAGTCAGAGCCTGCCACCTGAATTCTGAGGCCACTGAAATCCACTGTGGCACTACACAGGGCTGTTCATTCTTTCCACTCACCTTTACTCTTGACATGAGCCTAGTGTTGTCAGGCTGCTTGTGTAACCCTTGCTGCTCAGAGCCACAGCTACCCAGGTTTAGCTAAAGGTTTGACAAATGATACCTACTGGTCCTAAAGAGGTTGGAAATTGTATTACACAGTGGGGTTGCACAACCACACCATATAATACACCTCATTTCCTCACAGTCAGATAAAACCTAGGGTTCAGCCATTTTCCTACGCCATCAATGTAGTGAGAACTGACGTAGATCGTGATGCAGAGTTTAACGCCGGCTTCGATGTCCGAACCGAAGCATGCTCAGGTTGCACAGCTGGCAACGGGGGCGGATCCACAGGCACTACCCCAGGTGAGACTTTTACAAATCCAGGGACCTAAAGGCATACCAGAAGGAGATGGTAAGGTGTCAAGATTCTGAAGTATGCCCTCCTTAAACATCTCAATTTGTCATCACTGGCAGGCCTGAGAAATCAGGGTGAATCGGAATCAGCTGCAGAATCAGCTCCTCAGTGGGGGGCTGGGAGTGCGACCATAGGGCACCTTAACCACACTACTACTCAAATGGAGAGTGGATGAGGCCCACTTAGACTTTTTGTGCTTATTTTTTGACACCAACTTATTCAAAGACATGGAGTCTGATGAAGACCAGTCATGGGTCAGCCTAGAGAACTGGTAGAGGTGTGTGTCCTTGACCTAGAGTTCAAGCAAGCTCTACGAGACTGTTGTTGATGCTCAGAGATGAACAGTTTGTATTTGCAGTCCCAGATAGGCTTTAGGTTCATCACCACACATCTGGGAATCATGGCTTGAGCACAAGCATGAGAAGCACACCTCATGGGGATCCGTCACAGTCCCTACAAGGTTTCAAATCTGTAGTTTTACGAGGGGACACATTGAATTGCACACTGGGAAATTATGGAAGAAAACTGATGAGAGAAAAAAGCATGAGCTAGCTCCGGATCTGCGTATGAATGAATGGAAAGAAAGAAACTGATGCCAGCCTGCTGTATGTTTGCCTAAATAAGACTTTGGGTGTTACTTCCGCAGCAGAGTGGAGTTGATGCGCAAGTGCTATGCTGAAAAATATTCTGCATCCAAGCTGGTGCCTGGGAGTATTCTAAAGATGAGGAATCTGCGGCTAGAAATATCTTTAAAAGTCCTGAACTGTACACTTATCATATAAGCCAGTAATATGCTTTTCAGGTGCCTACAAATCTCCCAATTCAAGCATCAAAATACTTGAGGAAAAGCGGAGTTCTGAAACAACGGATAACGTATATCAATAACTGTGAAACTTGAAGGCAGTGGGTTTGTGAGAAGCCCAAGACCTAGAGGTAGGATAATCTCCCTTAGCCTACCTGGAGGCCAGTGTTGTGCACAAAACTGTGATCACCAGTCCAGTCCAGTGTTTATGTTTTAAATTGGGTTCTCAGTAAGTGAGTATCCATGCACAAGATGTAAGTGGTAGAAATAGGCTTAGATAGACCATGCCCTAACTATTTGGAAAATGCTTATATTATGTATTGTTACTCTGGCGGGTATGATAGCAACATACCCACAGCACAAACATTTTAAGATTTTGCTAACGGAAAAATATTTATTTACTAGGTGCATACTATGAATTATTTAATATGGAAATTAAAGAACTAGAAGTTTCATGTAACACTAGGATTAATTACTAATCCTCTTTCTGCATTAAAAGTGGCACCAACAAGCATTGGAAAAGCCAATAGATCTTGTCAATTTGTTTTTGGGGTGAATTGAACTTCAGTGGAGTGGGGTGGATTGGAGTGGACTCGATTAGATTGGAGTGGGGTGTACTGAAGTGGGGTGGATCTGATTAGCGTGAGGTGGGGTGGGGTGATTGGATTGGAGTGGGGTGGACTGGACTGGGGTGGGGTGGGGTGGGGTGGGTGGATTGGAGTTGGGTGGATGTTTCCCCTGTCACACCCAGCCCTTCTTATGTTGTGGCAGTCTGGAAAGTATATACCAAGTATAGCTGTCACCCAGCCCAGACGTTTACTGGATTCAGGCGGCAAAGCACAAAGGCATAAGCACATAGAAATGCACATTTTATAAAAGTGGCATTTCTTAAATAGTAATGTAAAATCCAACTACACTAGTAAGCAGGATTTATTACTAATATTCTAAACATGCCAAATAAGGCGATGCCACTCCTTTCCGATCAGGAATTGCCACTTAAAAGTATATAAGGGAATTCCTAATGCTAGCATATGTGAGGAGTAGGCCTCACAGGCATTGAAAAATGAAATAGGCGGTCACTACCATGACATGCCACACATAAAGGCACATGTCCTACTTTTTACTTACACAGTACCCTTCCCATAGGGCTAAGTAAGGCCTACCTTATGGGTGACCTATGCGTAATAAAAGGGGAGTTTAAGGCTAGGCAAGTAGCTTTAAATGCCAAGTCAAAGTGGCAGTAACCTGCTCACACAGGCTCTGTGGTGGCAGCTCTGAGACAGGTTTGAAGGGCTACTTCCGTGGGTGGTACTAGCAATGCTGCAGACCCACTAGTAGCATTTAATGTTCAGGCCTTGGGTCTATGGTATACCACTTTACAAGGGACTTGCAAGTAAATCAAACAGGTGTAAACAAATCATTCCTTGTTTAGAAGAGAGCACATGCACTTTAGCACTGATTAGCAGTAGTAAAGTGCCCAGAGTCCTAAAGCCAACAAAAAGAAGGTCAGAAAACAAAACGGAGGAAGGCAACAAGTTTGGGGATAACCCTGAAGAAAGAGCCAGGTCCAACAGTAATAAAATGCACTAGTAAATAGCATGATAATATGTATGTATTTATGTGGAAGCAAAGAACTGTAGAATAATATTGGTGTAGGGTTAAACGTGAGTTGACAGTTGCTCTGTCAAGCCAGACCCAAAAATACATGTGGGTTAAGTACTGCCCTCCTCCTATGTGTGCTGCTGATAGATAGCTAGATAATGTATGTTGTTTATCCTCTAAGATAGTTTAATAGTATAACAATGTCATGTGTGTGCCCTGAAAGGTCAAGCTTAGGCCTGGATAGATCACCAAAAAGATCACAGCTGTGTGGAGGGAAAACACTTCTGTGAAAGCGCACAACGTCTGACCAATCAAAACATGTACTCCTGGCTTACAAGATGTGGACAGAGGCAAATCCACTCTCCAGGTGACACTCATAATTGTCTGGCGACAGCTGCACTGTCTAGTCAGACCATAAAAAGGCCTACATCTCACCAACATTACTTATAAAGTGATCAACACATACCATGGAAACTACTCTAATAGGTGTAAGATTGGATGTTTATAATTGGGTTTCAGGAAAAGGCTATCTAACCTTAACCTAAATTTAGCCTAACTTCTGAAGCAGAAATTCCTATTCTGGTACAAACTATATTCTGTTTTGAAAGAAAAATATATTTGGTCAATGATAGAAAAAAAGCTTACCTCATGATATTGATGCACATATTTTCCATAGCAGAATTCATACTTCCACCAACCAACACCCTAACAAAGAAAAAAACAAAAGATGTTGTTTTGGAAAACACTTCCATTATGTGGCTTTGAAACTATCAGATTAGGTTTCACTAATGCCTCCTTGGTTACACATCATTTTTTGATTCAAGGCCCATTCTCGAAGATGAATTCACAGTCAGCAGAACACTTCATTTTCTTGACAGTAGTTTAACAACTTAAAATATTATTCGTGAAATTAAATAAAATTGCGAGTTCTAGGCATTTGAAATTACCTTATGTCTAATTTAAAAAGCCTAGCAGTTCGTGCATGCAATTTAGACAGTCATTTTTTGCTTCTTGGGCATGTATACTAACTTTACACTTGCATTTGATTGCAAATTCTTCACCTTGCAGAATTAGATGTGGTTGTTATGCAATAAAACTAAAATCTAATAAACATTAGAAGACAATATTAAGGAGGTTATTCAGCAAAGGCAGATTCATGTAATTTGTCACAGATCCAAAATGATAAATAGAAAATTGTCAAGAATGAAAATATTAATGTGTGTCTAATGTCAGAATAATCATACAACATGGTGAAACATTATACATAACATGTAGATAAATAAAATAAATTCCCTAACCAGAAGCGAACCTAACAATTCAGGTAAGAGATACAGTAATGAAAAAAGCTTTAAAAAGGAACAGCTGTCCGGAGTTATGTGCTTTTGTAAGGCTGACTAAAGAGGGTCTTGACCACACAGGGGAGATATGGGAGAAGCATCATTGTTTATGGAGAGATTATCCTGGACTGAAACTCTGAAACGAAACTCTTGGACCTTCGACGTTCTATACGGACTAGAAGACTGAAGATATCTCCCTTGTGGTCAAGGAGTGACCACCCTGTGCAAACAGGCACCACCAGTAACTTGCCGGTTTGCTTTGTTGACACTCCTGCCTGAACCCGAAGACTCAGCGACTCAGGAACTGGACTTCCAGACTTCTCCGACTCCGATCCACATCCACAGCAAAGCTAAGACCCGTGGCAGACACAAGAGACGTGGGACCAAACACCCTGGACTACCTGCACTTTGCTAACAGAACAACTACTGAGGCACCCTCGCAGTTGTGCATTAGTGTTTGAGAAGCCCCAGACCCGAGCGCCATTTGCACCGAAGCTCAGTCCTCCACTCTCCCAGAGTGCCGCGTGGGACCTGCTCTTGAATTTCAGCTCGACGCGTCTTCCCTGTTGCTAGCCCGTTGGCTAGTTAGCCCTCCGAAGACTGCCTTTTGAAACTACACCACTTTCATGCTTGCTCCAGCTTCCCTGCGAAGGAGAAGCTCCCCAGACCATGCTGGTCTGAACTGACACCCATCTTTCCTTCCTGCGTGGATTGTGTTTGCCAAGGCTTGTTGGGTCCAATCCGGATACAGACACGGTAGTCAACTAGATCCTTCGTGGGACAGCTCGGATCCAGCTCCTGGTCGTCGTCGACACCTCCTGGTCCTCGTGGCTGCAGAGACAAGCTTCACCTTATTCACCTGAAACACTCTACATCGCCTGGTTCCTTCCTGGTCACTGGCTAGTGACCCAGACTCTGTCCCCTCTGCTTTCAGGTTCTTCTTATCTTTGATCCACCCTTGGATCCACCCGGACACACTTCTCCTGGTCGCCTGCAGCACTTCTTTGCAGCTCTCCATAGGAAACGGCGACAAAACCCGGCACGAAAAGACACCTATGCACCTGGCTTTCCTGGGTGAGGTAACTCGAGTACTCCGGTGCTCCCGTGGGTATTGACTCTCGAAGTGTCCTAGTTTAAAAGGGCTTTACCCTAGTCCACCCGGAAGTGTCCTTAATCAACTACTTTGTAACTTTTACGTTCCCATTATAACTCTATGGTAACTCGCGACTGTGTTCCCACACTGCACGCGTCTCCTGTGGGTCTCCTACTTCCTAACCTTTGGTTCTGTAGTGTAGCCCCAGCGATGCCCTAGGCCTATTCACTATTTCTGAAGCGGTCCTTATACCACTTACTTAGTATATGGTTCGTGAGGCCCCTAGGGCAGAATTGTATTTGTGCAACTTATAGTATGCTTACTGAGTAATTTGTAACGTATCTCGAACTCTGACCTCATGAAGAGCGCAGAGGGGTTGTGTTAGTAATAAATAAATCTATATTTGATATATACCTTGTGTGGTATCCTTTCATTTGGTATTCAAGGGATTATATATAGTAAAACAGCTGGCTTCACATGCTCTCTGAAGTTTTAGCCTAAGACTGTTGGTCCATGCTGCCACTAGGATAGCTTGTCTATAAGGTTGACTTTACAACCACCATCAATAAGGGTCGTTTAGACTGGTGCAAGGTGCCCACTAGAATAGTGGACATCATATGCCAGGCTAAGTTCTCACACTCATGAAGTACAGCTTGAACAAAAGGCAGTGGCAGAGCTAATAACTCTCAAAGGTGAGACCTACTGGCTTTGCCCATGTTTGTTAGGTCTTGGCACAACACCCCTGTGACTGTGAGCAACGTTTAACATCCTCCCACCACTCCCCCAAGAGTAAAAAAAATATATACATTACATTTGACAAAATATCTTACAAAATATAGAAAGCAACTGCACCCATGTTCATGTCTTAATGAAAATAAATTTGGAAGCAGATAATATCTGTTGTCATAATAAAGGAAGGTAACATTTGTGTCACAATAAACATCAATTTCAAAGGAGAAAATGGCTTATTTGAAGTGTGAGTGGCAAAGTGAAACATAGCTACAAATGGCAAGAGGATCAACAAGGACAACAGGAAATAACAACAAAAAAATCCAGAACCTCAATCACAGAGTGATTAGAGGAAGGTCAGTAATCAAGCTGAAGCAATCAGTACTTGGTCTATGCTTCAGTTGAAAGAAAAAGAAGAAGAAGTAGTGAAGCAGGCAGGTGCTGTGCAGTTAGAAGCAGCAAGTAAGAGTGACAATGAAGCCAACAAACGTGAAGCAATGGGCTGTCTACAGACCCCAATTTGTATACAATATCGCTTGCAAGCGAGAGGGAATGCAGTATATATGCTATTGCAGACAAGATCTAAAAAGGGAGGTACAGGCTTTGCCATGGTTTTAAATGGCAAAGTCGAGTTAGCATTTTTAGTCTGCAGTGGCAGGCTTGCAGACATGTTTTCTTTAGTAGCACAACAAGTGCTGTAGGGCCTCCGGGACACTATAACTTACAGGCCCAGTGTATCTTTAGTACTAGTGGCTTATAAGTAAGTTAAGGTAAGTCAATTGGATATAGTCAATTCATCATTACACATTTAAGTTTCAAAAGCGCTGGTACGGCGGCCTGATTAGAGGCCATTAGTGTACTCTAAGTCAAACAACCAGCAGCATCAGTCCAAAACCTTTGGGGTAATCATGACTAAAGAGGCTTTTCCTTACATGCCCTCCAGACGAAAGAAAGGTGAAAAGCAAATAACCTTTACCCTCGTAGTGAGTAGGTGAAAGAACCTGGAAAGGCCATCTGCAATAGCATGGTCAGTTCCAGGCCTGTGTTCCACTGTGAAGTCCATACCTTGTACAGAAATGGACCACTGCATCAACAACATGGGGCTCTCTCCTCTTATATGCATCAGCCATCTGAGAGGTCTGTGGTGAGTTTAAACTCTGAAGTGAGTCCCAAACAAGTAGAGTCCTTACTTTTTGATGGACCAAACCACAGGAAAGGCTTCTCCCTTAATGGCGTTATAATGCTGCTATCTGGGGAGGAGTTGCCTACCTCTAAAGGCAACTAGTTGAACCTGCCCCAAATCATTCACTTGTGACAACACGGCACAATCCCATGTTCAGAAGCATCTGCCTGGACAATAAACTCTGCTGAAATCAGGTGCCTTTAGGACAGGTCCTAAGCACGAACCTTCCTTTCAGGGTGCCAAAGGCCTTTTGACACTGCTCATTCCAGCTAACTTTTCTGGGTTACTTCTTAGAAGTAAATTCCATTAGTGGTGCCACTATGGTACCATAACCATTAACCAATCTTTTGCAGTACCCAGTCAGGCCAAGAAAGGCTCAGACATGGGTTTGGATTTTAGTAGCTTCCCAGACCTAGTTATCTGTATTTTTGGGTTAGAGACTGCACATGGCATCCACCCACTTGGTGGCCCAAGTATTCAATAGAACCTTGCACTATCCAGGATTTACCTTCCTTGATTGTCAGGCCTGTCTGCTGCAGGGCCTGAAGCATTTCCTTGAGCAGGTGACCCAACCAGATGAAACTGAATATATCATCCAGATATGCTGTACTGAAAATTATCAAGCTTGAAAGTACTCTATTCACCAACCTCTGAAAGGGGACAGGGGGATTTTGGCAATTACAGGGCATCACTTTGAATTGAAAGTAGCGCTCCGGTGTAGAAAAAGCAGACCTTTTCTTGGCTCTTGTGGTGAGAGCTATTTGCAAATAAACTGAACTCTGGTCAAGGGTACCCAAATACTTAGGAGCCCCCAACTTATCAATGACCTCATCAGCTCTGGGTAATGGGTGGGAATCAGTTTTGGCGACTGCATGTAGCCTCGGTAATCAACACACAACCTCATTGCAGGTTTCCATTCTTTGGGATTTGGTTTGGGGGCCAGTACCAATGGGCTAGGCCAAGGACTACTTGAGGGCTCTATCACCCCCAAATGTGGCATCTTGACAAGCTCAGCCTTAATGCTAGCTTTGACCCGATTTGACAGCCTGTAAATCTTACTCTTGACAGGCAAGCTGTCACCAGTGTCCACATCATGGATACACCAAGTTATTAGACCTGGGGGTCAGGGAGAACAGCCCAGCAATCTGCTTCTGCAACTGAAATAAGTCCCTCTGTTGCTGGTCTGTTAGGAGTGGCTCTCTCCTCAACCCCTTTCACTGTACCCTCTTTGACATTTGATGACAGCAAGTCGGGAGAGGCTTACTCTCCCCTTCCTTCCCTCCATCCCATCTGTCACCACAAGCATTGTGATGTCTGCTCAGTCATGGTGTAGTTTTAGCCTGTTGACATGGATAACCCTGTGAGGGTTCTTAAGTCTACCAGGTAGGTGATTTCCCCCATCTTTTCCAGGATAGGTTAGGGCCCAGTTCACATGTGCTGATGTGCTACGGGGGCTACAGTCTCCAAAACCCATACCAACTGTCTTGGCTGGTATTCCACCATTGAGGACTTCTGGTCATACCAGTGCGCAACAAGCTCCTGTATTGCTTCCTAATTCTAGTTTGCCCTTTTCATATATTCAGCCATCCTAGAGCAAAGGCCTAATACAAAGTCCACATCTTGCCTGGGCTCTGAGGGGTCCATCCCAACCCTCTCTAACCAAACGAAAGGGACCCCTTGCAGAATCCCCAAAAAGTAGCTCAAAGGGACTGAAGCCTACTCCTTTCTGAGGAAGAGAAAAACACAGCCATGTAGGAGAACATTCCATCTCCTTTTAAGGTTTTCAGGCAAACCCATGACCATGCCCTTCATGGTCCTGTTAAATCTTTCTACAAAGCCAATACTTCGGGGATGGTAAGGGGTAGTGAACTTGTACATTACATCACACTCCTCCCAAATTGCTTTCAAATAGGCAAAGTTAGTACCCATGTCCGATATGAACCCAACTCTGGTGAAGAATCCATTGAGGACTCTAGTCATGCAGGAACAGTGACTGTCGTAAGAGAAATAGCTTCTGGGTATCTGGTGGCATGGTCCGCTATCACCAAGATACATTAGTTACCAGAGGCTGCTTGTCGGTCTAGGGGAACAATCCTCACTCTCCCAAAGGGAGTCCCCACTACATGGAGAGGTATCAGAGGAGCCGTTGACTTGCCTCCTGCCTTGACACTGGCTTGGAAGGTGACAAATGGGCAACAGTACTCTCACCTTTTCAGACACCTGGGGCCAGTAAAAATGATTGACCAGCCCTTCCCAGGTTTTGGTCCGCTCCAGGTAATCAGGGGGTGTTTAGGGAGCTATCGTGGGTCACGTTAGGGAGAACTCTCTGTATTGATGGGGGACCAACACTATCCTGGTTACCCCTGCTTTGGGGTCCCTTGCCACACTGTAAAGGAGTCCTCCATCCCAAGAATATCTTATGGGTACCACTGGTATCCATTTTTTCTGTTTGACAGCTGTCGCAGGTCCTCAAAAGTGGGACAAGTAATTTGTCATGTCATCCCTGGAGGGGCCTCCTGCTGGAACACTTCCAGCTCTTGCAAGTCTCCTAGGGAGGCAGGCTCCTCCTCAAGCATTAAGCCTTCACTACAAGGGTTAGGCTCCTTCTAGGCCTGTGAACCTTTGTAAGGTAGCTTACCAGCTTTCCTGCCCCTTCTCTTGGTGCTAGGGACCTGGTCCATTGTTTCATGTTCCAGAGTCCCTTGGCTTTCCCTCAGGGCATTTTGTGGAGATACACGCCCACTCAGAAGACCCAGCATTTCCTTCTCTCCATCTCATTTGCCAGCTGACATTCTACTGGGATGGTAGGGGACACAGCTACCCCTCCCCCCAAACCTCCTCTTAAAGTCCACCACTGCCATGGGACAGGACATTGTGATATTTTCAGCAATGGCTACTTGGTGCATCTTTTCAGGTAGAATTTGTTCTAGAAGAAGCCAGATTAACTTTGATCCTAGTAGTGCTGGCACCTGTATCTCTCACAGCCTTCACTTCCACCCCACTGATTTTTGGCCACTCTCTGTATTTCTCCATACTTGGAAGCCAGTGAGGCAAAAGTTCAATGTTCTCCCCACCCAGGGAAACCAAGGTGGCCTTTGTGTACACTTCCTAGTCCCCAGGGACAACTTTCACCACTATCCCTAAACCAGCCATACCTTTCGGATGGTCCTCAGTGGGTGCCTTTATGTTGCTTACTGCTTCTCCCCTCTTGTGCCCCGACTGTCTACAGTCAAAGCACATACCAGCTTTTGACGTGTCAAATTTCTTTCCCAGGAACCCCCTCACATTAAAAAGGGATGGGATACGGCTCTGGGTCATCCATGCCTTTACTCTGGTATCTTTAAAGTCCACCCACATCTGTGTTGCCCCCTACTGTGGGTTCCTTAGCTTCTGTCTATAGTCCCCAGGACTGAGACCAAATAATTTTTATAAGTGCTGCTTTCATGTGGGTGTAGTATTCGGATTCCTCATCCTTGAGTGTAAACAACCTATGTAGGAAAGTGCCCCTTTTTACATGGTTATCCCCCACTTTTTGTCTGATGTACTTTGACTTAATGTGCACTGGGTGCCTGCTATTCAGGTTCCCAGTGCATGTGTTCTTTCCCAAATCTGTGCCTTTGCTCCGCAATTGGTACCCCTCTTGGTCACCTATATGTGCCCTGTAAAGTGTCCCACTGGTACAAAGGGCCTTGTGACCAGGAAGGGTCTCTGAGGGCTGCAGCATGTATTACGCCAGACTCAGAGACCCCTCACCAAACGCATACACACTGCCATTGCAGACTGTGTGTTTTGGTGCAGACAAAACCTAAGAGTCGACATGGCACACATCCCTGTGTACAAATGAGAATGGTAGCTTGCACACCTTCTTATAACTCGTAACTGTTCTGGCTGCTCGTAGCAATGTTGCTGTGTGCTGACTGACTGTGTGCTATGCCCCTAATAGCACGCAAGCATAATTCACTATAGGCAAGACATTGCTGAAACAGTAAAATAAATAACCATGCGTGCGAGCCAAGTACAATACATAACGCTAATATTTGCATCAGTTCCGTTAGTCGTTTCACTGTTTTAGGACTCAAATGCTTCTAAAGGGCAAAGCAGAAGGTCATCATCAAGTCACTGCTGGTGCAAGTCTTCTCTGTACGGCTCCCAGAAAAAAAAGGTTTGTGGGGGGAACAAGGGGAGACTTTTTGACATGATTGTGAAGCTTAAATGAATGGAGAATTAAAATGGTTCGTTGAGAATAGTTGAGGCACTGCACAAGAGTTTTTCCCCTTTACCAGCCAATCATCTGCATATGGAAACATACGGATTCTGCTGCGCTATAACTGCTATACATTTGGTAAACACTCATAGGTTGTAGTTACTCAGAAACATAGGACTTCCAATTGATCTGAAAAATAAAAAAGCTGCTAGGCAAACTCAGTCACTGACCACTTAATAAAGTCACATATATGTTTCTTGACACTAGTATTACCCTCCTCAAATGACCAGCTGCCAACTGGTCAGAAATCATACATAAAGGAACACAGAAGATGAGGCGCAACAGCAAATAAGAGCAGTTCGACATCAAATCAACTATCAGAATCATTTCAATATTATTTCAAGAGTCCAATGTTGCTTGAATGATTTTTTTATTTTCTCTTTTTTCATTCAGTCTTGAAAATGCGATAAACAAATGCAGCCAACAAGTTTCGCCCCCAAGCAGGGGCTTCTTCAGGGCATAAAAAATCTTGTGTAGGTAGTAATAAAGTTTGGGAGCAGCAAATATCTTTTTTACGTGCGTAGACTAAGACGCGGCTGGCCGGACGACGTTGCCAAAAAAAGTACTTCTCATAATAGGACTATTGCCTCCTGAAGCTAATGCTCAGCTGTGTGAACGGGGATACACGCCAGTTCGCCATATGTTGACCATACATAATATTGATGTGGATCGGGTAGCGCTGGATCTGAGATTCGGACTTCACCTTGCTGCTCACAAACTTTATTACGACCAACACAAAATTGACTCTCTTGACATGACCTATTGTTGGGGGTGTCGTCTTATTTTATTCTACATGGTTTTTGTAGAGTGCATGGCTACATTGTCAAGAGTTCCCAGTGCTAACTTGTCTTATTCCTCATTGGATTTCATCCGATCAATTGCCATGTCATGTTGCAGAGTGTTCTACTTGGACGGGGTGTGGGTGTGTGCATGCCTCCTCTGCTGTTTAGTATTTATCTTTGGGTGCGTGTTTGCGCCTTCATGCACTGTTTGATGGAATTACGTACGTATCAAAGAAAATCAAATAAAGATTTTTTTTTGTAATATTTGTGCATTTTCCTTGCATTTCTGTTACGTAAACTTCCGGAATCACCAGAAACCCACTTGTTCCGATAAAAATGCTAACCACTTGTTTGGCTGGGCCCAGGGCCTGCGACAGACATATCAAACCAAGGTCAACGGGAGTCCAGAGGGACCTTCTTCTCACCTGTGTGTGCAGATCAGAGGAAATAACTTCTGATCTCCCCAAAGGAGGGGCAGAAAGAACTAGCCACTGCCATAGTGGTCGATCTCACACTTCAAAACTACTCCCTGGAGTCTAGTGGGGTTTCTGTTCCCCCCACACCTTCCAATGGGGCTGAGTGGAGGTAAACACATCTGATCTGCTCCCCTGGGCGGGGATAGGGGCAACAAGACTGTTGCAGTGGATTTGGAGGGGTAGGGGCTACGCCCAATGCTCGGGCAGGCTGCCCTATACATTTAAGTAGAAAAAAATATCCCTGTTGTCTAGAGGGTATTCTGCAGATTAGAGGTAACAACCAGCAGAAAGAGTGTTGGGCCTTGAGGGTATTCTGCAGACTAGAGGTAACAACCAGCAGAAAGTTTTGGGACTTGGGGGAGGGCGCTCCCTGGTCCATTGAGAAGGGGCCGCTACCACCCTCAAAAAAATAGTACCTGGGGTCTAGTGGGTGGATTTCTGCTTCAGATCGCCATCCTGCGGTGATCCCCAATCAAAGGTCCATTAGGGTAAGGGGTGTTTCTCCCCTTTCCAATAATACCTATACCGACTCAATCAGTGCTTGGAAGGCTGAGATATGCCCCAAGCACTGATGCATTAAAAGTGAAATGCCAATCTGTTTATTTTGTCTTCATTTTCAATTATAATGACATTAGCGCGCCATCCGTACTCATCGTCATTACAAGATCAAATGTAAAAAAAACACCTCTGAAGTGAAATTTAAAAAAAAGGAAATCCCACAGGTACAAAGGGATTTCCCGCTGTTAGTGCTAGGACATGTTGGGGCTGT
The DNA here is from genome assembly GCF_964263255.1 of Lissotriton vulgaris. NCBI lineage: Eukaryota > Metazoa > Chordata > Amphibia > Caudata > Salamandridae > Lissotriton > Lissotriton vulgaris. The sequence goes on along the minus strand of NC_141694.1, from coordinate 1,488,231,566 downwards.
CTATAACACCGAGCCAACACATCATAGCAACAAAGCAGTTCTTTTTCTCCAGATAAAACTTTAACACCCTTTTCACATCAAATTGTGGAGGAACCTCACTGCCAGAAAAGAAGAATTCTGAAAAACAGTAGGTCAAGTTATCTGTTTAACATGAAAGTCAGATACAACTTTTGGGAGGAATTTGCGGTGAGAACTCATCACTACCCTATTACTGAGAAAAAACCTGTAAGATTTCTGAGAACAAAGAGCTTGAATTTTGCTAACCGAGTGTAGAGGTTATAGTGACTAAGAAAGACGCTTTTCAGGATACGTAGTGCAAGGAAGAGTTATGTATAGGCTCAAAAGGAGAGCCTATGAGTTGTGAATGGACAATATTCAACTCCCTCAAGGTCTACAGATGGGAGAGTACATTTTCTTAATGCTTTCAAGGATATCCTTAACTACAGGAATGTAAAAAATAAATTTGTGATGTGCATTTCCTGGAGGCCATGACTGCTGCAAGATGAACTTTAATAGATGAAAACTGCAGCTTTGCTTTAGCCGAATGAAGAAGATGTATAAGCATATCCTCTTATTGGCAGGCGACAGGATTAGAACTGTTCTGAGCATACCAGAGGTAGAATCTCTTCAGTTTAAAATAGTAGGACTCTTTTGTTGTTGGTTCTCTGGCTTCTTTCAACAGATTCATGCACTCATGGCAAAGCCTCAAATGGCCACATAGTATGAGTTCAAGAGCAAAGCTGCAAAGTTCAAGGACTGAAGGTCGGGTGCAGTATCTGGCCTCCGAACTTATGTAGAATATGCAGTTTCTGCCTCCAGTGTGGCCCTTCTGAGAGGTGGAATGAACCATCATTGCTGTTGCCATTTTGAGACGATAAGAAGAATTCTTGTCTTCAGGAGTGTTAGCGTGATGATCATTATTGGCAACAAGAGACTGTGAGGAAAGGTGTAAAGAAATTTGCCTGAACAGTTGATCCAAGCGGGCAATTCCCAACGTGCCTGGTTATGTTATGCTATTTACTGAGTATTTGATATAGCGCACTACTCGTCCACGAACGGTCATCTCAGCGCTGAAGTAGTAGAAAAGGTTTGAGCGAGTGTTTAAAACAGCCAGATTCTAAGCTGTTTTTTTAAGCCTACAACGTCAGTGCAAACCCGGATGACAAATGGGAGTTTATTACAGTGGTGTGGGGCCAGATTAGTAAAGGCTTGTCCTCCGAATTTGGAGGCGCCATACGCCAAGGGAAAAGAAGGAGCTAGTTCCTTGATCTGAGATTTCTGTTCGGATGACAGGGTGCCAATTTGTCCTGAAGGTATTTGGGCCCCTTACCTACTAGAGCTTTATGCGTCAAGCAGAGGAGATGAAAATTGCTCATTCCCTTTATAGGAAGCCAATGTGAGGCTCTAAGCAGAGGGGACAAGGGGGTGCCTAGTAGCTGTATCTTAATCAGTCACGCTGCTGTATTTTGAACAACCTTCATCTTGGCCTGGAGAGATGCGTTTGAATATCAAACCCGTAATACTTCACTAACCTAGCAAGGAGAGTGACATAAATGTTAAAGAGGGTCAGACTTAAGGCAGAGCCCTGGGGAACACCTTGTTCAGGAAGACATTTTTGGACTGGAAAGGGCCCAAAGTGATAGTTTGAGTCCTGTCTTTTAAAAAGTCAGTAAGACAGAGTAAGGCAGTGTTTTGTATGCCTTTCTCCTGAAGGCGTTAGATCAGAATAGGACGTGACAGTGTCAAATACAGCAACAGAGCAAGAAGAACCAGCATAGCTGGCTTGTTGGCGTCCAGAGAAAGACTGAGGGAGTCTGTTACCGCTACAAGGGTGGTTTCTGTGCTATGTAGAGGATGTAAGCCTGACTGAGAGGATGTAAGCCTGACTGAGAGGCATCCAGCAAGGTATGGGCCTCCAGATAGGATGACAGCTGCTTGTTTACGTGGTATTCCAACATTTGGCCTGTTGAAGGAAAAAGAGATATAGGACGATAATTAATGGGGTCTGGGATCAAAGTGTGTTTTAAAAATAGGTGTGACATTGATCGCTTTCCAGTCCCGGGGGACTTGGCTGAAGACAATAGGTTACATAAAAACGACCAGTGGAACAAGTAAAGAGTCTAACAAGGCTGTAAGGTAAGGGGGGGGGGGGACAGGTCTGCAGGGGAGCCAGATTAAGTTTTGTTTATTAGGTCGGTCAGTGGACTGTGAGTGATGGGTTCAAATTTCGCTAGTGAAGCATGAGTTAGGTTGTGCCGAGTAGGTAGAAGAGGAGGCTAATGAGTTGTTCTGAAAGCTGCAGTAGTTTATATTAGTCACGAAATAGGATGCAAGAGTGTCACAGATTCTGGGAGGCCACCATGACTGAGGAGCATGGACACAGGTTGTTGTGCTCCTTTACAACTTAAAAAAGTTATTTGGTAGAGTTTTCAGCTTGTTCAATTCTGTTGATGGTGTATGCTCTATGTGCCCTTTTACTCTGAGTATGGTATGCATCTAGCATACGCCTAGAGTGATGTTTGTCAAGAGTGTCTTTGGTAAGCCTCCATCTCCATTGGTTGGTAAAGCCTCAAGGTGTGGTGCGGACATTTTTTGTTTTCTCCATTTGAAAAGAGGTCTAATTGAGGGAAAGCCCAACTGAAAAAGATAAACTTACAAAACAGCATTGTTTAAAACAGTTTCATGGTCCTGCTCAGAGTATGGGCTTGAAGATGCTGGATCCCTGACCAGATGTACAGGAGTGATATAGAGATGCCTTGATACTTACCGTTTCCTGATTGTAAGAGCTTCCAGGAACAGCGGTCTAATCTCGCCCCTCTCTGCTTGTTCGTATAACGTATGGTACATGTAATGTTTGTCTGGACAAGGAGTGAATCTGTCTTGAAAGATGGAAGAAAAGCTTTGAGAGCTAGATGTACCACTCCCAATTCTAGGAGGTTAGTGTTCTAGATTTTCACATTCAAACATCAAGAGACTTGAATTTGAATGCGACCCATGCGAGTACCCCAACCAGATAGGGAGGAATCCGTTACTTCCGTCTGTGTCAGGATGTCTTGATATAAACTCATTCCTTGGGGTAGATTTTCTGGAAGACACCAGTTACTGAGCGACTACTCTGCATGCATTGTTAGAGTAACTTGGTCTTCCCAGCCTCATGAGAACTGGTTCCACAGACATTGTTGCAGTGGTCTCATGTTCAGGCGTGTAATTGGTACCAGGAAGATGCACAATGCCATTGATCCTTGAAGAGACCAGATTTGCCTTGCTGTTGGTTGGGAGATTCGTCAGATTTTGACATTTTTGAAAGATGGATAACCGTCGCTCTCAAAAGGAAACACTTTTATGTTTGCTGTATCCAAAACTTCTACCAGTTACTTAAGAGATTGTACTGGGAAAGACATTGATTTTTCATGGTTTACATGCAGTCTCAATAGGTTAAGGGTGACGACCAGAACTTGGAAATATTGGCCCGCTTGCTGAAATGTTAAAGCTTTGGTAAGCCAATCATCAAGACACGGGTAGACTAATATCTTTAGCCTACTGAGGCATGCTGCAACAACTGCCATGCATTTTGAAAAGGTCTTGGGTGCAGACTTGAGACTAAAAAGAAGGACTTTATATCAGCAATCGTCACTTTCCACTGTAAATCTCAGGAATTTGCACTGTTATTTAGCTATTGCTATGTGAAGGTAGGTATCTTGCAGATCAATAAAGCATAGCCAATTACCCAGATGGAGTTGGGGGAAGATCTGAAGCAGAGCCCATTTTCTTAACTTTCTATGAGAATCTACTTGTTCACTTGCGCCAGATCTAGAATGTGTCTGAAGTTGCTCTTTGGTCAGGAGTCAGTACCTTTACCACAGCTTGTTTTCACAAGTGGATGGCAATGTCTTGCTGAAGCCGTTCCCAATGATGGAGGATTGGTTGGATGTCATTAGTAGGGATCTCGTTTGACAAAGTGCAAAGAGACACGAGGAATTTAAAAAGGATACTGTGTTAGAAGGTCATTGGAAAGTTAAGAATAAATTGTCCTGTGAAGATGGCATTTTGCGTGGTTTAAGTTTAGCAGTTCCTGTGGAGTTCAGAGAATGGACTGTGAAGTTTGGCCATTATGGACATAAGGGCATGAGCAAAACCAAAGCAAGAGTATGGTTTAGCTACTGGTGGGCTGAAAGGAGTATCATGATCAAAAGAGTAGTTAGAGACTGCATGGACTGTATGAAGAGTGACTAAGTGTACAAAGTTAGGAGTCTCACAATGGCACTGCAGTCCTAAAAAAAAACACTCAGAGAAAGAACAAAAGATGGCCCTGAGTCCCACCCTATTTAACCTTTATGCTTCCCCGGTAGCTACCATTGTGGAAAGCTATGGAATCCAACTAGTGTCATATGCCGATGACACACAACTGGTCATCTCACTGTCACGGGCACCGGATGTCGCGGCAGTCAACTTCAGTGCTTGCATGCAGGAGCTTGCATCCTGGATGTCTGACAACTGCCTGAAACTGAATGGGTCCAAAACTGAAGTGCTCGTGGTAGGGGGTGGTCCGGATGTGTGGTCCTCGGCATGGTGGCCTGCTTGCCTGGGCTCCACTCCAGTACCTTGCCAACAGGCGAAAAATCTTGGGGTAATGTTTGACTCCGCCCTGACATTTGCTCCCCAGATAGATCGTGTAGTTGGGATGTGCTTCGGTATACTCAAGAGTCTACGAAAGATCCTGGACCTACTCCCTGTCGGTGCCAGACAGACTCTTGTGCACGCCTTGGTTACATCAAGACTGGATTACTCCAACCTCCTCTATCTGGGAATAACAGATAAAAGCCTCAATCGCCTCCAGGTACTTCAAAATGCCACAGCCCGGCTGATGCTGAGGCTCCCAAGAAGAACTGCCTCTGGAGTCGCTTTGAAATCCCTCCATTGGCTTCCTGTCAAGGAGAGGATTACTTTTAAAGCACTATGCATCTGTCATCGTATCATCAATGGCAAGGCGCCTAAACCCCTACAATGCCTCATGACTCCCTATAGTCCAGGACGTAGGCTTAGATCCCATGGCACCGGGCTACTAGTAGTCCCCAAAACTCAAAGCCAGAATGGGAGGCAGATCCTTCAGGCTACTGGCAGCCAAGAGCTGGAATATGCTTCCGATGGAGCTGCGTCTCGAACCTTCTGAAGCAAAATTCTGCAGAGCTCTCAAAACACATCTGGTTCGCTCAATTTTGATGTAATCTCTCTGTTTTTTTGCAACCTCACTCCCTCTCTCAGCGCGGGGACACGCCGGTGCGCGTAATGCTAGGAGCTTTATAAAACTCCAAAATAAATAAATGTCAACTGTGGGAGTACAATTCCAGCCTAGAACAAATCGTTGCTAACAAGTTTTCTTTTCCTTTATTAAAATGAGAGGGGCAGGGAGTGAAAAATACTTTGTAAATAAAAACACATGATCAGCAGTAACAGTGAGCAACGATGTACAATATGCTGTAAAGTTTACAGTGCAGCAATCTAGAGAGCTAATCTGAAAGCTCCACGGATAGATATGCAAGAGATCACTCACTTTGGTGGCTTCACACTACAGCATGGGATGTGTGGGTAGGTCCTCACGACGGTGTGACGTCCCTGTTGACGAGCTCCGCAATTGTGTGTGGAACCTTCCAGTTGCTATAGCTGTAGGCAAATCCTCAAGCACGACGTGTGGGTAGATCCCCGCTTACATTGTGACGTCCCTGTTGCACCCCTGTTGACAAGCTCTCTAGCCCTGATGTGTTGTAGCTGCAGGCAGGTCCTTGTGACGTCCCCCTTGACTGGCTCTGTAGCTTCGACGCGCTGTAGCTGGAGACAGGTTCTCGTGCACAGCGTCTTACCACCTCCGATGATGTGAGGAATCCAACACATTCACTCTGTGCACCACACTGTTTAACTGAATCCTGCCAATCGGCGAGCTGGAACACGTGCTCTGCAAGTCCTTTTTTGAATAACGTCGGTAGAATCCACCAGATCACATGTAGTACTGGAGATGCATTCAAGCGCCTCCGTTGTGCACAGTTAGCTCTTACAGAATCACAAAGGCGCTTAAGGATGAAAAACTGCTTCCTAGTAAAGCAGAGAACAACACTCCAGTAGAAATCCTTAGAGGTCGTAGATAGCTCCAATCTAATCTGGAAATAGTGCAAAAACAAATTGGTGTTGGCAATCCAGGAAAGAACATGATGGAGGCCAAAAATGTTGGGATGCTCTTGCCCAATCGTCGCCAGTGTAGAAAGGCTATTAAAGGTCAAGTAGGTTCTTTATTCAAGAGCACCCCATCCACAGGTCAGGCGGCAACGATTTCCAGCATCAACTGACCACAATGGAACTATGGGCCCAACTCATCACTAACCTGGAATACTCTCAACACTAATTCTCCAATATTCCAATCACTACATTCTTAGGATACCACAGGGATCCCAGACATGGGTGGTACTATTCAATACTTGTAATTATCACTGGGATTTCCCTGAAGGAGAAACTAGTAGAAATGTCAGACGTACCACAGCAGGCTAGATAAGTTGTAACATTTTATCTGGCACCTAGAATTAGAGGACTCCTCTTCCCAAAGGATAACCTTCAGATATACTTCAATGGGCATGCAATTGCAGTGCCTTATTGTATAAGCACTAGTAAACAGTTTGGGGGTAACATCTAGTCTCAATGATGTTCTGTGACCTTTTTGTGCTGTTGTACATACAGTAGTTGTAAATAAAGTCAGGTGTCCTTCTGGATACACAATTCCAACTGCTCAGTGTTGTGTCATACTGCATCAGAGTTCCGAAACCGGTTGCCTTCTAAAACAAGTTCCAAGTACTCAAACACCCAATCACTTGGACAGACAAAACCCTTAGAGGAATACACATCATTCAACAAGCAGTGTATTAGTAACCAAACCCCCGAGACATCTACCCAGAAGCGAATGTCAGCCTCAAGACTTCAAGAACAGACCAGATATTTACCCAAAATATTTTTGAAGTTAGTACTGACCAAACTCGCCTGCTTGGAGCTGGATGAAGGGAGGGATTCAGGAAAGCCACTACACCTGTCATGGCCCAACTTCATAAAGAAGAATTTCCTTAAACACCTAACTGCCAAGGATGCAAGTGGCCATTCATTCACCTACAGTGGCCATTAAATCACCTACAGCTGTCTTAGAGGCAACACAGCTAGGCCTACATTCACGAAAAGTAATAGTCTAAAATAGGTATACATTTGTTCAACTCAGCACCAACAAGCAGCTTGTAAAACAATGTTTTTACAGTGTTGTAGAAAAAGGTATGGGATGAAACATGAAATAATTGGTATATAAATGAGAAATGGAAAACCCTTGAACAGCTCTGGGTTCCACGGTGCCAGAGTCAAAGCAATTGCAAGTTAACAGGCCTTTCTAATGAAGATTTCTATAATATTTATAATGATGTGGTACAGTGCCCCCCTTCTCCACTGGCTTCTGGCAGGGTTTTTAGACCAGAAGTGTCGCCGGATCAAGATCACTGATGTGTAAAATTGTCTTAAAGTTACATTAATCATGAAGAAATCCACTATATTTTGCTGTTTGTTAGCTACCACCTGTGCATTTCCTGCCTAGATTCAGCACCTTACAACCCATCTAATGCTCCACAAATTAACTTTTCCCATTTTAATGAGGGACTGCCTCATCCTTTGACCACACTGATCCTTTTACCACATCCTATTTTAACCTATTATACAGGTTACTTTCTGCAGGGAGAGGGGGGTGGAACAACCCCCTACAATACCCTCACAACTCCCCCACAATACCCTTGTCCCACATTTGTTAATTAAAAAATAATACTCTTGGACCCACCCAATGTGTCTTTTTGTATGAATGCCTTTTTCTCTAAAGTCCAGATGTGCACTGAGATCGTCCAAGTCACTATTGCCAAAGGATAGGCATAGACACATTACCCTCATCCTAAATGTCACAAAAACAGCAGTCGGACTGTAAATTGATATACCTGTGTGATGCTTTTAATGAAGTGGGTATCTTGAAATTTTATTTGACATTTTTCACTTTATTATATTACTTATGTTTAGTTATGAAATATAATTTTGTTTAGGCTCTCTATATGTTGGTCACAGTGTTCCCATACTACAACAGTGTATTTCTTCTTTTTTTTTATTGCAATCACAGTTTTACTGTGGCCCTGGCTCAACTGATCCAATTCTTATCTCCAACTAATTCTCTAGCAAACCCCAGCCCGTCAGACTCAGTGACAGTGCAATCTTCCTACAAGTGCACCCTCTAGGTCTGCACAGGGGCAGCTCTATCCTTATCCTACTGCATTAACTTTGCATCAATCAACGGAGCAGGCTTACAGCACAAATGACATCCCATTACCTGAACATGAAGGTACACATGTGAGCATTACCGTGGCCCTTAGGGAATGGCACACATTACACTGCCTCAGTGGTTGTCTCAACACTGTCCTATAAACGTCCTTTATATAATGTTAATGTATAGCTTTATGTGAATCACATCATCAATTGTAGGTCCTCTGCAACCATAGCAAACTACCTTGATATTGTCCAATAGAGGATGCATGAAGGAAAGCGGACTCTCAGAGAAGGTTTTTGAAAGAGATTTACCTCAACTGGACTCAAAGAGAGCTGTAAAGACATATTGGCAGATATCCAAGCCCAATTGGTTCACCACTAAGGATCAGGAATCTGTGGGTTAATATGGATGCTGATAAGCTCCTGTAATACTAAGCTGGCATTAGTAATAAACCTTCTAAAAAAAAAAAAGGATTCAACGATTGCCATTGCTGCACTTTTGCTAGAGAGATAGTAAATTGAAGATGGCATAACTAAAATGCCCAATACGCAGGCCCAACACTAACAGCTGTATAGGTACTGCATCTGGTACAAAGTGCAGTCATTTTGCAAAGTGAAAAAGGCTTTTTTTCTCTTTGCAGGCCTTCCACTGGTGCAAAGGCCTGCAAAGCAATACATTGGCTCCATTTACCAAAGGGGGAAAATCAGGATTGTCAGTCTGACATTTAGATGTATTTATTCCATGGCCTCAAGGCAGCTTACCTCAGAATATTGTCAGTGCCCCAATCACCAATGCAGATGCTTACACAAGGAGCTGGTGCCATCCCCAATTTATGCTTTCAGTTCGACGAAAGGCAAATTTCCTCTACAAGGCTGCCCGAAAATGTAACAACATCCAACTAGATACGCAGAGATCCCTTCCCTGTCCAGCTTAAACATAAAAAGTTATTGTAGGAAGCTCCACTGCAGAAGTCGGCCTAGTTCCTATAGCCTACATACTGTAGAAGAGTTTACTCACAGGACACCCAAGCACATCTGAATGTGAAAGTTAAGAATCCTGTCAAGTTGATGGCATAAACTATCCCCAACCTACAAATGCCAGGATCTGTAGGAAGGTGACCAGTTTCAATTTCTTTGCTGTGAATCCCTTACTTTACTACTAGTACTGAAGACTTTAATCTCTGGTGCTCTCATTCAATGGCTAGCTAGTTTCTTGCTTTTGTGAGTTTTCTTCGGAATCATATCAAATCAGTCTCAGGTTGCACTAACTCATGAACAAACTTTAATTTTCTTCCATTCTAAAAAAGGCTTAATGTTTCACGCTCCAGGAATCAAACTTCTAATATGATCAGATTATTACATTATTTTAGTTGATATTTCAGCCGTTCCAGAAGCCAAAACATGGAAATTCCTTTAGGCTTTGGATACATTGGAGTCTTTCCTTTTCATCTTAACATTCATTTCCTCCTCAAATTGACTTTTTTTTGCTTAACTTACTGTTAAAAGGCAAAACTTCTTTTCAGTTATATTTTGTCATTGGACCAACGGAAACCTCTTTAAACTGCCATGGAAATAATCTCATTTCGAATCTTGTACAATTGTAATCCACAGAATATTCCATAAACCCCAGAAAGCACAACAAACATCAGTCAAAAACTACCCCAAAAATCTCAAAAGCAGCACCGTTAACGATAATTATTAAAAGGTTAAAGAAGCAAATATTCTTCAACAGACATTGCAACACTCTATGCTGGAGTTCCCAAATAAAGGAATGAGATTCACTACATATGCACAATGTACACAAATATTGCACATGGGCGTTTATGCCCATAAGCAGAGCCTGTTACACAATCTCAATAATTTACCTTAGCCTGAAGTTTTGAAGGATGGGTGACAACATTCAAAACGGCTCACAGATTACCTGACTTAACCTTCTGGTTGGTGGAGAATTGACAAAGGCTTGAAAAAGAATGTTGGAAAAAAAGCATAAAGAACAGATTGATTGCTCACCCCATGGAAGCAGTACGAGCCACTTAGAAACTCCTTTATCAGCTGTTCATCAGTCAGTTTGGAGATGTGTGTTGTTCCAACGGTTACCTGCTGCTGGATACCAATAGCAATTGGTTTATGGATTGAAGAGAAGGGTTCTTCTTTAGTTGACTGAATTGCCTCCTGAAACATTTATGTAAATCACCACAATGTCAACAACGTGCAATTTTCAAAATAAACCTAAATCCTTGTAAGTGCTTTGTAAATTATTGGCAGAAAAAGTTTAAATTAGTGAGAAAGTCCTGAAAATCAAACAAGCATGTAATACAACAATCTCACATATGCAGTTTGACCTACCTCAGCTATCTTTTGCCACTACAGGTGAGTAACAAGCATTGTCAAAGCGAATGGGTCTCTGCAATCTTAGATGAATTGGCGTTGTCAAAGTTATTGTCTTTTTAGTAAAGTGCTAAGTAGTCGCTATTTAGTGGTAGTATCTGGAGTCTTTGCTCTGCCCCGAGAGGCCTTCAGTGATACCAGCCACGCTAAATCTCATGTTGTTTGGAGGAAGGGTGGTCTGATGCGGAGCCTGAAGACAGTCCCTGCCTTCAGGTTATTCGCTCACTGCCAGATTGTCCCGTTGTCAGCTCAAGAGGTCGAGCCCTGCACACACAAGGTACACTCAGTAAAGGCAGCAAGTAACAACCGCTGGCTCAGCCAGTATGAATAACTGGGGTCCTCAGACACAGGGTCAGGAAGGAAAACTGAGGGACCTAAGGAAATGATGCGCCGTAAAAGGATGAACAAAGCGAAACAAAAGGGGATGATGGACGGAGCGTTTGAGCAAATCAAACACTCACCCCCAGTCAACTGATCTGGGTTTAATCCATCACCATTCTTTAGCTCACTAAGCCACCCCAGTTCAGACATGGCCATATGCAAATCAGTCTGACCCTGTGCCTCATGGGAACAGTCCAGCCCGAACTGTCAAGCCACATCTTCCCTGGACCGGAAACATGCATCCTGGGACCGGTTTCGGATTCATAATCCTCATCAGCCAGGCTATCTTGAATCCAGTGGCCAAGTGAGCAAGGGACTCACGTCTGAGCATACCCTGCCAACTTAGGGCGAACAAAGCGAAACAAAAGGGGATGATGGACGGGGCGTTTGAGCAAATCAAACACTCACCCCCAGTCAACTGATCTGGGTTTAATCCATCACCATTCTTTAGCTCACTAAGCCACCCCAGTTCAGACATGGCCATATGCAAATCAGTCTGACCCTGTGCCTCATGGGAACAGTCTAGCCCGAACTGCCAAGCCATGTCTTCCCTGGACCTGAACGGCCTGGGTGACTGGCGGTGGTTAACTACGCTACAGAACCGGATGCTGGAAGGAGTCTGGTCAGACTAAGTCCGCTAGTGGAAATTCAGCCTGCCAACATGACCCAATTCACTGAGTACACAGTAGTTGGGTCACAAAGGAGTTGTGACCCAACACCAGAACAGCAGACTTTGGAACTGCAGAACCAGGTTTGAGCCCTGGAATTAACTCAACAGAATTGATCTGAACTTGTGTAATGTAATCGGGTGCTCATGTAAAGAGCTGTAATGTCCTGCCAAAAAAACCCAAAAAAACAACTGGACTGCGTGTTTGCACTAGGGGGGCGCACAGCATACGTGGAAGTGAGGACTGCAAGCAGTCCAAGCTTACATAGCCTCTTTTGAGTACAGCAATGATAGAGGGGGCAAGCAGTGATAAGGAAAGGGGTTGAGGGAAGGAATAGGCGGCAATTGAAATATCAGTCTTTGAATGCTCAGCAAGTGTGACGAGAACATGATTTACAGCCCTGTTTACAATGGTGCTCGGAACAAGTGAAAACACAAGGAATCCTGACGAGGGATAAGAAAAAATCAGTGCCTAAATGGTCCTTAAATGGGAGCAGTGGATGGATAGTAGTAATTGGTCCAAGCTCACGAGGAGGGCTAAGAAGAGGCAAGACTCACATGCCATGGACAAATGGGGAGAGAGAATATGAGAGTGAAGATGGAGCCAGCAAATGGAAAGCCTATAGGCGAGCTGATGCCCACAAAGTATATACAACATGCGCAGTCTACATCCGAGATCTAAAAATGGATGCACAGCAAGCAGCAAATAGCCGCTGCTTGTATTTTTATTTGAGAGCGGATGGTCTTGAATTCACCCAAAGTAAAACATTCATGCTCTTTCATACTCTGCTTTTCTGTAAATTATTTTATTGTTGTTTTGTCTCTTAGCATTTAAAAAATACCACTATTGAAAACGTTATTTACCTGCAACAATTGGTTAGCAGCTTGTGGCGCTCTATATTCATATGTTTAGTACACTCCTGATATCTAGCGTCATGCTAGGAATGGTAAAACTTTTCTTCACAGGAGAGGTTTCGGTTTCAAGGTAACATGTGATATCGCCTTTGGAAACCACTTAAGACTCCTTTTTCCCCAAGGGGTAGGTGTGTGTGTAAGCATGAAGTTGCTAAGAATTATGAAATGTAGAAACAATATGTGATGAAGCGTGTGATAGTTCATAAAAGTGACTGTGTCCCTGTGAACTTGCATTCTGGGAGGAGGGTAAGGCACATGTGAATCAACAGCACTACATGCTGCAAACTGATGATTACAAGAAAGTTATGTTTTCTGTTTGCAGCATAAGCTGAAGCAGGTCACATGCTGTGCTCAGACAGCAAAGCAGTACCAACACTCCTAAAGCAGTGGCTTATGAGCAGACGTAGATGACATCTTAAACAACTTTTTTACATAAAGTTTATCAAACGTGTGCTTCTTGTCAGGGATAAATGTCCACATAGTAATGACCACTGAACATGTGGACAGACCACCAAGTAGCAGTGTTACATAGCCACAAAGGCAATATTGCCTAGGCAAGCCATTGTGGCATTTTTTCCCACTGCAGAATGTTCCTAGGCACAGAGTGTAATGTTAATTTGTCTTTGGCAAAACATACCTAAAAACCTTTTAGAATACACCTGGAAAGGCCTGCACTTGATACTGAATTGCTAAGGTATAGCTGAGCAAAAGCACAAGACATTTGCTTGTTTTTGTTTAACCCCTTCCATGCTCATGACGGAACGGTTCCGTGATGAGCGTCGGTTGAGCTGTGCTCATGACGGAACCGTTCCGGCATGAGCCGATAGGCTCATTAGAACCTTCAGCACAGCGCGAAAATTCGCGCCGCGCTGAAGGGGTTAAATTGGATGATCCACATAATATGTAATGGCTCTTATAATAAATGGGAGCCTGCAATCCCTGTATAAAATCCGGTCTTGAATTTCTTACAGGCGACTTGTGACACACCTAGTCACCTGTAATTAAGAAAGGATGCAACCCCTAATCTGTAATAAATGTTTACACATGACTTCTGCCATCACAATGCTTGCAGCCAAAGTCAGCAGTCAAGGAGAGAGGCAGGTCACAGAGCATAATTAAAGCTAGTTTCCAAAATGGAAACGAAACATGGCTTTTTCTTCTGTTCCATTTCTCTAGATGAACAGTGACAAGCAGAAAGGGGATATTTGTAGCAAAATGTTTATTTTTCAACACTAATTTTAGGAAAGATAAAATCTCTGCATGATTTTACAAATTCTGATCTATAGCGTTTTGTTTAAAACCGGACTTGTATTAAAATGTTTCAAATATTTTTTGCAACAAATATCTAACTGCTTTTTGATGCGTTTAATCTTGCATTAGAGATTCTAATAGTATTATTCATGTTTACAAACATCCTATATCTTTCACATTAAAGAACAACACACTAAGCATTTAAGTGTTTTGTGGGAAGAGTGACGGGGTGGTTAAGTATTTTAAGGGATAAAGTAGCCGTCGTCAATTACAAGGTGGGTCAAGTCACCTCAGAGTAGCACGACCTTATAAAGGAACTCTGCCTTTGGTCATTTCCCTCTATATAGTCACTGAATTTATTGGTGGTTTGCAACACCCTAAAAATTACGGCAGGGTTTCTTTATTCCACTTATCACATAACAGGTATCCATACCCTTTCAGCCACCAACTGTAGATTCAGGTCAAAGAAAGTTAAGTCAATAATTTGATTCACATGAAATGGAGAAATGACTATTGGTAATTGTTAGACCTGTCGGCCCTAGGGTGGTCTTACCCCGTTTTTTTGTCCCTTTTGCTTGTTTTTCCACCATCTTTTTGTTGGACCTAGATCTCTGGGCGCCTTACCACTGCCAAACAGTGCTGAGGTGCAGGTGCTCTCTCCCAACAGCATTCCGCAGCCAGATGGCCAAGCTGTGGAAAGAAGCCTCAGATAACCTGGAGGCTAGTCAAGCCGTCATGAAGGAGTGGTATGACAGCAACACTCGGGCGGTGGAGTTGGATGCTGGACAGAAGGTGTGGGTCATGGAGCCCGGAGAGCTTGGTGCCCTCCAGGACCGGTGGACTGGACCATACGAGATTGTGGAGAAACTAGGCCAGACCACTAAACTAAAGACCCCCCCCCCCCGACAACCCCATAGGGAGTTCCACATCAACCACCTGAAACTGCACCATGAGGGATCTGAGCTTGCTCTCCTCATGTTGACAGATGGGAGCGAAGAGGAAGAGAGTGAGCCTCTTCCAGACCGTCTGGCGGCCCAAGAGAAGGATGGATCGGTGGAGGGAGTGGTCCTCTCCCCATCCTTGACCCCTGAACAACAGAGGGACTGCCGTCAAGTATTGGAGCAGTACGCCTCGTTGTTCTCCCTCACTCCTGGAATCACGTATCTGTGTACCCATGACGTGGACACAGGGGACAGCCCACCCGTGAAAACCAAGTCTTATCGGCTGTCCGACAAGATTAAGACCAGCATCCAGAGTGAGGTGGCCAAGATGTTGGAGCTGGGGGTAATTGAGCCTTCCAGCAGCACTTGGGCTAGTCCTGTGGTGTTGGTACCGAAAGCGGCCAAACCGGGCCACACACCAGAACTTCGGTTCTGTGTGGACTACCGTGGTCTGAACTCCATGACCAAGCCGGATGCTCACCCAATCCCTCGGGCGGATGAGCTGATTGACCAACTCGGAGCAGCTTGGTATCTAAGTACCATCGACCTGACGTCAGGATACTGGCAGATTGCCATGACGGACGGAGCAAAGGGGAAGACTGCGTTCTCCACCCCCGAGGGCCACTTTCAATGCCGGGTGATGCCCTTCGGGCTCAATAAGGCTCCAGCCACTTTCCAGCGGTTGGTTAACCAGGTGCTTTCCAGCCTAGAGGCCTTCTCAGCTGCCTACCTGGACGACATTGCTGTCTTCAACAGCAGCTGGGAGGACCATCTGCAGCACCTCCAGGAGGTGCTTCAGGCTCTATAGCGGGCTGGCCTAACCATCAAGGCTAGCAAGTGCCAGATTGGACAGGGATCTGTAGTCTACCTGGGACACCTGGTGGGAGGGGTAAGGTGCAACCCCTCCAGGCCAAAATTGAGACCATGCTGGCCTGGGAGCCCCCCAAAACCCAAACAGAGGTCCAAGCTTTCCTCAGCCTCACGGGTTACTACCGCCGGTTTGTCAAGGGGTATGGAACCATCGTAACACCCCTGACTGAATTGACGTCTAAGAAGCAGCCACGAAAAATCATATGGACAGCTGCCTGTCAAGAGGCATTTGACACCGTGAAGCAAGCGATGTGTTTACAACTCCAGATTTCTCCAAGGATTTTATCGTGCAGACAGATGCCTCTGAGCAGGGCATAGGAGCTGTGCTCTCTCAGCTGAACGAAGAAGGCCAAGACCAGCCCGTGGCCTTTATCTCCCGAAGGCTACTCCCCAGGGAACAACGGTGGAGTATAATAGAGCGTGAAGCCTTCTCCGTGGTTTGGGCCCTGAAGAATTTGAGGCCATACCTCTTTGGCTCTCACTTCCTCATTCAGACCGACCACCCACCCCTTCGCTGGCTGATGCAAATGAGGCGAAAACCCCAAATTGCTAAGGTGGTCCATTTCCCTCCAGGGTATGGACTTTCAGGTGGAACACCGGCCCGGAGTAGACCACGCCAAAGTTGATGGTCTTTCCCGGCTTTTCCGCCTTAGTGATGAGCACCCCCTATAGGTTGGGTAGCTCTCCCCACTTTCGGATGGGGGAGGGACGCCTGTTAGACCGTCAGCCCCAGGGTGGTCTTACCCCGTTTTTTTGTCCCTTTTGCCTTGTTTTGCCACCATCTTTTTGTTGGACATAGGTCTCTGGCGCCTTACCACTGCCAAACAGTGCTGAGGTGCAGGTGCTCTCTCCCAACAACATGGCTGCAACAGGACCCTGCTAATGCAGAGCGGCCTTTGTAGACACGCACTAGTAGTCAGGAGCAGGCTGGGACATCATGATACTGTATCACTGCTATCCTGCCTTTTTAGCCCATAGCCTAGAATTTAGAAGCTCCTGGAACCTTCCAGACCATGGGAGGGGTTACGCGTCCGCCCTTCCCCTCCTGAGACTGCAGCTGGGCCCTGTTGGCCCTGATTAACCCTGTAATTGCCCTAAAGAACTGAGGTGAAAGGGAAAAGTGACTACAGGCATTCTGAACTGGGGCTACGAACTGCTTTAGATACTGTTGTACTGGGCCTCAGTTAACTCCCCCTTTTCAGGGGACTGTTCTTTCTAGGGTGACCTGGTTGAGGAAATGTTACACTTGATTCTGTTGTGCCATTTATGCTTAGGTTGAACTATACCCATGATTCCCTTGCACGATAAATGCTTTATATTGAAACTAGTCCTATGAAATGTGGTCTTTAATGAACCTGCTTCTGAGAAATGTTATTGCCTAGCCTGCCCCTACATAATCGCGAGGTATTTACAGACATGTTTGCCTGATGTGTAGGAAATGTCCAATGCCTTACTTGATGCATAGGGTATAGAAGGAGTTACTTACCTGCATTGAAGAAGTCTAGATAAAAGAGACTTGTTTTAAACAACAAACTGGTGAGGTGTCTTTTTATTGCGTGTGCCTCCCTCTCTCAGTGTGAGTGTGTGCTGCACTTCTGCTTTACACATTGCCTTCGGGTGCCTACCTGCCTCGCGCCAAGCTACCGTAGTTGAATGGGGGACCCCAGTTCTAACCGTAATGAATGAGGGCGAGTCTTCCAGGCAATTCAGGCGTCTCTCCAGTGTGAGGTTATAGATACAAAGAAAGCCAATTTGCAGGATAGAAACTGCAGCAGACACGAATGGAAGGACTCAGAAGGAGCCACATTTAAGTCGACACTAAGGTACTAAAAAGGGGCTGGTGGTAATTTAGGAGGGATTACCAGTTTAAAACCTTCAAAAAGAAAAGTTGAGAACAGGAATTTTAAAGACAGACTAGTGGTTCTCTGTTCTGTAGGTAGGCAACTACTGCTGCCAAGTCTACACCTATTGAAAAATAGGCTAGCCTTGATTTTTGTAGGTGGAACAAGTACCAAAAAATGTTTTGTGCTGCGATTATCAAGGGCTGCATAATAAGACTATTAAAGTTTTGAACATATAGCTTCAAGTTAGCCGCATGACGTGCTCACATAGAAGGATTGCTGACGTCTTAAGATTTGCGTGGATTTGTCAGCAAGCTGCAAATATCGAAACTCTAACATGTCAGGAGTCAAACTGCCAGATTCAAAACCCTTAGCTTGAGATGCACTAACAGTGCCTGGTGTTATGTAAACAGATATAGTTGCAGCTTCTTGTGCAGGTGGACAGACAACTCTAAAAGGAGAAAGAATCACAGCTGTAAAGCTCAGGTTTGGATGATGATCAACTTCATTAGTGCATGTGGCATTTTCCAAACAACATATGGGATCAATGCAAGGAGGGCAATATTATGCAAAAATCCTTGTGCAACTGTACCTTGTACCCCCAATTGGCACCTATCTGGCCACATGTCGGTCCCTTGTAAAGGTACCATGGGTACTGTGGCCAGGGAAGGTCTCTAAGGGCTGCAACACCTATTGTGCCACCCATAGAGTTAGAGTGTGTCTCTGCAGGCTGCGTGTTTTGGTGCAGAACAAAGTGAAGTGTCAACATGTCCCTGTGTGCCATGCCCACAACACACTTCCCTGGTATATCTCTCTCATTGCAGGCTGCGTGTTTTGGTGCAGAACAAAGTGAAGAGTTGACATGGCACACCTGTGTGCCATGCCCCGGTCTGTCTGTCTCTATTTGGCACACATCCCTGTCAGCCACTTCTCTAGCTGGGAGCACTATACCAGTGATGAGGGTACAGTTGCATGAGCCCTGTACCCCTACAGTGTCTCGACCAATTCTTAGACATTGTAAGTGCAGTATTGCTATTAAGAGTATATGGTGCTGGGAGTTTGTCATTACAAACTCCACAGCAACATAATGGATTTACTGAAAATGGATTTGTATCAAGGATCTGTCACAAAGCTTTCTTCTTTTTGTGAAAGAGGAAATACGCCCCTTGACTAATCTGAAGTGTCGGAACAACGTCTATGGCACCTATCAGAAAGGGTTGTATGACAAAACCATGCATGCCATTACCACGAAACCTTTACAACACATCCTTAACAATGCATATGCCTGTACAACGCAGGCCTTTACCAAGCAAAATGTTACCACACATTTGCCTCTACAACAAAAATGTACGTATTTCACAGGTAAGTATACAGCCTCGTTATAAATACACACACACACATATGTGTGTGTAAATAAATATATATACCAAAGACAGGTCCCACCAAAGCGTGCCAAACTCACAGCAGCCAGGCCACCCAAATATGACTACCTACCCTAAAAAATACTCTTGCCATCCAAATACACCTACCCACCCTAAACCCTAAAAATACCCTTGCCATGCAAATACCCTTACCACCCTAAAATACCCTTGCCATGCTAATACCCCTACCTAGCCACCCTAAACCCTACAAATACCCTTGCCATCCAAATGCCATCACCCACCCTAAAGCCTACAAATACCCTTGCTACCAAAATACGCTCACCCAAACTAAAAATACCCTTGCCACCCAAATACCACTACCCACGGTAAGCCCTAAAAGACCCTACCCACCCAAACACCCCTACCCACCCTAAACCCGGGCGGTACTTCAGCACGTGGGATGTGCCTAAAATGAACAAAGGTTCATAAGGTATATGCTTAAACTTCTTAACACCCAGCACAAAGACCATACTCCTCGTCGCCACTGACGACATCTGTTCCCTCCTCAACCAGGGCGAAACCACAGCCCTCATCCTTCTGGACCACTCGGCTGCCTTCGACACAGTCTCCCCACTGCACCCAAATCACAAGACTCCACACCGCCGGCATCTGCGACAAGGCCCTGGACTGGATCCTCTTCTTCCTCACTGGTCAAACACAGCGAGTCAGACTACCTCCATTCCTCTCAGAAACCGCAGAGATCAGCTGCGGTGTGCCCCAGGGCTTCTCCCTAAGCCCCACCCTCTTCAACGTCTACATGGCCCCACTCACTGCCATAGTCAGGAACCACAGACTCAATATTGTTTCCTACACCAACACCCAGCTGATCCTCTTCCTCACCAACGAACCCACAACCGCCAGAAACAACTTCCATAGCGGGATGAAGGCCACTGCCACCTGGATGAAAGACCGGTGCCTCAAACTCAACTCGGACAAGACCGAAGCCCTCATCCTGGGACCCACCGGCTCAGCTTGGGACAACTGCTGGTGGCACTCTGTATTGCGAATCCCCCCCCCACCATCACCCAACGACCACGCACAAAACCTTGCATACTGGACTCCTCGCTCACAATGGACCACCAGATCGATGGTGTATATTCATCATGCTTCCACACACTCCACCTGCATCAAAAGACATGCTGATGGATCCCTACTGAATCCAAAAAGACAGCCAACCACTCCATCATATCTTCCAAAACCTCTCCCCTATGCTGAAGTGAAATGCCTGAGAGAAACTTAACTTATATTGCCCACATCACATTTTAAAACTAAGCAGGTTTATGGCTTATATACGTAGAAAATATTAAACAAATTCACACTCTTTTGTAACAAAATATTGTCAATGAAGGTGACATGTCATTGTTACATAAAACAAATAATTAAATCTGACCTCAAGAAAGGGCAAAAAGTTTGAAAAAAGTGTGGCTGAACAGGGATTTCAATTTAACGACTTGCCTAAATGTTGGGTCTCGACATTTTCAAATTAAATCGCAACACTGTTTTACTTTTACACATGGTCAGGTAAACCAATAGAGTTTTTACCCTAATCAGCACAAAATACAAATGCACAAGTGTAAACTTTTTCAGATTCTCAAAAGAACTGCAGGATAAACTTCTGATAATCCAGAACTGTGCAGCATGATTGTTTCAGATGAAAATCAATAAAAATAACAATGAAGAAGCTAGACTTGTGCCCTGATAAGCAGAGCCTTCAATAGTGGGCCAGTTTGTGCCCACAATTTGTAGATATAGACCCTCCCACTGTCTACATTTTGCAGCAGCAAACCTTATGCTCAATCGACTAAAACAGACAAAAAATCTTAACTGCCCACGTACCACTCAAAATGCTCAAGACACATGAGTATATGCTGTGCATACTACAAATCAATCGAATGGTACTAAAGATATTGTGAACAGTGAATAGCTGCCTTATCTACTACTGATTCATACTCCAAAAGTGGGTGCTGATTCCACCTCGCCCTAGACAATCATTTAGGTCATCCTTCATTTGAATCTACATTAATAATCAAAGTATTTTCTCAGCTCAGGAACAAAGAAGTGTTGTCTTAGCTAATAGCAAATCCTTTCGTAACAGCTGAAACAGGGCAGGTCAGTGATGTGCAGTTCCTAACTTAATCTGTGAGCATTCCAATTCATCCTCCTCTACATTATTCATCCAAAAGCACAAAGGTATCCCTGACAGCACATTGCATGGCAAAGTCCCCTCAGAATTGGTAAAACAACAATCACAGTGGTCCTCTAGCAACAAAATCACAATGTTAAGAATATTTGAATGATTACTTCCCTAAGGATTCAAAACACATCAGTGAACGGTTTATAATTTTCTTAAAGTCAATATGTATACTGTACCTCTTTCAGCTTCCTGGTAGGGGGCTTCAGCATTTCATGCTGTTGCTGCTCTAGCTTTTCAAGACTTTTTGGTCTTAGTGGTGATCCTGGAAGTGACTGACAAAATATGTCATTTACTGGTGAAGATCTGAACCTGCCAAAATTAAGCAGAAATTACAACCAAATGAATATCCGTACATATAATAATGCAAATTCAAAATCTAAAACCGGTCAGTTAGTTGAATATAAAAACGTAAAAATATGCTGAGAATTTGTAGCCAACATGTTCTTCCCGCCCTCCCCCTCCTTGACAGCAGTCGCAAACCTAAGGGTGCCTTCTGCACCACTCTAAGCCAATACTGGATCTGTTAATGAAGTTCCAGTACTGGAGTAATACTGCAGGATTTCTAGATTACGTTAGCATTTTGCTGATCGTACCTTTATAGCAGTAATTGTTAAGATGGCAAAAGCTCAACAGATGCATGCCCAAGAAAATTGTTTGAATGTCAATATCCCGCCTACCAAGATCATATTGGTCTCCACGTTCACAGCACACCTTGGCTACTTCAGTGTCACACAACACAATTTTCCCAGTCAAGACTATCTGAAAACAACAAAAGGGCCCAATGCTCTGCTGTAATAGATTCTATTCAGTCCAAGTCATTTAGAACACATGAGCCCATCTCAAATAACATCGTACAAACTATAGAGTAAAATTTAACTGGCTTGAAGACATTACATATGGCATTTCAAACAAAACCCCGTAAGATTTTCCTCCCTTTAAAGTTGTATAGATGGTCGAAGTCTGATTTGTCATCAATCTCCACAAGAGCCAATCAGTTTTGTAAGGGTTTGTCATCTGGGATGCATATCCCATCGCCTCAGTCCTGAAGATTTACTAAATTTCCAGCAAAAACATGATGCTCAGCCGAACCGACATGTCAAATTCTGGCTGAACTAGAAGATCACATTCATCACTACCCTTTTTCTTTAAATAAATGTAGGTGGCTGAATTGAAGCACAATTTAAAACCCATAACAAAAGTGATCTAAATAAACACCGGTAGCAGAGTCCTACACCAAGTGTTTCTAGTTCTACCTTCTGTTTCATGTTTGAACTATAGCCTTTGACAATAGTAGCTAGGTTACCGTGTGTTTCGATTGGAGACTGTTTCTTAATTGGGATCACTGTCGGACTCCTGATTATCTATAGGCCACTTAAGAGCTACACAAACAAAATCTCTACAGCTAAAGGAAGTTTGTCATGGGTATACTCTACAGAACAGGGAACAGAGCAGGGACCCCTAATAAGTTAATAATAATTAGAACATTGGAATGTTGGGAGCTCCATTGAAAACAATGGAGTGCTCCGGGCTTATAATGGCTGGTAGAAGCCTGGATCTCCAACATTCCAATGTTTCTTTGTTCACAGCTCTGGCTGTGAACAAAGGCTTCATGGAACCTGAGGGGATTCCAATCCCCTCACGCTTCCAAAAGGCTTTGTTTTTTTGTTAGAACATTCTGTCCTCTGGTGCCGCTCGCTAAGGAGAAACTGACCCGTGTGCTGCTGTCTGACTGCCTGGAGCCCCGTTGGGCATTGGAGATCTGAGTGGGTGAGCGGATTGCTGCAGGAGGACGGGACTGCGAGGCCCAACAGGCTGTGCGGGTCCCAACGAGCACACCTGCCGCCTCTTCCCGTGTCTCCGCCCCCTGCTCTGTGCTGCCGCTGAAAACTCCTCGCGGCCCCCGCTTCGCGGGTGCCGCTCGCTAAGGAGAAACTGACCCGTGTGCTGCTGTCTGACTGCCTGGAGCCCCGTTGGGCATTGGAGATCTGAGTGGGTGAGCGGATTGCTGCAGGAGGACGGGACTGCGAGGCCCAACAGGCTGTGCGGGTCCCAACGAGCACACCTGCCGCCTCTTCCTGTGTCTCCGCCCCCTGCTCTGTGCTGCCGCTGAAAACTCCTCGCGGCCCCCGCTTCGCGGGCGCCGCTCGCTAAGGAGAAACTGACCCGTGTGCTGCTGTCTGACTGCCTGGAGCCCCGTTGGGCATTGGAGATCTGAGTGGGTGAGCGGATTGCTGCAGGAGGACGGGACTGCGAGGCCCAACAGGCTGTGCGGGTCCCAACGAGCACACCTGCCGCCTCTTCCCGTGTCTCCGCCCCCTATTTCCACTACCTGTATAATACCCGGTCTGCAAGGCGAGAGCGGGACGCGAGTGCGGGACATCACCCGGGACGAAGCCCGGACTAAGGGCGGACCCTCTGAGACCCTCCGAGAACCGAGGAGACTGGACTGGCCCTAAATTTTGTCCCTACAGGTACTGTTTGCTCTGTCCTTTCCCTGATTTATCTACGCTTGCCTTGTTTTGTTAACTTGGGTTTCTCAAATGTCTTCGCTCGATTTGGGCCAGCCTGCACCTGATAAACAGGGAGTGATCCTGAATGGTACTTTGGATAATTATTTTTCTAAATCATCCCCTGATATCGCAAGGGATCTGGCCCTGGCGGAGCGACGGGCGGATCGTCGTCGCTCCGTGGAAAGCATAAAAAATGGGTTAACTCCTTTGTCCCTGTGTGCTGCCACTGGCTCTATTGTCACTGATATTGACCTAACAGTAAATGAGTCTTCTATTTTGTTGGAAAGCCAGCCCTTGGAAGCTAACGTAGTTGTCCTTACACAAAACTAACTACCTATGCCAGATGTGAGTGGGCCTTCTCTGCACGCTAATAACCAAGGTACATCAAAAGAGGAAGTCTTGCTTACAGTGAAAACACTCCATACTAAGGGAAAAAAACTGACTCCTCTTCAAAAAACGTATGGTCCTCCACCGAGTAAAAAACAGCGGATAAGGGGAGATCCTCTACAACCAAAACTGAGCTGTCGAGACTTTGGCAAAAAAATATCCAATGTAGCTAAAGATCCATGCACCCTGGATATAGGAAGTGAGGGGGGCATTACAGCATTATCTCCCTCCATCTTGCCAATTATTCCGGCAGCCAATGAGGGAAATGAGGACACTATGGACACGAGTGAGGTCTTAAATGCACCTATTGTGAGCAAGGATTCTGTGTCACTATCAGATATAGAGAGCTTGATTAAATCGTATTCTGCAAGTATATTGGAAAGGTTGATGGAGGTGGAATGTAGGTTGTGTAAAATTGAGCGTGTACTAGGGAACAAGGATGTCAAAGCTAACATCGGTTTGAACAATGTAACCAATGTAACTCCTGTTAATGCCCTAAATATACCAGTTCCCGCTCAACCACCTAAAACTATTCCCAGTCACATCGTCATTCCCCCGTCAATTGCAACTACCTCCAAATCTATGGGGAACACGTCGATGGCGACTGCACAAACCCACTCACCCCCCAAACTTCCCATCCAAAAAAATTCTGCTCAATTATCCTCTAATGTTTCAATTACAAACACTGGTAACACACCCAATAGACCTCTGGCTAAACCGACAAGTGAGGTGGGGGAAAATAGACACGCATGGGGGAAAGCAAGACGGACTCCTCTGCCTGAGCTCCCACCTGAGGCAGTACCGTTTGTGGTAGTTTTAACAGGGGTGCCTGTGCTTGGACCAAATAAAAGGGAGGGTTTTGCCCAACTAAAAAACAAGATTATGCATTGGCTCAGTTTATATAGGCCAATTGCAAACCATGTTAATGGCGAAATTGTCCACGTACGTCGCCTTCATTGGTTGGGGGGCAGACCCAAAGATATTGATGGTGACGTAGTGGTGGTGAACTTTAGGGACCCAAATGCTGTCCAATTCATTTTGAATTGGCAGACATGTAATGCAAAAAATATAATTATTCCCAAACCGCTGACTTATTTTTACCCGAGGTCAGTGGTGTTTCCATCACAGCATCATCCGCCGCAGTACCAACCATTACAGCACATACCTGCATTTCAACCTAGTAATCATCCTACGGTACAGAACCTTGGGAGCAACTATTATCCTTCATATCCTCCCCCCCCCTCTTACAAAATGTAAATAATATGCATTACATCCCATGCTCTGTGAGAGCTCCAGACCCGTTGGGATGGAATTATGTATCGGCCAAGACACACAACACCATGAAAGGTAGGATGGACAACCTTAAACCCTTCACACCGCTAGAAACCTTTAATAGGTATGACATCTTCAGTGGTTTGGAAGATTGTGATTGATGCCATGAGGTGTGGGGGTGCGTGGGGCTAGAAACATCGAGCTTTGGGGATATGAGCATTAACAGTTCGAACACGATGGCCAATGCTGTACCTTTTGTTGATAACGATGTTAATGATGTGCTGACCAATATTGTGCCCCCTGGTGTGGTAAGATTTGTATTTGATAATGCTAGTGTACCCCATGGCGTAAAAAATCTAGAGGAGCAGGTGTTGCAGTCAACCGTCCCGCATACCAATTTACATTTAGAGATAATACCCTTGGCGACCCAATCTGTGCAAGAGGAAATGCCTAGGGTTACTATTGAGAGACCAGTTACTACCGAAACCCCGACTAAAATGATCTGTTGGAATATAGCTGGCGTAGAAAAACACCTAAGGGACCCTGAGTGTCCCCTAGTGACAGAATGTTCTAATAGCCTTATAGCCCTTCGTAGATGGGCTACACCGCTATTAAAGTCCCTCTCCCTTGTTAAAGGCCCTCGCCTTCAGCTAGGGCCTTTAACGCTGGAGAGGGCCTTTAATATAGCCTTATAGCCCGCCGTAGAGGGCCATACCGGCTATTAAAGGCCCTCTCCAGCGTTAAAGGCCCCGAGCCGAAGGCAAGGGCCTTTAACAAGGGAGAGGGACTTTAATAGCGGTATAGCCCATCTACGAAGGGCTATAAGGCTATTAGAACATTCTGTCACTAGAGGACAGAATGTTCTAACAAAAAAAACAAAGCCTTTTGGAAGCGTGAGGGGATTGGAATCCCCTCAGGCTCCCTGAAGCCTTTGTTCACAGCCAGAGCTGTGAACAAAGAAACATTGGAATGTTGGAGATCCAGGCTTCTACCAGCCATTATAAGCCCGGAGCACTCCATTGTTTTCAATGGAGCTCCCAACATTCCAATGTTCTAATAGGCGGTATAGCCCTCTACGGCGGGCTATAAGGCTATAATAAAAACTGCCTAGCTGCTAAATGTTTCATCCTGGGATAGGAATATGGCTAGGCATTCTCATTACTGAAGCCCAATAGAAAGCAGAAGCCAGAATATACAGACGAGAACTGCCAGTGAGGATAGCAAACCATGGCTGGGACTGCAAAAAACACATGGAACACTGAAATTATTTACTGTATGCTGGAATAATAGTGCCAATAATTTTTTAGGAAGACACAGTCTAGTCCTTATCTACCAACAAAATCTTCAAGCAAGAAAGGAGCACTATGAAGTACTAGAGGATAAGTAGATAAGCTTCATATGGAAAGTAGTTGCAGTAGGGCATCTGTGCAACGCAAATACAATTTATTTCTAATTTCTCTGTGCACACAAAATATACTAACTTAGGAACTTCCCTGGCATCTGGCAACTTACTGTCAGTTACAAGTAGGTTTACTGTGATCTTTCTGTACTGGTCACTTTTGCTATAACTGCTCGGTTTTTAGTTTGTCCTTACTGCTTTCTATACTTTAAAACTCAGAAGTTTCCTAATTCTGCTCAACAAAGCACACCACATTAGCACTTTGACCTGTTCATGTACATGGTTAAGGAAAGGCAACTGTTGAGGGATCATTTCCAATCGGGCTTCCAAACACATCCTAAACTCATTCAGGTTTGAATAATCTGTTGGAATCAAACCTCACAGTTTTCATGCGTATATAAATGTACGTGGCTATTTATTTAGTTTGCTGCCTAGTACTAATGGCTGTTTCTGAATGCTATCTAGTGTTAGATCTAATCTCACACTCACTTTATCTTATTTGTCGCGTCTTGCATTATTATTTTTCAATGCAAAATCCTTGCATTGAAAAATATCACAATTCACTGACTACAAGTGGTTGAGATTGCTCTACGAAACCCCCCCAGGCTCGTACACGTATGGGAGTGCTTATATCAAAAGTCTTTACGCTGTAAAGGGGCACTCAACAGGGATGCCTCCTGTCGCCATTAGTATTTGCGGCGGCCATGGAGCCACTGGCAGAATATCTGCGGATAATAATTGGGGAATAAAGATAGGCGACACGAACCACGTGGTTTTCATGTACGCAGATGATACTTTATTATTCCTGCGACAGACCACCCAAGCGCTACCCAAATTGTTGGAAATTCTGGATAAGTACACTGTGTGGAAAATGTGTTTTTTTCACAAGCAGTGTCTGTAGGACTGCAGGACGGGAAGGCATTCTGCAGGGCCAAAGCCAATTGAATTGCCTGGATCCAGGGCAGACAGAATCTAAGATAACGTGAGAATCTCGAATTTGTCCTTTTATAAGGAGTTGCTCAGAGGGTGGTGATCTAAAATAGGACATTCTTCTTTGTCAAGAGGAAACCGAGGGAATAACAGGCAGTCCCTGTTTGCCTTGAAAGGACCCTCTCTATGGCTCTTTTTGCAAAAAGTACATGTACCTCTTGGAGCAAGATGTATTAGTCTTCCTCCGAAAGATGGTTTGACATGGGACCAAGATGTGGCAGGTATAAAATGAATGGCAGGGCATAGACCTGTTAAAAAATCTGAAGGACCCACCTGGAGGATGATATATTCTGCCACCCCTGGATGAAATACCTGATCCAGACTCCTAAAAGGTGGTTGCATACCAAGAAGGGCAAACTAAACCGGTTTGGATGCTTATGCTATAAGAGCAGAGGTCTGGAAAGTGCGCCGTCCTGGGTGGCCTGGACACTGTCTGCTTGATCCCCACCCATGACCCTGAAAAGACTGGGGGTGGCAGTTGTGGAAGAGGAGGGCCCTGGTGTTACCACTAGAGTATACTCGAAAGTGATAAAACTGTTGAGGATACAGTCTCAAAGGTAGAAAGACCTAAGCCATGACCTGGCTTTCTTTGAAGCATTCCAATGTTCAATCAGCCTTCTTGCCAAAAGGTGCGATCCATCAAACGGCATATCCATCAGAGGCCTGCACATCAGCAGAGAAGTCCATGATTGTATCCAAGCATGCTGCTCAAGCCCCACCGCGAGTGCCAGCTGCTCTGCCCAAGCAGTCAACAGAGTCTAGACCAATCCTGAGCATCCTGTATGGTTTGAGTTGAAATTCCTTAGGGACTGCCAGCTAGACATTGCCTACAATGTCCCATAAACAATGGGAATATATCCCCAGCAACAGCTGGCATTGACTAATTGGAGGGCTAGACTAGCTGAGTAAAACATCAGTTTCCAGAATGCCTCAATTTGTTTGGACTCTCTGCCTGGGAGAGTCGTAGAGAAAGATTTGGGGTTCACTATACTGGTGGAAGCCTGAACCACCAAACGATCAGATGTAGTGTGCTGCGTTTAGAAATCAGGGTCACTTGGTGCTGGCCTGTAGCGCCTGGCAACCTGTCTTTTCACCAGTTAACAGGAACAAGGCTTAGGGCCAGATGCTCAGAAGGGTGTCAGTGAGGGCTTCACTGAATGGAATTAAAGACTGGTCCACGTTGCAAAAACGTATGTGAATACATTCGTTTTGATTTCCATAGCTAGCAGTAGTAAATCTAATACCTTCACTGTTCACATCATTAACATCGTAAAGAAGGTACTCCCTTTTGTTGATTGCAGAGGGGGTAGGGACAACCCAATGTACAAGTCAGTGGCCTCCTACAAGTCGAATTACAAATTATCATCATCATAGTGTTAGGGAAAGTAATCCCCCTCATCACCAATGTCATCTTTAAAGGCTGGTTATCTCTAATCAGAGTCAGACACTATTAATTGTTTGAGCACTAGGGTGCGGCTCCGAGGCAAAGGCACTTTTCTGCCTAAATCAGACTGGATTGGGACCAGGTGTGCTGGGACGACTACTTTAGGACACTACCTCGGTCGGCGCTGTGATGAATTCAGCTCGGAGTCAGATAGGACTATTGGGGCAATGTTTTCATGATAGCATCGAGCTGGCAATGATGTCAAAAGGACTGAGGTGTATTTTGGCGATGGGCTGGAAATATGCTCCGGCATTGGAGTGGAACCTGAGAGGGCGTACAGCATGGTCCAGCCGTTGATAACCTGATTGTGGGCCTCCACTGATCCTTAGGTCCGGCAGTGGCAGTCAGAAGGGTGCCAAAGATCAGCAACAGGGCCTCTTTAAAGGCCACAATCTATTGTGACATTGATGATGGCCTTCGAACGTCAGTGTAAATCGGGGTCAGGTGCAGAATCTGCTGGTCGGTGGTCGACCTGAAATTAGACAGAGATGCACCCTGATGTCCTCACAACTTCTCAGGCTAATAGTGGTGGAACTTGGACAAATCCAGTCCGGCCTTCTTGTCTTCCACTTTGACATAACAAAAGACTTGGACCAGGACGAAGCTCTATCATGGAAACAGGTCTGAGCCCTCTACTTATGGAAAGACTTCTGTAACTTCTTTCAGTGTTCGGTGACTTTCAGCTTCGCTTCACGTACCAAATCGCCTTCGGTTTCATAGGTACACACTCGCATGACTGGATTCGAACCCCGAAACCAAAAACCAGAGACAAAACTCATAGAAATCAGTCTGATATTTGTTTGCCACAGTCCTTAAAAGGCCTAAAACTTGTAGTTTTAGGAGGGACATGGTTCCATTGCACAGCAGAAAATAGCAGAATTCTCAGGAAAAGAAACTTGTCAATTGGCAGGAAAAAGTTGGGAGCGAACCAAAGGTGACAAATCGGCTATTAGAAGTATCCAACAGAAAGGACTGACTGTGTCGGGGTGTCAGACCTGCTATCTCAGACTTGAAAGTCTGATAACTGGATAACCAGGGGAGGCCTGCCTCTTGATCTTCTTACGCCAAGGTACTTCACTAGTTGACTGTACAGTACTAAAGCAAGGCTAAGTAACAATGATGTATGAGAAGACAAAAGATGGACCTACCTGATCTGAAATGACTGATAAAGTCTGCACACAAGAGGGGCTGGGCTCAATTGCCCTGTGCCAGTCTATGGCTTCCCTTTTCCCCACTCTCAAGGAGGGAGGTTAGAACGATCACGTAGAGTAATCGACCTGCAGCACCTTGCACAGATAGAGACTGGTGCAGACCTTCAATAGAGCAATCAACTTGAGACCACGTATACAGTCAAGGAGTTGTCCTCTCCTCAACAGGGCACTGGTGTCTCCAAAGTACCCTGCGATCCACACAGTTTTGTGCTCTTTAGCTGGATCACGAAAGCAGAGTATAGTAGAAACAAGTGGTCTTGTCTGGGGGAGAACGGTCTTTCAATCAGGCACTTTTGCCTTTCCTGGGGTTACT
Organism: Lissotriton vulgaris; assembly: GCF_964263255.1. Lineage (NCBI taxonomy): Eukaryota > Metazoa > Chordata > Amphibia > Caudata > Salamandridae > Lissotriton > Lissotriton vulgaris. The sequence continues at coordinate 1,488,200,852 of NC_141694.1, read as the reverse complement.
TATCTCTCATGCATGAGGCCAGGGAGGGTGACTGCCACATGAGGGGGGACTGTACCTTGGAAGGGGACTACTTCGCTGGCAAGAAGAGGACTCCGTACTGCACCTATAGGCCCAGTCCCTGTTGAATCTTCCCGACCCTTCTTTCCAATATTAACATCCAACATCTCCTTACAGATTAGTGCACCACCAGTAAGGGCAAGCCCGGCAGTTGCAGAGGGACCATCATATTGTAGTGTAGTTCCTATATCCCTGATAGGCTCTGCGCATTGGAATAATATACACTGTAGATTTGACATACAACTGAGGTCAGTATGTCTCTATTGAGTACATTAAACTTAATTACTTGTGTGTGCCAGCTAACTCAGTGGTCACTAGAAACTTCTCAAATGAACAATAAGGGATTGGTTTCTGACAATTACATAAACATGACAACTTTGTTTCCCTTAGAGTTGGAACAATATCTTCAGAGTCGTGGAAACAATAGATTACAGTTTCACTCAGTCAATCGTGCAAGATTCGTTTCTACAGAGTTGCACAGAAATAGAGAGACGGGCATTTCAATAAAATGGTTTATTGAACATTCTTATTTCTCATGCAAGAGATATGAACTGCTACAATCGTAAGACAGAATGCAAAGTATAATACGTACAGCGTTAGCAGTACTATAAAATAATACTGCAATACCATGGTCTGTAGCTATGACATATATAAAAATACATACATAAGTAACAGGCTGAAATATTCAACTGGTGCTTCTAAAATAATCCTACCCCAGTGTACCTAACCTAAGTGTAGTACGAGGGAAGAAGTTGGTGCTGTTTAGCAATAGTTTAGTTCTGCAAGAGTTGCCAAAAGTTTCTGTAGGTCCTAATCAGCTCCATACCTTAGAATGAGAGAGGTTGGTATCTCTTTCCCGGGACTCGATCTCTAACACCCCACAAGGGGAGTCAGAAACACTTTAGCTGGATTCTCGGCGAGGAGGATGACAGCGTCTGATCAGTGCATCAGTTGGGGACTTGACTTTCTTCGGGACTTGCTGTGGCGAGCCGCGTCGTGCAAGTAGGTAGCTGCACCGTGCCTTGCCATAGCAAGTGAAGGTATATTTATACTTTGAAGGTGTTTAGAAATGCCAATATTGACAAACAAGTTGGGCATGAGAACATCATGAATGAAGGAATAGATAATAAATGAGTTCTTGGAGAAATCAATATCCAGGCAAGGGGAAGTCCTAAAGGCTTAAGAGTCTGTTTTTCCAAGAACTCGTGGTGACGAAGAGGATCGGATGTTGTTGACCATGCCTGTATTTGGTTAGCATGAGCAATGCCTAAATAAGGGCTGGATTTCTATGCCTAAATAAGGGCAATTTGAATTGTACCTATATAAGGGCATGAATCGGGAAATCTATATACGGTATCTAAATTGACACACAACAATATAAATGGTATCACACAATATAGGCATATACCAGATGACTGTCCCCAATGATATGACACAAAGATTAGGTGGCCAATGGTATGACAGGGAAGGTTTAAAGTTGGAACATTGTGGTTCCAGCTAACCAAGCTGAAAAACTAAGGACGTAGGGGAGGAAAATGGTAAGTTAAAGAGCCAAAAAAGACCCACGAATATGGGGGTTAAGCCCCTGTTTAAGGATTTCATGAAGCAACAGAGAAACAGTAACAACAACACTAACAAAAAGGAACTGTCAAGAGTATGCATGTGTGTAGGGATGGAGCCATGCCGTGTACAATTTATGCCACTGTGGAAAAGCTCTGTCTTACAAGCTACAGAAAGCCCAGCCACTTGGGGCATGATTACCCACAGGATGAATATGGAATCATATGTAAAAATATTTATCATTACTGTTTTGCATGTTCTAGCTATCCACAATCTTCTGCCAATATCATCTCTTCAAACGTTAAAAATCAAAACTTTCTCATCTTTCAACTACACAGGGGCAACTTGACAAGGAGTACGGGATCTCATGCTAAATGCAAGTAATAAGTTACCCGCATCCCTAAAAACTAAAATCACAAATGGCACATTCATTAGTAATGTAAGGCTAAAAGAAGATACTCAGCACCACTGCTTAACCTTCAAGGAAAAGAATAGGAACCTAACAGTGACCAAGGCTTTTAAATACATAGGAGTGCACAAAGAAGTAGATGCAGATAAAGTAAAGACAAATGTGAAGCGTTGTTGGCAAGAGCTGGAAACCTTGGTGGGCTTTTGGGCTAAAATTATTCTATCGTTGATGGGTAAGGCATGAACTGCGAAAATTATAAGATCCTGTCTCATCTATCTGGGGTAATACTTAAACTTACCACTCACTGCCTGGTGTTCCTGTAAATCAAGTTAACTATTTACCATACTACAGTGTATCAGATATCTCTGAGAGTGGCTCTAAGGATGCAAATGCTATTGTAAAAGAGACAGTATTTTGGGTCCCGATTTTGCAGGTACTGCTATGTCACTCAACTTCAACACCATCAGGGGCTAGATATAGGGTTCAGTTCTAAGCCTTCTTAAAAGTATGGGTGACTCCTACTAGAAGACACTGTGTCTAGACAACAATATGGGTTATAGAAGAATGGCGCTTAAGGGAGAGACCATTTTCTAGGCCAGTTCCTTTGAAGAGTCTTCAAGGTGGTAAACACCAGGCTCGAACTGGAGCCTGAAGGCCCTCCCTGCTTTTTATCTCTCAACAAAAGATGTTTTTCTGTGATTTATACTTTATCAGTCACCTATCACCATGATTTTACTTTTGTTTCGACTGCATATTTGCATACTGGAAAACCAGCAACTGCAGCAGGATGTGAGTTCCTTTACTCAAGATCAAGGAGGCTCAAAGAAGCTGACCAAAAGGTTTATGGTGCCATAAGTCACAATCAAATGATGTCACAAGATAAGAAACACCTAAACATAAGAAGAGAACAGGTCTTCATCCTAAATGAATTTGTCTCTGGACCCATATGAACAAATTACAGTGACAGTATGGCCAAATAGTGATGCTATCTGCGATGAAAAAGATGCACTACTACTGCAATCCACACAAACCCTTCTACAAACACATTCCACAGCCACACCTCGATCATCTGTAAGCCCTCCATCATAAACCCTTCCCTCTACCTCTCCATCTCCCAGCACCTCTCTCCAGCCCTCTCTTTCTTGCCATCTACCTCCCTCTTATGCTATCTGTAGGAAAGTAGGATCTGCTTTCATTGCTATCCCTACTTTTTGCTTGGCGTCAGTGTGTTTTTGACCTAGTCTGCTGGGATCCTGCTAATCAGAACCCCAGCAACTATGATTTCTCCCCTAAATTGACATGGTAAGTACTTTGGTACCTGCATAATTGGCTACTGGTGTACCATTATAAGTCTTTAGTATATGGTACTGAAGTACTCCGGGCATAGTTACACAAGGGTTCTCCCATGGGCTTCAGCTTGTATTGTGCCACATATGGGAGTCCACTTACACTGTGACTCCAGGCCTGCCATTGCAGTCTGTGTGAGTTGGTGCTTGAACCTCTCACAACAGATATAAGCTTCTTTATATCAGAGTTCACTGTACTTAAAACATATAATTCACCCCTGTGGCAAGCTCTTCAGTCCCGAGGACAAGGTGCTTGGTTATAAGTGTGAGGGTCCCCTAGCTTGAGCAGGACACCCCTGCGAACCCCGGAATCAATTCTCCAGGCTTTGCAAGTGCGGTCAGCTGTTGTAATACATATAGTGAACATCAGTCATTACGAGATGTCTAACTATATAGTGGCTGCACCGAACCCGGTCATTTTTGTATAAAACATGTTGGAATCATACCCAAACACCAATTCCAGTGTTGGAAGTATGATCCCATGTACTGGGGGCTCCTTTGGCGACCCCCATCCTCCTGTAACAACCTTTCAGGGTCTCCAAGCAAGCGCTGCTACTGAGCACACAGGCAAGCTCGAGCAGAGGAAGGTAGAATAGGTTTACTGTTGCAGGGAGGTGCGACTACCTCCCACACAGGACTTAGTGTATTGGGATAGGGTGGGGACGCTTGCCCGCACCACCAGACTGCTTTGTAGGACATATTTGGTGCCCACCTTGCATACTCCAGTTGAAACCAGTTCAGGGATCCCTTGGAACCCGCACATGGGCGAAACTGGACAAAGGACATGGGAGCATCTTCCCCTCTGTCCAGCCCCTCCTCTGGGAGGGACCATCTAGTTGTTCCAACCCATTTCTTAGAATACTTAAGGGCTTACCTGTGGGTGGGTCCTTAAACTCGTCATGGGACAAGATTCAACCATGAAACTATGTTTCTCTTCACTTGTCTGGACACTAGAACCTCGTTGGACTTCTACTGGAACCGAAACTGCACCAAGGAAGACTACTACTGCTCCTGGTCTCGCGGTCCTTTCATCCAGGTTCTTCAACAGACCTGTGGGCACCAAGGACACCCGAATAAATTCCCCTTGGAGTGAAGGTGTCACTCCCATGCTTCTGCAGGAACCACAACGAAGCTGACCGGTCTGCTGCTCCAGTCCTCCTACGGACTTCCTGAGGCTAAGCAATACAGGTGGTGGTTCTGCAACTCCCTGGAGGCCCAACCTGTCCTCTCTAATTTTCAGGCCAGTATCCCTCGTCGGAACCGCTCAAACTCCTGTGCATTGCATGGACTTGCCATTGCCAAGGCTTGTTGGCTCTGCACTCCAAAGATCTTCGGGCTACATGAAGCTCCAACCTCCAGCATCTCTTCCATCCAAGATCAGTATCCTCACTGCACCGTCTGCACTGTGGGCCTTCATCTTTGGGGAGCTGCTAGGGGTCTTCTAGCGACTCCTGTGCCATCGGCCTGTGGGTCCTTCTGAGGGTCTTCTACAGTTTCAGTCAGCTCCCCTGCCTGCTCCGGCCTGCTCCGACTCTCCTGCTGTTGTGAGTCCTTTGGACCTTGAGGTACCCAATGTTGCTCCTTTTTCGTCTTTCATGCCAGTTGCGGCAACCAAGACTTGTAGGTGCTGCCGCCAGACACAGACTACCTAGTCACAGACATCAGACGTGGGACAGCTCGTGCACGGCTCCTGGTCTTCCCCAGCATCACCTGGCCCTTACATCTGCAGTGACAAGGTCACTATAAACTCTTTAGAACCTCCCCACATCGGTGGGCATGGTGTCTCGAAGCCTCCTGGTCATCTCCGAGTGGGACTGTGTCCCTTCTGCTTGCAGGTCCCTTTCAGAATCTACCCTTGGATCCCACTGGACTCCTTCACAGTCTTTTCCGGAGGCATCGTCTTCAAAGTCGTCCATGGTTGTCTACGGCAGGTTCCGATGTCACTTGACCTCTATGCACCCAGCTGCCTTAGTGTAGGTAATCTGGTTCTTGGGGCATACACAGGTGGGGTGACTCTCAAACCTTCTGTCCCCTAACGGGTTTCTACGGGGTCCTCTGGGAAGGGTCCTTCATCACAACTGCAACCTCTCCATTGACTTTCATTGGGCACACAGTAGTGTTCACACTCTGCACAAAGCCTCTGTGGGGTTGCCCTTGTCCCTGACTCCTCTGGTGTGAGAAGTTAGCCTGGCATATGATGTCCACTATTCTAGTGGGCACCTTGCACCAATCTAAATGACCCTTATTGATGGTGGTTGTAAAGTCAACCTTATAGACAAGCTATCCTAGTGGTAGCATGGACCAGCAGTCTTCGGCTAAAACGTCAGAGAACATGTGAAGCCATCTGTTTTACCATATATAATCCCTTGAATACCAAATGAAAGGACACCACACAAGGTATATATCAAATATATATGTATTTATTTCTAAAACAACCCCTCTGGACTCTTTATGAGGTCAGAGATCGATATATATCACAAGTTACTCATTAAGCATACTATAAGTTGCACAAATACAATTCTGCCGGAGGGGCCTCAAGAACCATATACTAAGTAAGTGGTATAAGGACCACTTCAGGAATAGTGAATAGGCCTAGAGCCTAGGGAATCGCTGGGGCTACAGTGGACAACCAAAGGATTGGAAGTAGGAGGCCCACGGGAGACGCGTGCAGTGTCTAAACACAGTCTCGAGTTACCATGGAATTATAATGGGAACCTAAAAGTTACAAAGCAGTTGATTAAGGACACTTCCGGATGGACTATGGTAAAACCCTTTTAAAGTAGGACACTTCGAGAGTCAACACCCAAGGGAGCACCGGAGTACTCGAGTTACCTCACCCAGGGAAGCGCTGTTTCCTATGGAGAGCTGCAAAGAAGTGCTGCAGGCGACCAGGAGAAAAGTGTCCGGGTGGATCCAAGGAAGAACCTGAAAGCAGAGGGGACAAAGTCTGGGTCACTAGCCAGTGACCAGGAAGGAACCAGGCGATGTAGAGTGTTTCAGGTGAAGAAGGTGAAGCTGGAGCCACGAGGACCAGGAGGAGTCGACAACGACCAGGAGCTGGATTCGAGCTGTCCCACAAAGGATCTAGTTGACTGCGGTGTCAGTATCCGGATTGGACCCAAAAAGCTTTGGCAAACGCAATCCACGCAGGAAGGGAAGATTGGCTTCACTTCAGACCAGCAAGGTCTGGGGAGCTTCTCCTTTGCAGGGAAGGTGGAGCAAGCCTGGAGCAACCAGGCCAGCGGTGTACTTTCAAAAGGAAGTCTTCGGAGGGCTAACTAGCCAGCGGGCTAGCAACCGGGAAGACGCGTCGAGCTGAAATGCAAGAGCAGGCCCCACGCGGCACTCATGGCGTGTGGAGGGCTGAGCTTCGGTGCAAATGGCGCTCAGGCCTGGGGCTTCTCAAACCCCAATGCACAACATCTCTCGTGTCCGCCACGGGTCTCAGCTTTGCTGTGGATGTGGATCGGAGTCAGAGAAGTCTGGAAGTCCAGTTCCTGAGTCGCTGAGTCTTCGGGTTCCGGCAGGAGCGTCGACAAAACAAACCGGCAAGTTACTGGTGGTGCCTGTTTGCACAGGGTGGTCACTCCTTGACCACAAGTGAGATGTCTTCAGTCTTCTAGTCGGTATAGAACGTCGAAGGTCCAAGAGTTTAGTTTCAGAGTTTCAGTCCAGGATAATCAAATGTCTCTAGACACAGCTATCTTCATACTGATTTTAGAGGCTGGATTACCTGCTAGGTCCCTCCTTTGTCTAGTTTCGCGCCAGAACGGGGCTGGAGTGCCCCAGCAACTGGTTTGAACCGGGCTATGTATGGAGCACCTTGTGTGCCCCAGGCAGTGTCTGGAAAAGCATCCTGCCCCAATACACTACAGGCTATCTGGGGAGGTGCTAGCACCTCCCTCGACAGGAAACCTATTGTCCAAGCCTCCCTTGCTGGAGTTTCGTCCAGATTCAGAAGGTCAGACTTGTGTCTGTGGCAGCAGCATCCATTTTGTGATGCTGGTGCTCTATTTAACTTTAACCGGGTAAAGCAGTAACTACATGCCTTCTCCCTCTAGAAGGGTGGAATGCTACCTCCGCCGCCAGGACTGGCGGGGGGGTGTGGGGGTGGGGGGTAGTAGTATTCCAAAGTGTTTGACACCGTACACGACATGTTTCGATAAAGCCAAACCAAAGTTAGCATTAACTGCAAGGATTATAATGCACATAAGAGTATATGGTATCCAAAATGGGTCCGAAAGCTGCAGAAGGGCTCAGCTTATGCTAGAGCACCCTCTCACATAAAACCAAGCACTCTGCCTCCAGGGTTGTCGAGGCCTACCATAGGAGTGACTTATAGGTGCATTTGTGACTATATATAAGGTAGATATAGATATACTATATCTAAGTAAGGGGTGATTACACCCCCTTACCCAAGCTGAGCGATCAGCCTGTGGTTTCAGTTGGGATGGCCAGCCAGGGGTGGCATAATACATGCTGCAGCCCCTGGTAGGCCTTGGATGCACCTATGCCCTGGGTACCTAGGGTACTCTATACAGGGGCTCACAAAGGTGACCCAATTCTCAATTAGGTATGTACCTAAAGTATATGGTATCAATTTAGAGAGAGAACAGCTGGGCTGTGGGTCTGATTAGCAGGCCCACAGCCACACTAAAGTCGAAAAACCAGAAAATCACAGCACAAAAAGTGGGGGTGACCATAGGAAGCAGACCCTACTCTCCTACATCCCCCCTCCACCCCCCCAAACGTAGGGACATTAAACTAACCTTGACCAGTTAAGTCTTCATGTTCTAAGTTGAAATATCTGGAGAGTCCATCTGCATTGGCATGGTCAGTCCCAGGTCAAGGGGGCAGATGTATCAAGATTCCGATTTGCGAAATCTAAACAGCGATTTTTTGCGAATCGCTATTTAGAATTCGCAAAATGGAATGTATGTACAAAATCGCAATTTTTTAGCGATTGCTTAATATTCTTCATTTGCGAATTCGCAAATAAGGAATAATTTCAAATGCATTCCTATGGGCCAGGAGGCCCATAGGAATGATAGTGCATTAATTCCCAAATTGCGAATTCGCAATTTGCTAATCACAATTTGAGAATTATTTCAAGGGTGCAGGGGTGTCTCAAAGACACCCTGCTGCACTCCTGAAATTGACATGTGTGTGCATGTGGCACACATACATGCCCTATGGGCATGTATGTGTGTCACATGCCCCCCTCACAAATGCCAAATAGGGCATTTTTAAAAGAAACTGCAAATTACCACCAACTACAAGTTGGTGGTAATTTGCGATTTCTTAACACAAGTTCGTTATTTCAAAAAGTTACATACATATCATTTAAGGAATTGCAACATCTGTGATTCCTTAAATGCTTAAGCAAAATAAGGAATCGCAAATTATTGAGATTCCTTATTTTGCGATTTTTTGATGCATATGAAAAAAATGCAAAAATGCCTTTTGCGAGTCGCAAAGGCCGAAATTCTGCGAATTTCGGCCTATGCAAGTCGCAAAAGGCTTGATACATCTGCCCCTATGTTCCACTGTAAAGTCCATCCCCTGTAGGGAAATGGACCACCTAAGCAGTTTGGGATTTTCACCCTTCATCTGATTTAGCCACAAGAGGGGCTTATGGTCTGTCTGAATCTTGAAGTGAGTACCAAACAAGTATGGCCTCAGCTTTTCAGGGCCCAAACCACAGCAAAGACCCCCCTCTCAATAGCTGGCCAACGTTTCTCTCTAGGGGTAAGCCTTCTGCTAATAAAAGCTATTGGCTGGTCTTGACCATCTTTATTCAATTGTGAAAGAACAGCTCCCACACCAAACTCAGAAGCATCTGTTTGGACAATGAATTCTTTGGAGTAATCTGGACTTTGCAGAATAGGTGCTGTGCACATGGCCTGCTTCAGGTCATCAAATGCCTTTTGATAGCTTACTGTCCACTGAACTTTCTTTGGCATTTTCTTTGAGGTGAGGTCATTAAGAGGAGTCAAAATGGACCCATAGTTCTTAACAAACTTCCTGTAGAAACCGGACAGGCCCAAGAATGCTCTGACCGGTGTAATGGTGGGTGGAGGAGTCCAGTCCTTTATGGTCTGGATCTTGCTCTCCTGTGGTTGGACCGGACCTCCACCTACAAGGTGGCCCAGGTACACAACCTTACTCTGCCCTATCTGGCACTAGGTAGTCTTGATAGTTAGGCCTGCCTTCTGCAGGGCCTCCAAAACATTCTTCAGGTGGATCAGGTGATCTTCCCAAGTGGAGCTAAAGACAGCAATATCATCAATATAAGCTGCACAGTATTCATCTAGACCTGAGAGGACTTGGTTCACCAACCTTTGGAATGTGGCAGGTGCATTCTTCCGAACAAAGGGCATTACCAAAAATTGATAATGTCCTCCTGGGGTTGAAAATGCTATTTTGGCTTTTGCATCATCAGCTAGTCTGATCTGCCAGTAGCCAGCTGTCAAGTCAAAGGTACTCAAAACTTGGCAGAAGCCAGTCTGTCAATGAGCTCATCTGCTCTTGGTATTAGGTGGGCATCTGTCATAGTGACAGTATTGAGACCTCTGTAGTCCACACAAAACTTCATCTCTCTCTTACCATCTTTTTTATTTTTTTATTTTTTTTATTGCAAAGTTAAATAGAATTTTCCATCACAGTACATAAATGCGCCTACAACCCTGAGGCCGGCTTACAGTATGTTGTAGTAACGATCTGAACGAAGACCTTTTCGCCTTTTCTGGTTGCTGAGGCAGTGTTAATTACTCAGGATATGCATGCATGCGGAACGAATGAAATTTACAATGAAGATACAATTTGCATTTTGTGTTTTTGTTTTCATTTTTCCTTTTTTAACCCCTCCCCTGCTGATGACTGAACCGCTCCGTCATCAGCTACAGTTGAGCTGTGCTGATGACGGAGCGGTTCCGTCATGGCCCAGCCGCCGCGCCTGCGCGGCGCTGATTTCGCGCCTGTGCGGGCGTTCTAATGAGCGGGGCGGGTCATGACGGAACCGCTCTGTCACCAGCATAGCTCAACCGCGGCTGGTGACGGAGCGGCTCCGTCACCAGCATGCGGCCGCCGCGCGGCCGCCCCGCCCCTTTAGCGCTGCGGCGGAATAGCCGCCGCAGCGAAGGGGTTAAACTTAACTAATAAACTTCACACATGAGTCAGTACGACAATAATTTACACATGGTGTATTGTCTGGCATCGAAGCTGCCCTGCGAAAGAACATTTGTGCAACTCTCCCCAAGTCACATCCTGCCCGCACACCCCCCTCTCCCAAACCCCACTACATTGGACCCAACTCCGTTCCCTTCATGTGTGCTGCCTACCGTTGGTTCCGACCCCTATTCATTATCCTCCTCCTCCTCAGAGCCTTCAAGATCCTCCTCCGACAACGGCTCACATATATCCCCTCTATATGTGTTCCACGGTTGCCAAACCCCATTCCATTTGCGTGGGTTATCTCTCAGTTTGTAAACCACCCTTTCTGTCAACATGAGCATATCCATGTTCCTGCTCCATTGTGCCAGTGTGGGGAGATCCGCTGTCCCCCATTTTTGTGCAATGTCTCGTTTGGCTGTCATAAGTCCTATCGTAGTCCACACTCCCATAAAATGTAACATCTGTAGGCCCCCATACATTCAATAGGCATACCCGTGGGTCCAGTGTGAGTGAGGTGAGAAGTGTTTGAGCGATAGTGCGAAGTACCCGCTGCCAGTAGCCGACAATACGTGTGCAGCCCCAGAGTGTGTGTATGAATGTGCCCTCTTCCCCGCAACCCCTGAGACAATACGGATGCTCTGCTCGCTGCAGTTTGTGTAGTGTAGTTCTTGTGTAGTATATCCTGTGCAAGATTTTAAGTTGTACCAGGCGGAATTTAGACGATATACCAGCCTCGCGTGGGGATGCCGTAGCGGCGTTCCAGTCGGATTCATCGAGGTCTCCGACGTCGGCACCCATTTGTCTTTTAGCCTCCCCAGCGGGTCAGGTAAGTTGTTTATCAACTTGCGATATGTTAATGAGGTTGCGCCTTCCTGTAGGAAGTCTGTGAGCAGACGGTCCTCTAGCGGGGATGACTCTGGTGGAGTCGTGTCCGGTGGGATCGCCGCCTGGAGGGCGTGTCTGATCTGAACATATCTATACAGCTCGCTATCTCCCAGTTCGTACTGTTCCTGAAGGGTCGCGAACGGAATCACTCCCTCCCTAGTCCACATGTCTCCCACAGTCGATATCCCAATGTTATCCCACTGGGTGAAGCCCTTAGTGCGCCGTAGATGTCCCAGTGCCTTGGTGTCCCACAGTGGTGTGAGCTTTGTGATGGTCCCATCCCAGTGTAGCTTCGCTTGCGCCTTGTACCATAGTTGTACGGTGTGTTTGGTGGGTCCTATATGTTTTGCCGCCGTGCCACGGTGGTATAGAGGTGCTAGTAAGCTATTTGTACCTAATTGTGCCCTGTCTGCTTTGAATGCTGGGTCGTCCAGTGGGGCATGCACCCACTGGTTGAGGATCTTGAGTTGGGCTGCCCAATAATATAATTACATATTAGGCAGTGCAATTCCTCCATCATACCAGCTCCTATAAAGCTTCGTGTGGGAAATTCGGGCTGGCCGGTTTCCCCAGAGCAGACTCGAAATTTGTGCTGTTACTCTCTGGAGGAAGTTGGCGGGTATCAAACGTGGGGCGTTTTCAAGGACGTATAGAAAGCGCGGCAGCGCCATCATTTTAAATAATGCTGCTCTGCCCAGTAACGTTAGTGGGAGTTCTTTCCAGTGTTGCACATCGGTGCGGAGCCGAGTCAAAGGGGGTTGCAGATTGAGCAGCGAGAACTTAGTCTCATCTCGAGTGATATGGATTCCCAGATACTTAAAGGAAGAAGGAGCTATCTCCAGCGGACAGGAGTCTGGCAGGGGCGGGATTGGCCCCTTGAGTTCGAAGAGTATCGACTTCGACCAATTGATAGTATAGCCTGACACTCGCCCATGTGAGGTGCAGATTGCAAGGAGGTTTGGAAGGCTATTTTCTAAGTCTGTGAGGTATATCAACATGTCGTCCGCGTATAGGGACACTCTGTCTTCCCACTGTGGATCCCATCTAATCCCCCTCAGAAGTTGTGTACTTCGGATAGTGACCGCCAGCGGTTCTGGGACCAGTGCAAATAGGAGGGGCGAGAGTGGGCATCCCTGTCGCGTACCACGTCCCAGACGTATGGCACGCAACGTGTCCATTCGCTACTACCCTGGCCATGGGATCCTTGTAAAGCATCCTTATCCAGGAAATAAAGACGGGTCCAAAGCCCATGCGAGTGAGCACTGCAAAGAGATAGTTCCACTCCACCAGGTCAAACGCCATTTTGGCGTCCAATGAGAATATTGCTGCTGGTTCCCTCAACATTGAGATTCGCGCCACAACTCCGTGCACTCTGCGAAGGTTTAAGGCCGTGCTTCTATGTGGCATAAAGCCGGATTGATCTGGGTGGATCACCTGACTTAAGCATGACATAAGCCTGTTCGCCAGTACTTTCGCTATTATTTTGGCCTCCGGGTTCAGGAGGGAGATAGGCCTATAGGATTTACAGTCGCTGGGCGGTTTACCCGGTTTCGGGATGGCGACTATAGTTGCCATCCGTTGATCAGGGGGCAATGTACCGTTTATCCTACTCTCTTCATACATTTGAAGAAGGGGCTTACTCAGGGACTCAGACATGGTTTTAAACCACTCAATGGGCACCCCGTTGGGGCCCAGCGCCTTACCCGAGTGGAGGGAGTTAATGGCCGACAGAATTTCGTCAGTTGTTAAGGGGGCGTCGATGTCCTTCGCCGCCTCTTCCGTCAGCGTTGGCAGAGGCACACAGTCGAGGGTGGCTCGAGCTTCGTCCTCCGCCACCACTATTGTCGGAGTGTAGACTTCACTGAAATGATCGGCCAGTGCCTCTACTATTTCCTCCGGCTGGGTGTGCACAGTGCCACACGAGTCCGTAATTTGCAGTATGTTCCTACCTCCCCCTTGTTTCTTGTCCAGCCACGCTAGGAGTTTACTAGCTTTGTCCCCAATGTCATAAACTCTGTGTTTAGTCGCGGCGATGTCCGCCATGGTCACACGCCTCAGATGGTCGTTAAGGCGGCGCTGGTGTATCTGTAAGTCATGGAGTGTGTCTTCTGATGGGTCCGCCATATGAGCAGTGTTGGCCCTCTCGAGGCCCAACTCCAGTTCCAGTGCTTCCCTCCTTTGTGCTCTTTTGTGACTCGTTATCGCCGCAATAGCCTGTCCCCTGAACACTGTTTGTAGGCTTCCCACAGTATGGAGGGGGAGTCTACCGAGGACTGATTCTCCTCAAAATACAGCCGGGTCGCTTTCTTCAGGTCTTTACTGATCTGTGGGACTTTAAGATACCCTGGAAAAATTGGATATATCCTCTTACGTTTGGTGCCTGTACTAGACACGGTCAGAGTGACCAGCGAGTGATCCGAAATGCCCCTCGGCTGTATCTTTGCTTCGCTGATGTTGAGGAGACCGTTTCCCAATGTAAAAAAGTAGTCTATCCTGGAAAGGCTATTGTGGGTCGCCGAGTAATAGGTGTATTGCTGCTGATCTGGGTGTAGCGTACGCCACACATCCACCAAACCCTGCGCTTCTAGAAAATTCTGGAGCTTGCTCGGGCCATCTGTGTGTGCTCGTGTGGGGAACCGATCAAGGGTGTGCGTGAGTGTCATGTTAAAGTCTCCACCAATAAGCAAATCCCCTTCAGGGAGTTCCAGCAGGAACTTGCCGAGATCCGGCAGCGCTACTGCTTGCAACACCGGTGGGATATAAACGGAGACCACGTTTAACAGTCTACCCTCCCACTGGCCATGTACCGCTGCAAAGCGGCCTTGCTCATCTACTTTTGTGGACTTTACTATGTATTGGGAAGACTTTCGCAGCAGTATGCCTGTGCCACGTGACCCTGAGGTAAATTCAGCATGCACTATCATATGGTATCCCTTCCTGTCCAGAGCTCGTGTGTCCGCCCCCACCAAGTGTGTTTCTTGTAAAAGAACTAGGGTGGGCCCCTGTCTTTTTTTTTGAAAAACCTTTATTGATAATTCAAAGCACACATCTATTCAGCCTTACATCCCTGAGGCTTGGCAGCAATAGAAAAGCGGAGGAGAAGTGTGCACAAAACAATTAGAGGAGTAATCAGGTTTAATTTTATAATATAATATGAACCTAAAGAACATTACCGAAACCTAAAAGGAAGGGAAAAGAAGAAGGGGGGAAAGGAAAGGGTGGCAAGGTAAAACATAGGAACAGTGAAGCACAAATCCAGGGGGCGAGTGGGACCTGTAGACATTTTGAACGAAACATATCGGGAAGAGCATACAAGTGTGGGGGGACTAAAGGACAGGATTACGTTAAAATGGAACATTGAGTGGAGGGAATGGCTAGGGTGAGAGACGAGCCTCCAGCGGACCTACATCAGGGGGCACACAAATATCGCCCCTGTAAGCATTCCATGCCCCCCAGACCATACCCCACATCCTGGGCTTGCCCCTAGCTAGGTACACAGTTTTCTCACGGAGCATGCACCAGTCCATATTAGTTTTCCAGAGACTCACGGAGGGGGGGGTCGGGGCGCCCCACTTTTGAGCAATATCTCGCTTGGCCACCATGTTCCCTAGCGTGATCCAGCGAGTTTGGGCATTATTGTTGTCAGTCGGACCCCACACGTTCAACAAACAACGTCGAGCTTCCGCAGACACATCAACGCCAGTCACTTCACGCATAACCGCATGCACCCGCTCCCAATAGGAGGCAATAACTTGACATTCCCAAATGGTATGCATGAAGGTGGCCAGTGCACCGCATCCTCGCCTACAAAGGCCATCCTGGGAAAGCCCCATATGAATCAACCTGGGGCCAGTAACGTAAACCCTGTGAAGAATTTTAAGCTGAACTAGACTCAGCCTAGCCGAAATCGCCACTTCTTTGGGGGAGGACACCGCACACTGCCAATCCTCATCATCCAACTCAATCCCATCACGCACCCACTGATCACGCACTTTCAGCAACAGGTCCGTCCGAACGTTTATTAGCTTTTTATAAGTCAGGGAAATGGCGCTGTCTGGCATATGGCCGTCCAGCACCCTATCCTCCAACGGGGACGATTCGGGGACCTTCTCACCAACAGGCAGGGTAGACGTAAGGGCATGTCTCAACTGTGCATATCTAAAATATTCCGTGGCGCCCAGTTGGAATTCAGTCTGCAAAGTCTCAAAGGATTTGATTTCTCATCTGGCCATCACATCAGCCACCTTAGAAATACCAATGAGGTCCCATCGGTCAAACCCCTTCGAGTGCCACAGCCTACCCAACAAGTCAGAGTCATAGAGGGGAGTGGCCATGGTGAGCCTACCCTTCCACCCCAGCGCCTTCGTAATGGCCCTCCATATCTGCACAGCGGTCTTGGTGGGACCAGTCAATCTTCCGTCCAGAGATCTAGAGTACAACGCCCTGTAGTACATCCCGTCATTCATGAGCAAACGATCCATGGCGTATCCCGGGCTTTCCGCCGGGCCATAAAAGCCATGATTAAGAGCAGCCAATTGGGAGGCCCAGTAGTACCGGCGGACATCAGGCAAGGCAATACCGCCGTCGTACCACGGGATGGTCAGCTTAACCACGGCTATACGCGGCCTACCCTCCCACAAAAGGGCCCGTTGTAGACCTTCAATCTCCCTGAAATACTTCGAAGGGACGGGGTCCTGCGTATTTTGAAGCGCGTATAGGAATCTCGGCAGGGACATCATCTTGAATAATGCCGCGCGGCCCAACAGGGACAGCGGCAACCTTTTCCAGCCTTCCACATCGCGCCTGAGGCGCGCAAGAGGGGGAAACAAATTGTTGGCGTATCGCGCCCGGGCATCCTTTGATACATAGATGCCCAGGTACTTGAATCCCTGCTGCGAGACCTGTATCGCACAACCCCTAGGGAGGCGTGGAGTGTCTCCGCTAAGCACATAGAGGTAAGATTTGGACCAGTTGATAACTAGGCCCGAGTACCCACCAAAGGTGCACAGTACGTCAAACATAACAATCAAGGACCGACAGGGGGAGGTAAGGTAGAGCAGAATATCGTCCGCATAAAGCGAGACTCGATCTTCAAAGCCAGGCGACCACTTGATCCCACTGATGTCAGGGTGAGTGCGGATCCAAGCGGCCAGCGGCTCAAGCGCCAGGGCAAAAAGGAGCGGTGATAGCGGACATCCCTGTCTTGTACCCCTGCGCAAGGCAAAGGAAGCAGACATCCGGCCGTTGACCGTTACATTGGCCAACGGGGAGGCATAGAGAAGCCAGAACCAACTTATTAAGTCGGGGCCGAACCCAAACTTGGACAGTACCGCCCAGAGATAATTCCATTCGAGGGAATCAAACGCCATTGTTGCGTCCAGTCAAGCCAGGACCGTCGGCTCACAAAGCTTGTGCACCCGCGCCATGACAGCGTGAAGCCTCCGAAGGTTAAGGGCAGTATTGCGGTGGGGTATAAAGCCAGACTGATCTGGATGGACCAGGTCAGCGATCACACCCACGAGCCGATTCGCCAGCAACTTAGCCAGGATCTTGGGTTCGGCATTCAACAGAGAGATCGGGCGATATGATCTACAAAGGTCTCTGGGCTTCCCCTCCTTATGAATGACCACAATGGTGGCCAGGCGCTGATCCAGTGGGAGCTCACCAGGGCCCCTGTCTCTTAATACCTTGAAGCACCAGACCCCTTTTGATCTTGTCGCCCAGGCCTCTAACGTTCCACGACATGATTTGCAGCTGGGCTGGTGGAGTGTGGCTATTTATCCTGGCCATAAGAATTGCTGGTGTTAGGGCCCGAAGGAGCCCGTAGGGTGCAGTCCCTCTCTAGTCTTACGGAGGGATCACTATAGGCCGCGGAGCCTTCTTGCCAGGAGTGAGGTGCTGTATGGAGACATGTGCAAGATAGGTCCGACTCTTCCGTACCTCCCGCCATCGGGCCTTCCCAGAGACTTACGGTGCTTTCCAAATGCTGAGTCATACCAATTAACATGTGTGTGTGAAAAACCAGAACTTGCAGGACCAAATGGTCCCAAACTTTAACCATCCCTGTACCCCAACCAACCCCCCTCCCTGCCCCCCTGCTACACGGACTCAAAACTGCCCGCCCCCCCAACTGAGCAGAGTGCATACCCCAGCCCCAAAACAGTGTACTTGCGCGTCGGGGTGAGGGGCTCTCCGCCGCCAGCGGCCTCTCACTCACACCCCCAGAGGTCCATCACCCAGTGTCCAATGGCGGGTAGCGTATGCGCAGCCCAATAAGTCTAGTAACGTATGGAAACCTGGAGATCACAGTTCCTCGTTCTCCTCCTGACCGCCTTCTTCTCTTAAGGGCGAGCTGCTCTCTGGGCCCCCTCCCGATGCTTGGGAGTCCGGATGTCTTCCTGCATTTCGGCCCTTTGGGGGCCGGTTGGTGCGCCGAGGGTGGTGGCCCGGTCTCCATCCCTCCAGCCAGTACTGCACTGCTTCAGGGGTGTCGAAGAACCAAGTTTTATTTTCTGCTACTACCCTAAGTCTTGCGGGGAAGAGCATGGAGTACGGGATTTCTCGTGTCCTTAGTTCTTTTTTAACCTCAAAAAAGGTCCTTCGCCGGCGCGCGACGTCCGCCGTGTAGTCAGGGAAGAAGGCTATGGTGGAGTTCTGAAGTCTGATAGGAGGGGACGTCCTGGCCGCCTGTAAGATGGCGTCCCGGTCTCGGAAATTGAATAGGCGGGCAACTATAGGCAGCGGAGACGCCCCCGGCTTCGGTTGACCGCCAGGCACGCGGTGGGCCCTCTCTACGGAGAAGAAAGTAGACACACCCTTTGGCTTAAGTTAGTCTGTAATTAGGCTCTCCACATACAAGTCCATGGCTCTCGTGCCTTCCGACTCCGGTACCCCAATAATGCGGATGTTGTTCCGCCTAAAACGCCCTTCCTGCTCATCAAGTTTCTCACGCAGCATTTTATTGTCCTGTGCCATCTTCCCCATTGCCTGCTGAAGTTCTGAGACGTCCTCCACGAGGGATTTTGTGACCACTTCCATGTCTTTGACTTTCTCCGACATTTTGTGGAGGTCGGCTCTAAGCAAAGTGACATCTGTGGAGATCGAGCCCACCATTGTTTGTAGCTGAGCCAATGCCTGCATCACGTCTTCTAATGTTGCCTTCTTTCCTCCCGGGGCATCCGCAGTTTTGCCTCCCGTGTCTTTCCCCGTCATGGGGGAGGTAGCTGGCTTGTCGGATGTGTATCTTTCAATGCGGGTCTGCGTGGTGCCGCTCTTCGGTCCTTTCCCTGCCATGCCTTTGGGTTTCGTGGCTTTCGGGCCTCTCCGCTCCAGCTTGCTCGGAGCGGCTCACCCACCACGGCCACGGAGTGTTGGTGTTCTTGTCCGCACGTGAGCGCGGCCAGGGAGCCTCTCAGATGTCCGCCGGTTCCAATGAGCTGTCCCCCCCCCCCCGGGCCCCCGGGGGGTCGTATTGTTCTTCCGAGCCGGGTGTATTCTGCTGCGTGTGTTCTGGCTCACCAGCCGGGTATCTGTAGGGCGTTCCGCAGGGTGAGGTATGCTAACGGCCAATAAGTGCGCAGGGTCTTTCTCCACTTAGAAAATGGCGGCTGTCCTTCACCATCCTAGGCTCCCCTCCACCTGTGGCCGTCGGTCAATCAGCGAACTGGTCTGGGGGTGGCGGCCACAGTGCAATGGTGTCGCTACTCTTCCTTCGATCGTGGGCGGTGCCCAGTCTGTCGGCGTAGTTTCGGGTCTCGCCGTCTTGCACGGCGTGCGGGCACTTCCGGTCCAGGTCCCCCGGAACAGCTGTACTTCCTGCCGGGCTATTCGATCAGGGAAGGTCCCGGTTCAAGTGGTCGAGGTAGGCTAAACTGCAGCTTCGACGGAGCTCGGTCCCCAGGCGCCGGATTTGAACGCCGCTCCCGCTACTTGCTCCGCCCGGTCCTAGGCTCCGGTTCCCTCCTACAGGGCTTGAAAATTGTAGCGGATTATGAGCCGGATAGTCGAAGAGGCCGCTTTAGCCGCGGAGCTCGTCCCTTATGCTGCCGCCATGATCGGCTGCTAGCCACGCCCCCTCTCTTACCATCTTTGGTGTGAGGTTTAGGCACTAGGATTACAGGACTGGCCCAAGGGCTCTCTGAGGGCTTAACTCCCAACTTCAACATCTTTTGGACCTCTGCCCTGATACAGTCCCTGACATGGTCAGGTTGCCTGTAGATTTTACTCTTCACAGGCAGACTGTCACCAGTGTTCACCTCAGAAGGGTGCACCAGCTTGTCTGACTTGGAGTCAGTGAAAACATATGTCTGTAGGACTGAAGAACTTGTCTGCAGTCCTGCTGCTGTTGGTGAGTGAGGCTGCCTGCCAAGGCTACACCATCAACTGAATATTTATATGGGTTCTGAGAAAGCAGGTCTGGGAGAGGATCACTCTCCTCCTCCTGTCCCTCATCTGTAGCCATGAGCAAGCCCATGTCTGCCCTGTCAACATATGGTTTCAATCTATTGACATGAATCACCTACTGGGGGCTCGTGGGAGTTCCAAGATCAACCAAATAGGTTACCTCTACCTTCAGTTCAACAACAGTGTGGGGTCCAGACCATTTGTCTTGGAGTGCTGCTGGGGCCACTGGCTCCGACACCCACACTTTCTGCCCTGGCTGGTAAACAGTCAGCACAGCCTTTTGGTCATGCCAGGCTTTTTGAAGTTCCTGGCTAGCCTCAATGATTTTGGATGCCTTTTTCATGTTCTCAGCCATCCTGAAGTGGAGACCAAGTATATAGTCCACAAGGAAAATGCTACTTACCAGTATGCATCTGTTCTTGGCATGTAGAGCTGCAGAGTTGTACACTTAGCATTAGATCGCCACCTGGTGTTGGGCTCGGATGATTGCAGGTTGTTGTCTTCTTGGAAGAAGTCTTTGTTAGTCCCGAGATAGGTGACTCCTCCCTTGGACAATACTGCGCATGGGCATCGTCTCCATCCTTAGATTGTTTTTCGCCATGATGGGAAATGATGGAGTCAGTAGAAGTAAAGAGGAAGGAATGTCCATGCGTGTACATCTAAGTAAGATGAAAACTGGAACGGATATAAGTCCCGGGGAGGCGGGAGGGCGTGTAAAACTCTGCAGCTCTACATGCCAAGAACAGATGCATACTGGTAAGTAGCATTTTCCTTTCGAGGCATATGAGCTGCAGATTGTACACTTAGCATCGATTGTGCAGCAGTGTCTGCCCTAGCGGTGGCCGCTTGTATCCATTGCAGTGGTTTGAAATAGAGTTTTAAGGACAGCTTGGCCTACTACAGCTTTCAGCTTGGCTTGCACATCAGCACAATATTGTTTAAAGAAGGTGTGTGGTGTAGATCATGTTGCTGCTTTACATATGTCCTCTAGGGGTATGTTTCCTAAGAAAGCCATAGAGGCACCTAGATTGCGAGTGGAGTGCGCTTTAGGAGGAACTGTTAATGTACGTTTAGCTTTTATATAGCATATTTGTATACACTTTACAATCCACCTCGCAATCCTGCCTTTAGAAATGGGGTTGCCTTTGTGCAGAGGAGAGAAAGCGACAAACAGTTGTTTTGTTTTCCGAAAGGATTTCGTTCTATCTATATAGTACAAGAGAGCTCTCAACATCTAATGTGTGTAAAGCTCTTTTCGCTACAGAGTCTGGGTTTTGGAAAAACACCGGTAACTCTACGGACTGGTTTAGGTGAAAAGGAGTACCGACTTTTGGAAGAAATTTTGGATTAGATCTAAGAACCACTTTGTTAGGATGTATTTGAAAAAATGGTTCTTGTATAGTGAAAGCTTGTATCTCACTTACTCTTCTGAGAGAGGTAATGGCAACGAGGAAAGCAGTTTTCCATGTTAGAAGCTGCAGTTCACATTTATGTAGAGGCTCGAAAGGGGGTCCCATGAGTCTTGTAAGGACAATATTTAAGTTCCACACGGGAAGGTGGTAACCTGGATGGGATTATCATTTTCAATCCTTCCATAAACGCTTTAATTGCAGGGACTCTGAAGAGAGACAGATGTTGCCTGTTTTGTAAATAGGCTGCAATTGGTGCAGGTGTATGGAAGAGTATGCCAAATTAGACCTTTGTAGATGTAAAAGGTAACAAATGATATTTTGGATGGAGGCATCCAGGGGATCAATTTGATTATTTTTGCAATATATTGGGAATCTTTTCCATTTAGCGGCGTAACACACTCTGGTAGTGGGTTTTCTAGCCTCTTTAATAATGTTCATACAGTCTGGTGGTAGGTTTAGATAAGCAAAATCTAAGACTTCAGGAGCCGGATCGCCAAATTGAGTTGGTTCGGTCCGGGTGTCTGATTTCTCCCTGGCTCTGTGTTAACAGGGGTGGAGTTAGTCGTAACTTTTGGTGTGGAACTAGAGATACTTCTAACAGTGCGGTGAACCATGGTCGTCGTGCCCATGTTGGCGCCACCAGGATCAGTTTGAGAGACTGTTGTCTGAGCTTGCGCACCACTAATGGAATCAGTGGGATAGGCGGAACAGCGTACGCAAATCTGCCTGACCAGTTCATCCATATCGCATTGCCTTCGGACAGTGGGTGAGGAAACCTGGCGGCGAAGGCTGGGCATTTTGAATTTTCGTGGGTGGCAAACAGATCTATGTGTGGATGACCCCACCTTTGGAAGAATGGTTGAAGAACTTGTGGATGTAGTTCCCATTCGTGAATCTGTTGTGACTGCCGACTTAACAGATATGCTATCTGATTGAGAACCCCTGGAAGGTGTTCGGCTAACAGATGTATGTTTTGAGGAATGGCCCATCTCCAAATGTTCTGTGCAGAGAGTGTGTCCCCGCCCTGTTTTTGTACATAGTACATGGCTGTCATATTGTCCGTCCGGATTAAGACAGCTTTGTTTCGTACTTGAAGTTGAAAAGTCTTGAGTGCTAAGAATATTGCTAGCAGCTCTAGATGGTTGATATGGAACAGTTTTTGTTGATTGTTCCATTGACCCGGAGTTGTGTGATGTAAGAGATGGGATCCCAATTCTGTGAGGGATGCGTCTGTTGGGAGCACTACTTGTGGAACAGGCTCTAGGAACGGCCGCCCTTTTGTCAAGTTTTTGGTGTTCCACCACTGCAGAGAGCGATGTGTGCGGCTGTCCACCAACACCAGGTCTGTTAGTTGACCTTGAGCTTGGTTCCACTGTTGTGCTAAGCACTCCTGTAATGGGCGCATTTGCAATCTTGCGTGTGGTACTATGAAGATGCAAGATGCCATCATGCCTATTAGCCTCATGAACACCCTGGCTTGCAGACACGGTTGGTGTTGAAAGGCAGTAACTAAGGCTTGAATGCTCTGTATCCTGGCTGTACTGGGATATTCTAGGGCTGTAGACGTGTCTATTGTAGCTCCTAGATACTGGTGTACATGCGAAGGCTGCAGGTGCGACTTGGTGTAGTTTATCGTAAACCCTACGTTGTGCAACGTTTGAATTGTCTGATGTGTGTGTTGGACACACTGATTGAATGCTTTGGCTTTTATGAGCCAATCGTCTAGATAAGGGAAGACATGTATTTGTTGTCTCTTGAGGTGTGCTGCTACCACTGCTAGGCACTTTGTGAATACTCGCGGTGCAGTTGTCACTCCGAATGGAAGGACATTGAACTGATAGTGTTGTCCTTCTAGTACAAACCTGAGGTACTTTCTGTGAGCAGGATGCAAGGGGGTATATAGAAATAGGCGTCCTTTAGATCTAGTGTTGTAAGGAAATCGCCTTGTTGCAGCAGTGGAAGCACGTGTTGCAGAGTGATCATATGAAAATGTTCTTATTGTATGTAATGGTTGAGGGGCCTGAGGTCGAGAATGGGCCTTAGTGTCCCGTCCTTCTTGGGAATTAGAAAGTACAGCGAATAAACCCCTGTTCCTTGTTCTTGTAAAGGAACTATTTGAATAGGGTATTTTTGTAGAAGTGATAGAACTTCTTGTTGAAGCAGAGTTAGATGGTCTGTAGACATTGGACGCTGCCTGGGAGGTATGTGTGGAGGGGTTGCTGTAAGTTCTAGGCAGTAGCCATGTTGTATAATCTGTCTTACCCACTTGTCTGTTGTAATGGAGTTCCAGACAGTCAGGAACTGTGTTAGTCTGCCCCCTACAGGAGTGGAATGCTGTGAGGGGAGCGGAGGGAAGTCATTGTTTAGTGGTGAAAGAGGATCAATTGTTGTTGTTACGCGACCTCTTCCTTTGGTATTATTGCCTCTGTATCCTCCTCTATAATATTCCTTGTTAGAGGATGTTTGTGACTTGAAAGATGTGGTAGTGTCTGCTCCAGTTTGTTTGGATCCTCCTCTGTAGAAGGAGCGACGAAAGGAGCCTCTAGCTTGTGTGGACTGTAAAGCCTCCATAGACTTGGCAGGGTCTGTGTCTTTTTTCATTTTTTCTAGTGTAGTGTCTACTTCTGGGCCAAATAATTGGTTCTGATTAAATGGCTGGTTTAAAATGGTGGATTGCACTTCTTGTTTAAACCCTGAAATGCGTAACAACGCATTTCTCCTAAGTATGACACTGGTATTTACAGCTCTAGATGCTTTGTCTGCGACATTTATGCGCATTTTTTTGAGGAATTGGATATTAACTTCTTGTATGAGATCAGGAGCTTGATCTTTATACTGATCTGGTAGGTGCTCAAGTAGTTTCTCTAATTGATCATAATGAGCCCTATCGTAACGAGAGAGGAGGGCTTGTGTATTTGCTATACGCCATAACGTTGGAAGCCTGCGCAGCTATTCTTTTACCGGACGCATCAATTACTTTGGATTCCTTGTCAGGTGGGGGTGCCTCGCCAGAAGTTTGAGAATCAGCCCTCTTCCTAGCATTGGATACAACTAATGAGTCTAGTGGTAGGTGTCCTTTGATATAGAATGGATCTGAGGGTGCGGGTCTATATTTTTTCTCAATTCTGGGGTTCAATATTCTAGTGCGTACAGGGTCTTTAAATACCTCTGGAGCATGTTTGATTACCCCTTTAATTATAGGAAGAATTTGAGCAGATTGCTGGAACTGCTCAAAGGTATCTAAGAGGAAATCTTCCTCAATGTCATCTGACTGCATGGGGACTCCATGGTATACAGCAGCTCTGTTTAATAGATGACCAAAACCAATGGTATCCTCTGGAGGGGAAGGTTTTGATGGGTATTATTGTGGCTCAGGAATGGCAGGTACGTTTTGGGGGTTTGCAAAGTCCCATATAGACACATTTTAAGTGTTTGGAAAAGTTCCACACACCCTCCTGTACAGGGTATGAATCAGGTTCTTCTATATCTTCCCCTCCACCCAAATCATATTCATCATCATTGTGTTGAGGCGAATGTGATAATGGTGAATGGACAGGAGAGATTTGAGGTGATATGTGAGGAGAAACAGGAGAAGAGGGAGGTATAGGAGAGGGAGGGTGCATAAGAGAGGTTGCACAGTCCTTTTTCTTGGCAGGAACCACAGGTATGGGTGGTGTACCTTCTGGTCTCTTCTTGAGAGGCGTAGCACCTATATGACCTGTGTTTGGGTCTATGTACATCTTTTTTTTTGTCAGGGATCTGGTTGGAAAAGTTTTCCCTCCTGTACAACCTTCTTGGGCGTTGATTTTTTCGGTGCCGGCGGAGGTGGTTTGGTTTCTTTAGCCTTGGTAGGTGTTATAACGTCCCGTGGCGTAGCTTTCGGTGCCGAAGGTGTCGTTTTCAGTTTTATAGGCATGTTCGAGGATTTGGGCACCTCAGAATCATGTTTTGTGGTTTTTGGCACCGAAGGTGTAGAAGTGGACGGCTTCGGAGCCGGTGCTTCTTTCGGTTTCGGTACTGGAGCAGTGTTCGGTTTCGGTGTCAATACTATTTTTGTCTTCGGAGCCGAAGGGTGTTTAGGCTTCGGTGCCGAGGCATCCTTATTTTTCGGTGCCGATGGAAGAGGCTTGCTCGGTGTCGAGGCACTGGAAGGCGTAGTTAATTTCTTCGGAGCAGAGCCCGAAGGCGGGGCTTTTGAAGTAGGTGTTCGGTCTCGACTGGGCCCCTTGGGCGGAGTGCTGACCTTTGCGTTCTGTTTGGGCAGTGTATGTGGTGCAGGGGCAGTAGTACTCACGCGCTGACCCGATGGTATGGAGTCATCCGAGTCGTCTGCCTCTGATGCAATCTGGAGATCAGGCGAGTCTTCTTCGGGAACGAGCGGAACCTCGTCGTCGAAGATATCTTCCGGTGCTGGAGCTGATCTCTTCATCTCGTGTCAACGGGCCCTCCATCCAGGATGGTTTTCTTCGATCGGAAGGATGCACAAGCTGTGTAGGTAGACTCGTCAAGTTCCGGCAATAGACAGAAGTTGCAGACCTCGTGGTGGTCGCTATGTGGAAACTTTGCTTTACATACCGGGCATCTTTTGAACTGAGTTCTTTCCATGTGGTGTAGGCCGCACGGCGTCGGTAGGCCTAACGGCCCACTTCAATTACAGGAATGGAAACGATTTCGTTGAAAAGTCTTATGGTCCAAGTCGAAGGTAGTTTGTAAAAGTTTGAGGAAGTTCTGCGCATCGAAATTGCAGAAAAGTTGTTTTCTAGCCGGAGCGGAGAAACTTTCATCCGAACCCAGTGGCGTAAAAAACAATCTAAGGATGGAGCTGATGCCCATGCGCAATATTGTCCAAGGAAGGAGTCACCTATCTCGGGACTAACAAAGACTTCTTCCAAGAAGACAACAACCTGCAATCATCCAAGCCCAACACCAGGTGGCGATCTAATGCTAACTGTACAATCTGCATGCCTCGAACTGTCTTGTTTAGAGGTAACTCCCATCCTTCCTTCACCAGACAAAGGGGTCCTCTTACAGGATGCCCAAACAGAAGTTCAAAAGGGCTGTAGCCAACCCCCTTCTGTGGGACCTCTGTAAGCAAACAAAAGGCAGGGCAGAAGGATGTCCCATCTTCGCCTAGGCTTTTCAGGTAAACCCTTGATCATGCCTTTTAAGGTCTTGTTGAATCTCTCCACCAGACCATTGCATTGTGGATGGTAGTGTCTGGTGAACTTACAGTTCACTCCACACTCTTTCCACATAGCAGTCAAGTATCCAGACAAAGTTTGCACCTCTGTCTGAGACATCCTCCTTCGGAAAACCCACTCTTGAGAAAACTCCCAGGAGGGCTCTTGCCACAACAGGTGCTGTTGTGGTCCTTAGGGGAATAGCTTCTGGGTATCTGGTGGCATGATCCACTACCAGCAGAATAAACCTGTGCCCAGATGCTGTTTGGGGATCCATTGGTCCAAAAATGTCTATCCCAACTCTTTCAAAGGGAACTCCCACCACAGGTAGTGGTATTAGGGGGGGCCTTTGTGGTGCCACCTGATTTGCCACTGACTTGGCAGGTGACACAGGAGCGACAAAACTCCTTGGTATATTCTGACATATGGGGCCAGTGAAAGTGAGGGACAAGCCTGTCCCAAGTCTTGTTCTGGCCAAGATGTCCTGCTAAGGGAATATCATGGGCTAAGGTAAGAAGGAAGCCCCTGAATGCCAAAGGTATGACCAACCTCCTGGAAGCACCAGGCTTGGGGTCTTTAGCCTCTGAATAAAGGAGCTCTTCATCCCAATACACTTTACGGGTACCTGTAGCATTCCCAGCAGCCTGCTGTCTGAGGGGTTCAAGAGAGGGGTAGTCCAAATGTGCCTGCCTCAGATCTGCCCTTGAAGGTCCCCTGTCCCAAGAAACTCAACCTGATCAGGCTCAAGCTCTTCTAAGACAGTTCCTTCTTGGGCCTCACAGTCAGCTTCCTTGGAAGGCTGATCCTCATCCTGAGGCAAGGGGAAAGGCACTGCCTTAACCCTACTGCTCTTTTTCTTGGCAGGCAACTGGTCCATAACTTCAGGATCCAGGGCCTGTTCAGTTTTGCACTTTTTGGCCTGTGACTTGGTCACAGCAAGGACATGTGCTGATATACCCAACATCTCTGCATGAGTCCTATACTCCACTTCAGACCAGACTGAAGATTCCAGATCATTGCCAAGCAGACATTCTACAGGGAGGTCTGAACTAACAACAACTCTTTTGAGGCCAGTTACCCCTCCCCAGCAGAAATTAACAATTACCATACTATGGGTGGTAGTGACATTGCTTGCATTGGTCACTAGGTAATTC
Source organism: Lissotriton vulgaris (assembly GCF_964263255.1). Lineage (NCBI taxonomy): Eukaryota > Metazoa > Chordata > Amphibia > Caudata > Salamandridae > Lissotriton > Lissotriton vulgaris. The sequence goes on along the minus strand of NC_141694.1, from coordinate 1,488,173,273 downwards.
TCACCTAGTATGAACTGTCCAGGGTCCACAAAGTTAGGTGTCACCATGTTGACACTGGCACATGTGTCCCTGTAGGCCTGAGACACTTTATTGTTAATTAAAGGAGTCTGTCTGTACTTGCCCAAGTTACTGGGGCTCACAGTAGAGGACATAGCCATGTCCACATCACAGACCAGAACAGCTTGAGTTGGTATTCTGACTAGGCCAGAATCCATCTCAGTTCCCAGGGTTAACCCTACTACACCCTTCTGTTGAAAACAACCACTATTAGCTGAACTAGGGGGAACAGTTGCCTTAGGGGCAATGGTGGCTGGAGCTGCCTCCTTCTTGGTGCAATCACTGGTCCAGTGAGTATTACGTTTACAAAATTTACACCATGGTTTCTTTGGACCTTCTTTCTTTTTGGATTTCCTGAAACCCCCCTTAGTAGAAGCTTTTTGGGGACCTGGCAAAGACTTCTGGTCTTTTGCTTTCTCCCCACCCTTTTGGTCTTGCTTCTTCTGATCACCCCCTTGGTTCTGTACCTTCTGCTTAACCCTGGCTCTGACCCATTTGTCTGCCTTCTTTCCCAATTCTTGGGGAGAGGTCAGATCCGAGTCAATCAGGTGTTGATGTAATAACTGGTTCTGACAATTATTAAGAATTTGTTCTCTCATAATCAAATTATACAATCCTGCATAGTCTTTGACCTTACTGCCCAGTAACCAGCCTTCCAGAGCCTTAGTGGCATGATCTACAAAGTCAGTCCAGTCCCGAGTGTGTCTTCTGGGTGTCTCTGAACAGCAACCTATACTATTCAGTGGTTAAGCCAAACCCATCTATCAGAGCAATCCTCAGGACAGTGTAGTTGTTAGCATCCTCATCACTAACTGTGAGGAGCTGGTCTCTACCTTTTTCTGAAAAGGAGAGTCATAGGATTGCTGCCGACTGACTTTGGGGAACCTGCTGTACTTAGCAGGTCTCCTCCAAATCAGTTATCCACTTGTGGATGTCATCCCCACTCTGGTAGGTAGGGACAATCTTACTTAGGTTTCTCTGGTCATTTGACCATTCCCTATGGATATTGCTGCCACCAGTGGGTTCTAACCCACTCAACTTTTGCTCTCTTGCAAGAGCTAGGGTCTCTTCTGCAAGGGCAATTTCTTGGCTCTTGATCCTAAGATTCACTTCCTTCCTCCTAGCTTTATTCTCTCTTCTCTGAGGGGAAGTCATTCTCCTTAGAGCTGAGGCATCTAACCCCATTGAGTCCTCAGAATGGTTGGAAGCACTGGAAAGTGATCTCCTTCTTCTGGGCTCAGTTTTAAGCCTACTTGGGGGTCTGGATTGGATTTGTTCTTCTCCAGCCCCATGTAGCCTTAGGTTGACCTGGTTCAGTTCTCCAACTTGGACCTGATCATCATCCTCTTCATCATCAGCACTCCCTAGATTTTCATCATGAGAATCTTCTGTTGAGGGATGGCCCCCCTCTCTACTACCTACCTGATCTGGGGTTGCTGCCTTTTCTGCATCATACTCAACGAACAGATCTACTAGGTGTTTAAAGGTTGGTCTCTGTCCTTGTCTCAGTTTTCTGAGTGAACATAAACTTCTAAGTTCATTAAAAGTAAATGTTTCATAGTTAGAAGGTGCCCTGGGAGGGTCAACTTCTGTGGGGAAAGACACACTAGGCTCTCCTCTTAAGGACATTTTCTAGTGAGGTGTGGTGTGTGCACCTACCTACACTAAGTGTTATCTACTAGAACCTCTCTAGGAGTTGTAGTCAGGGTGTGCTAAGCTCTTTGCTCTACAACAACTAAGTTCAGTAGAACTTAAGTATTATAAGAAATTGATTTATATGTACCTTCAGGTACCTTAATGTGATCTTTCAAATGATATCTTAAGATTATATGGTAAAACAACAGCAAGCTCTTATCCCATCCGCTGCACACCAATGTGAGAAGTTAGCCTGGCATATGATGTCCACTATTCTAGTGGGCACCTTGCACCAGTCTAAACGATCCTTATTGATGGTAGTTGAAAAGTCAACCTTATAGACAAGCTATCCTAGTGGTAGCATGGACCAGCAGTCCTAGGCTAAAACTTCAGGGAAGCCGGGTGCATAGGTGTCTTTTCGTGTCGGGTTTCGTTGCGGTTTCCTATGGAGGCGACCAGGAGAAAAGTGTCCGGGTGGATTGAAGATGTGAAGAACCTGAAAGCAGAGGCAATGGAGTCTGGGTCGCTAGCCAGTTACCAGGAAGAAACCGGGCGATGTCAAGTGTTTCAGGTGAAGAAGGTGAAGCTCGTCTCTGCAGCCGACAGGACCAGGAGGCGTGGACGACGACCAGGAGCTGGATTCGAGCTGTCCCACAAAGGATCTAGTTGACTGCGGTGTCGGTATCCGGATTGGACCCAACAAGCCTTGGCAAACGCAATCCACCTAGGAAGGGAAGATTGGCTTCAGTTCACACCAGCAAGGTCTGGGGAGCTTCTCCTTTGCAGGGAAGCTGGAGCAAGCCTGGAGGAACCAGGCCAGCAGTGTAGTTTCAAACGGAAGTCTTCTGAGGGCTAACTAGCCAGCAGGCTAGCAACCGGGAAGACACATCGAGCTGAAATGCAAGAGCAGGCCCCACGCCGCACTCTTGGAGTGTGGAGGGCTGAGCTTCAGTGCAAATGGCGCTCGGGTCTGGGGCTTCTCAAACTCCAATGCACAACTGTGAGGGTGCCTCGGTAGTTGCACTGTTAGCAAAGTGCAGGTAGTCCAGGATGTCCGGTCCCACGTCTCTCGTGTCCGCCACGGGTCTCAGCATTGCTGTGGATGTGGATTGGAGTCAGAGAAGTCTGGAAGTCCAGTTCCTGAGTCGCTGAGTCTTCAGGTTCCGGCAGGAGCATCGACAAAACAAACGGGCAAGATACTGGTGGTGCCTGTTTGCACAGGGTGGTCACTCCTTGACCACAAGTGAGAGGTCTTCAGTCTTCTAGTCTGTATCGAACGTCGAAGGTCCTAGAGTTTCGTTTCAGTCCAGGATAATCTAATGTCTCTAGACACAGCTCCTATCTTTATACTGATTTTAGGGGCTGGATTACCTGCTAGGTCCCTCCAATGGGTGGACCTGAGAAGGGGGTGGTTACACCCCTTTCCCTTTGTCCACTTTCGCGCCAGAGCGGGGCTGGAGTGCCCCAGCAACTGGTTTGAACCGGGCTATGCATGGAGCACCTTGTGTGCCCCAGGCAGTGTTCGGAAAAGCATCTTTTCATTGAACCCACCCTACCCCAATACACTACAGGTTGTCTGGGGAGGTGCTAGCACCTCCCTCGACAGGAAACCTATTGTCCAAGCCTCCCTTGCTGGAGTTTCGTCCAGCTGCAGGAGGTCAGACTCGTGTCTGTGGCAGCAGCATCCATTTTATGATGCTGAGGCTCTGTTTAACTTTAACCGGGTAAAGCAGTAACTACATGTCTTCTCCCTCTAGAAGGGTGGAATGCTACCCCCGAAGCCAGGACTGGCGGGGGTGGGGGGTAGCATTCCAAAGTGTTTGACACCTTACACAATATGTTTCGATAAAGCCAAACCAAAGTAAGCATTAACCGCGAGGATTATAATGCACTTAAGAGTATATGGTATGGCTATATCATAGAATAGCTATAAGGAGATGGTTCCGAAAGCTGCAGAAGGGCTCAGCTCATGCTAGAGCAGCCTCTCACATGAAACCAAGCACTCTGCCTCCAGGATTGTCAAGGCCTACCATAGGAGTGACTTATAGGTGCATATGTGTCTATATATAAGGTAGATCTAGATATACTATATCTAAGTAAGGGGTGATTACATCACCTTACCCAAGCTGAGTGATCAGCCTGTGGTGTCAATTTGGATGGCCAGCCAGGGGTGGCATAATGCATGCTGCAGCTCCTGGTAGGCCTTGGATGCACCTATGCCCTGGGTACCTAGGGTACCCTATACAGGGGCTCAAAAAGGTGACCCAATTCCCAATTAGGTATGTACCTAAAGTACATGGTATCAATTTAGAGAGAGAGAGAACAGCTGTGCTGTGAGTTTGATTAGCAGGCCCACAGCCACACTAAAGTCGAAAAACCAGAAACTCACAGCAAAAAGTGGGGGTGACCATAGGAAGCAGACCCTACTCTCCTACATCTGGGTCTACTGGTCCAAGTCTTGCTCTCCTTTACAATTTGCTTTCCACTTTAATATATTTTTGGCTTTCTCCCTGGAGACTACTGTATTTTGCGCTACTTATCCGATTGCTTGTGTAGTATTTTTGTGTATTGTGTATCTCTGTGTAGGAAATATACCAATGTGATATTGTGTTGAAATAAAAAGACTTATTTTTGCTAAACACTGTGTGGTTTCTTTTCATCTAATCTACACTACAGATTAAACTGGCAAAACAAGCTGCTTAACACTCCTTCAAGATAAGCTTGAAAGCTGCTCTCCACAGCTACCATTTTGAGAGCTTTCTATGGTTATCAAAGACCATTAAAATCACCATAAGGGTTCCTTGGATTAGTGCAAGATGCACCACTTGAATAAGTGTGCACCATGTACTAAGCCAGCCTCTTACACCCTTTTACTCCTTCTCATGCTAGCTCTCTCCCTCACCAAGTATCTTTGAACATCTCCCTCACTCTCTGTATCTCACTGCAAAACCTTTCAAGGACTCATCTATAAGACGAAGAGAGAGGAGAAAGACTAAGTAGCATAACTACTTGTCTACATGAGGGGTTTGTTTTTGCTCAGAGAAGCACATTTGTTGCAATGGAGAGCGTGAGAGTTGACAGTATGTAAAAGCTGAAAACAATTCACTTTCACAAAGAGATGAGAACCAGTGAAAACTATAGTAAACCCACAATGCAATGGATCCAAATGTTAAAATTGTGACTTGTCAACTTACATATTGAACAATAGTACTGCTTTTTAACTGACTAGTGAACGTTGATATTAAGTGCAGTAATGACCAAAAAACTTCACAAGCTGGACAGAGAAGGACAGTTGAATGATATTGTGCAAATGGGGAAAAATATTCAAATGGACTTGTATTGGTAATAGAAAACAAAAGTAAGGATTGATAAGAGCCTTGCTTAACTTTTAGAGATACACTAGGAGAAGTGTCATATCTACCATGCTAGTTCAAATATACATAGAACACACTAAGATACTTTCTATAATACAGAGGAAGAACTGCAATGAACAGAATTAGATTATGGAAATTCCTGGGGTAGATGGGTCAACCACAGATTTTGGAGATAATAAGTTAAGCAGATGCAAAAGAATGATCAGAGAGATGTAGTTGCACTCAGAATTGCTGCAGTTTTGCCATATTACCTGTATTTAGGATGGCTACATAAAATTGGTGTCAATATGACAACTTCATATTCACAGGTAGTGACTTCGTCTACTGAATGGATCTCGTGCTTGGCCTCTGGATGGCAGATGTACATCACCACAGTCAATCTGGGCTGATTCTGCTTTAGGCTACAGGGAGTTCCATTTCCCATTTCCAAAGGGAAGTATGGCATCATTTGCCCTTCTATGTTTTTAGTAGGAATCTAAAACAAAGAAATACAAGACAGTGTTACTTTTCTACACTAGTGAAAGTTACATTTAAAAACAAGTGGCTTAAACAGCTCTCTTACATCGCAGGGCTACCAGAATCCAAACAACTGTTTTATAACATTCTTAATGCTGCAAAGAGACCAGAATGCAATCTTTCGGCAAAATCTAGGGCTATGTTTACTTGTATTCTACTATGCTCTATACCTAATGAAAGACTTGATGCAACACTGGTGGTATATAGCGCTATACAAAACTGCAATAAAAATATAAATCAAAAAGGCATGAACATGAGCACGAGAGGCTCTGCGGTGACAGAGTTGCACTTCACAAAGTAAATTATTTTTCGTTAACAACTTTGGCACTGTTTGACAAATCTGCACAAAATTGTTCAAGCACTTGTCAGCCAAGGAACGCAATTTGATTGATGTGGAAGGCAATGGTCTAAATCAATCAATTAATCAGGACATTTGCAAAGCACACTACTCCCCCGTGAGGGACTCAAGGCGCTGGGGGGAGGGAGGGGAGTGCTGCTACTGCTCGAATAGCCAGGTCTTGAGTAGCCTCCTGAAGGTTAGTAGGTCTGTCTGACGTAGGAGGATTGGGAGGGTGTTCCAGGTCTTGGCGGCGAGGTGGGAGAACTATCTGCCACCGGTGGTGGTCGCTCTACGGTGGCGAGGGAGAGGTCAGCGGAGCGGAGCTGGTTCGGGTGTAGAAGGGGAGACGTCTGTTTAGGTATGCCGGTCCGGTGTTGTGGAGTGCCTTGTGAGCGTGGTTGTGGAGCTCGAAGGTGATTCTCTTATTGACGGGAAGCCAGTGCAGGTCTCAGGTGGGGTGTGATGTGGCTGTGGCGAAGTATGTCGAGGATCAGGCGTGCAGAGGTGTTCTGTATGCGTTGAAGTAGTTTCAGAAGTTTGGCCGAGGCTCCTGCATAGAGGGTGTTTTCGTAGTCCAGCCTGCTGCAAACGAGGGCCTGGGTGACTGTTCTTGTTCCGATGGGAATCCACCAGTAGATCTTGCGGAGCATGCGGAGGGTGTTGAAGCAGGAGGCTGACTAGGCGTTGACTTGCTTGGTCATGGAGAGTGATGAGTCGAGGATGAATCCCAGGTTGCATGCATGGTCTGTGAGTGTCGGTGCTGCTCCCAGTGCGGTCGTCCACTAGGAGTCGTCCCAGCCTGAGAGGGTGGAGCCGAGGATGAGGACCACCTTCTTGTCCGAGTTCAGCTTCAGACGGCGGTTCTTCATCCACTCGGCAACAGCCTTCATTCCTGCATGGAGATTGGTTTTGGTGGTGAGGGGGTCCTTGGTGAGGGAGAGAATCAGCTGGGCGTCGTCGGCCTAAGAGATGATGTTGAGGTTGTGCCGTCCGGCGACGTGGGCGAGCTGTGCCATGTAGATGTTGAACAATGTCGGGCTGAGGGATGATCCTTGGGGTACGCCGCAGATGATCCCGGAGGCTTTGGACCGGAAAGGGGTGTGGCGGATGCACTGGGTTCTGCCGGAGAGGAAGGAGGTGGTCCATTCCAGAGAGGAAGCGCCCCTTACATCGGATACATCGCATCGCGCTGACATTGCAACGCGGCGATTACATCGTGCCCGTCATCACATCGCATGTCATCAGGACGCATGCAAGTGCATCGCATTGACTATTACATCGTTAACGATGACATCGAATTTACTTGGAAGCAGTGCATATGCTGACACTTTGCGAGCACAATTATAAAAGAACAATGTTTATTTAAGTCGCTGACATGCTCAACACGTTCAATAAAGCAAGCACAATTGCTGATGACATCAATTTCCATACTAGCACAAACAAGCAAAGCAGCCCATATTTCGAAGTATGTTTATTTAAGTAAGGTGCTGATAGGCGAGGTTCAAGCCTCCTACCATCCACTGATAGCAAGAGTGCATATATTTTAGAATTAACAAAAATATACTTAAATATGTTTGCACAGTTATAAAAGAAAAATGTTTATAAAAGAACAATGTTTATTTAAGTCGCTGACATGCTCAATACGTTCATTAAAGCGAGCACAATTATTAAAGAAGAATGTGTATTTATGTCATTTCAATATGCGAGCACAATTGCTGATGACATCGAATTTACTTACAATGGGAAGCAGCGCATATGCGAGCACAAACAAAGCAGCGCATATTTCGAAGTATGTTTATTTAAGTAAGCGATACATCAGCGTCAATCACTGCAACAACATGTGGTCTGACGGAAACATACACAGACTTTGGTGCTGACAGGCGAGGTTCAAGCCTCCTACCATCCACTGATGGCAAGAGCATATATATTTTTGAATTAACAAAAATATACTTAAATATGTTCACATTAACATATGATATTTCTTAAACACCTGCTAGTGTTTACTTTAAGCAGCGCATATGGGAAGCGAGCACAATTATTAAAGAACAATGTTTATTTCAGTCATTGCAATATGCGAGCACAATGACATAAAATGGGAAGCTGCAAAGAGCATATATATTTAATAATTAACAAAAAAATACTTAAATGTGTTCAAATTCACATATGATTTTTCATAAACACCTGCTAGTGTTTAGTTTTTTACAGCGGAAATACATTAAGGCATCATATTTCATATCGTAATCACAGCGTCTATAACTTCAAGAAGATGTGGTCAGACGGATAGCTAGGCGGACTTTGGTGCTGTCAGACACGGTTTGAGCTTGCAATCATCCACTCATAGCAAGACAATATACTTCATTTTTTTAAAACCTTTGATGGAAAGTGTATTTATCACGCACATTTGAGGTCATTTTTTAGAGCGGCGGAATGGGTCAAGGTGTACTACATCCCCTCATATCAATATACTAACGTCAAATGAATACACCATATTTAATAAACATCTGATGGGTGGATGGGTGGATGGGTGGGTGGATGGGTGGATGGGTGGATGGGTGGATGGGTGGGTGGGTGGGTGGATGGGTGGGTGGGTGGGTGGATGGGTGGGTGCCTGGGTGGGTGTAATGGATGGATGGGTGGGTGGGATGGGTGGATGGATGGCTGGTGGTGGATTAATGGATGGATGGGATGGCTGGATGGATTGGTGGGTGCCTGGATGGATGGGTGGGTGGGTGGTGAGATGGGTGGATGGATGGGTGGGTGGGATGGGTGGATGGATGGGTGGGTGGGTGGGATGGATGGATGGGTGGGTGGGTGCCTGGATGGGTGGGTGGGTGCCTGGATGGATGGATGGATGGATGGGTCCAATGCTCCGGGGCGGGGGGGGGGGGGGGGGGACAATTACGCAGACCACAAAGAATCAAGGATATTTTAGTGACTAAGCCAACCAATGGTAAGCAATGGGTGGGCTCTAAGTTCCCTGTAAGTAAATAAAATGTCTCACAAGTAACAGTGCATGCACTGCCTCAGGCGAAACTGAAAAGAGAGACTGTGGCCGAAATGGTCTAACCCACTGCCCCATTTAGTTTGATATGGGGAGGGGAGGGGGGTGTAAGGTTAATTTGAAAGACAGCTGAAATGAGTAAGGCTGGACCAGAACCCCTCTATATATATGTATGTTTCTGTATTACATGTTTGTGATGCATGCCACAGGCGAGACAGGTAAGCCAAAGCCAGCCCTAAAATACTGTCTGGTCCTGACATGCCAAATGTTGCTCTGAATCATGTTTTTTAAATGATGTACTCTGTGTTTCAGTAAAGCCTATGGAGAGCTGAAGAAGCCGAGACCAATACCCGGTTGGCACATGTTTTGAAACTCCTTTTGATTCCTTGTATAACAATTGCGAACTGGGTAAACAGTTTGACTTTATCTGGCAATGTAAAGAATGCCCTTGAAACCCTGGTATGTGCCAATTTAAGAACTTAATGGAAACCATGCTACTTAATCCTTACTTTAACTACGTATTAAAGATTTAAGCGTTTGTGGGGTTATGAAGAATGGCAGCTGTTAAAAACAAGGTTTAATTCAATGGCGTAGAAAGTACTATGGATTTGATCAGCTCAGTTGTCTAATGTGACTGGAATGCACTGTAACTGTACCTTATAAGGAATAGATGTACCTTTCCCGGCCTAGCTGCGGGGCACAATCTCACACAGACTGAGCAGTTCTAAGCTAAAATTTATTGTGAAAAGTGCGTCTGGCTGTGCATCGTAGTCTATTCCAAACGTACTTGACCTTCCATATGTTCCTTTGGACGTCTCGAATTTTCAGTTTCCTAGTTTCTGATGTTTTGGGTGGTTTTCTGTCGAATCTGCACTTGTTTTATTTTCCCTCCTTTAACATGCCCCTCTACTGTGCAGTTCATGTTTCCATCATAGCTCGCCTTTGATGTCTTCTTTTTCATCATTAGTTTAAAGTGTCCAGCCTCCCAGAGGAGCCCAACTAGTACTTAACACAATATTCCGATACTGCGCACAAGCAGGCCATGGGGCAGAGGGGACTGGTTTGCTTTTATCTACGAGACGTGTTCCTAGGAGAAAAAATATGAAGCAAAAAAGTATGGGTCAAGAATAGCAAGGGAGATCAGTAACCTAACACTACATTAAGTTTCCAGCGAAGCACAGTGGAATCTCGCGGGAAACGCAGCTGCGACGTTTGCAGAGTGACGCGTGACAGAGCCTAGAAGTGGCATACGAAGAAAGAGCGGATTGTTAAAGGCATGACACAGCCTCATGCCATTCAGCACTTGTGCACATTCTCAATGCAGTCATCTCGGATCAAAAACATCCTCCCCAGGGTAAGAGGTCATGACTGGCTTCACCCAGGCATAGTCCTGTTTTTTTCTTTACTTTTTCTCTTTCCTCTGGTTTAAATCTAAGATTTTATTTTTTATGAGAATGAGACTGCACCTTATGAACGCCGGGTGCCGTTGCTTGGAGGGTAGATAACTCTGTGAAACATCGCGTTGTCATGTCGCGCGATGTAATGTCGCTGATGTGATACGCGATCCTAGGCCACGGCCGCATTTGCGTTGCAACGACGTGCGATGACAAATTGGCCGATGTAAGTGTCATTGCGATGTATTGGCCGCGATGCGAACGGCCGCGCGGAGTTGGATTGCGATGGATCGTCATACAACCATTCCAGAGCCTTGTCTCGGATCCCTATGGTGTGGAGGCTTGGGCGTAGGGTGCGGCGGCAGACAGTGTCGAAGGTGGCTGATAAGTCGAGGAGGATGAGGGCCGCGGTTTTGCCGTTGTCCAGCAGGGCCCGGATGTCATCATGGCGGCGATGAGGGCAGTTTCAGTACTGTGGTTGGTGCGGAACGGGAACTGGGATGGGTCCAGCATGTTGTTCTCCTCGAGGGAGCAAGTTACTTGTACATTGACGTTCTTCTCGATGACCTTCGCCGGGAAAGGGAGTAGGGAGATGGGCCGGAAGTTCTTGGAAGTCTTTCGGATCTGCCTTGGGTTTCTTGAGTAAGGCGTTGATCTCGGCATGCTTCCAGCTTTCTGGGAAGATCGCGGTCCCGAAGGAGATGTTGATGGCCTTGCGGAGATGGGGTGCGATGGTGGCGCTAGATGTGGTGTGGGCAAGGGTCTGACGGAGAGCCGGAGTGGATGGTGTTCATGATTTTGATGGTGTAGTCTTTTATGTTGGTCCAGGTGAGCAGGGAATCGATGAGGGAGGTGGCCGTGGGCTCTGAGGTGTCGGTGGCTATTGGGGCGGCCCGTTTGTTGAAGCAATCGTGGATGTCTGCGATCTTGCTATGGAAGAAGGTGGCAAGGGAGTTGCACAGGTCTTGCGATGGTGGGATGTCGCTGGTGTTGGAGGTGGAGTTGGAGAGTCCCTTCACAATGTTGAAGAGCTCTTTGCTGTTGTGCGCGTTGTCATCAAGGCGGTTCGTGGAGAAGGCCCTTTTGGCGGATCTGATGAGGTGATGGTCTCTGCAGCTGGCATTCTTGTGGGCTGCGTAGCTGTCCGATGTCTGTTTGCGGTGCCATTTCTTCTCTAGTTTTCGCCAGGTTTGCTTGGAGGCCTGGAGGTCCGAGGTGAACCAGCTGGCTTTCTCGTTAGTGCATCTGTTGGAGGGTTTCTTGATCAGTCGAGAGTGTTGGCACAGCCGTTGATTCATCGCCTGAGGTTGAGGGTGGCAGTGTCGGAATCGGTGGGGTCGTGGGTGGGCTTCGGGCAAGGGTGGTGTTTAGCTGGTCTTCAGTGACTTTGTTTCAGCTGCAGCGGGGGATCTGTTGAGTGCGGTGGTGCGTGGTGGGTTTCCGGAAGGTGAAGTGGATGCATCAATGGTCGGTCCAATGGAGTTCAGGGATGTGATTGAAGGTGACGTGGGATCTAGCGGAGAAGATGGGGTCAAGCGTGCGGCCGGCGGAGTGGGTGGGCGTTGTGATGAGCTGTCTGAGTCTGAGGTTGGCGAGATTGTCAATCAGGGTGGTGGAGTTGGTGTTGTTGTTCTCGAGGTGGAAGTTCAGGTCTCCGAGGAGGATGTAGTCTGTGGAGACAAGGGTGTCCGTGCTGACAAAGTCGGCGATGGAGTCGCTGAACTGAGGCCGGGGTATCAGTAGACGAGAGTTCCTCTGAGGGTGGTGTTGGGGTCAGTGTGGATCTGGAAGTGCAGGTGCACGGCGGTGTTGAGGGCGTCGTTGGTGCTGGTTGAGACCCGAGGGTGTTTTTGTGGACGATGGCGATTCCACTTCCTACTCCGTTTGTGCGGTCCCTGCGGGTGATTTTGTAACCGTCCCGGATGGCTATGACGATTTGGTGTGGAGATGAGGCGCTCATCCAAGTCTCGATCAGGAAGGCGACGTCCAGGGAGGAGGTGTTGAGCAGGTCTCAGAGTTCGAAGGCGTGTTTGCGTGCGGAGCGGATGTTCAGTAATATGCATCTGAGGTGGTTGCGTTCTTTCGCGGTGGGCGGTTTGGCGGCTCGGAGGCTGGTGAAGCTGCAGCTCTGACAGGAGAAGGGTCCTTTGCTGTGCTTCGGGGCGGCCAGCAAGCAGGTGTGCGGTCGTCCGGTGTTGAGTGCATGGAGGGTGCCGGTGGTGTAGTGGCACAAAAGGGGGTGGTGACGGACGGAGAATCTGAATCAATCAAACACTCAGAACGGTGATGGATTAAACCCAGATCTGTTGACTGGGTGTGAGTGTTTGATTGGTTCAGATGCTCCGTCCATCACCACCCCCTTTTGTACCGCTTTGTTCGCCATAAGTTGGCAGGGTATGATCAGACTTGAGTCCCTTGCTCACTTTGCCACTGGATTCAAGCAAGCCTGGCTGAAGACGGCTGAAATGCCAGAAACCGGTCCTAGGAAGCTTGTTTCCGGTCCAGGGAAGGCATGGCTTGGCAGCTCGGGCTGGACTGTTCCCATGAGGCACAGGGTCAGACTAATTTGCATATGGCCATGTCTGAACTTGGGTGGCAGAGTAGGCTAAAGAACAGTGATGGATTGAACCCAGATCTGTTGACTGGGTGAGTGTGTGTGATTGGTTCAGATGCTCCGCCATCACCACCCCCTTTTGTACCTCGTTGGTGTAGTGGCGGCGGTCGGTGCGTGTTTGCGGGGACCAGGGGGTCTGGAGCTGGGTGTTCAGTAATATGCATCTGAGTGGTTGCGTTCTTTCGCGGTGGGCTGTTTGGCGGCTCGGAGGCTGTTGAAGCTGCAGCTCTGACAGGAGAAGGGTCCTTCGGTGTGCTTCGGGGCGACCAGCAAGCAGGTGTGCGGTCGTCCGGTGTGGAGTGTGTGGAGGGTGGTGGTGGTGTAGTGACGGGGGTCGGTGCGGTGTTTGCAGAGACCAGGGGGTCTGGAGCTGGGTGCGGTCCAGGCGTGGACGGGCGCAGACGGGCTTGCCTTAGGCGCGCCAGCGGCGCGACCACACAGCGGACGCCATTAGAAGGGGAGGGGGCAGCAGCGGTGGGAAACTGGCAGAAAAATACACCCAATGAGGGTACCAGACAGCAGAAAGAGGGGAGAACACGACGCAGCAGAAATACAGTGATCGGAATCAGAAGAGAGCAGCAATACACAGAATACAGTATTTCAGACACAGTAGCAAGCAATTACCAACAGAAGGGGAGCACTGGGGGATACCGGGAGGCAGAGGCAGCCTGGCGGATAGCAGGATCAAACCCTGCACGGGGATGGATCAGACCTGGCGGCGGAGTGGCGGAGCTGCTGAGGAGAGTGCTGGCCTTGACCCAGAGGTCAAAGTCTCACACACGCTACCTCCGCAGAGGTCGCCATAAGAAGGGGATGGGGGAGCGGGGAGGGAGGATGGAGCGTCTGGGTCAGGGGGCGGGGAGCAGCAGGAAACGGGCAGAAAAATACACACAATGAGGGTACAAGGCAGAAGAAGGAGGGGAAAACACAACACAGCAAAAATACAGTGATCAGAATCAGAAGAGTGCAGCAATACACAGAATACAGTATTTCAGACACAGAAGCAAGTTGTTACCAACAGAAGGGGAGCATTGGGGGATACCGGGAGCCAGAGGCAGCTGGGTGGGTAGCTGGATCGAACCCTGCACCGGGATGGGCTCAGACATGGCAGCGGAGTGGCGAAGCTGCTGGGAGAGTGCTGGCCTTGGCCCTGAGGTCAAGGTCTCACGCAATTTATTAAGCAACTAACCTGTTCACAATAGCTTTAATTAATTGTCATTGCTCAACCTGGTGCACATTTACAACATATGACTCTTCTTCCATAACACAAGTGGTTTAATTAGAAATAACATTTTAACATTTACAACCTCATGAGTGTGTGAGGATCATCTACACTGGCTCGCTCGTAGCCATCGGCAGAAACCACATACTCAACACAGTCTCACAAGCCGACGACACCCAGCTCATTATCTCCCTCACCAATAAACCAACAGTTGGCAAGAACAACTTTCATGACGGGATGAAGGCTGTCGTCACCTAGATGAAGAACAGCTGCCCCAAGCTCAATTCACGGAAGACTGAAGTCCTCATAATGGGCTCCAACCATCTGCCTGGGATGACTCCTGGTGCCTCACAGGACTTAAAACCGCCCCCACACCCACAGACCACGATAGGAACCTTGGCATCATCCTGGACTCCTCGCTCACCATGAGCCGCCAAATCAAAGCTGTTTCATCATCCTGTTTCCACACGCTGCGCCTGCTCCAAAAGATCTTCAAATGGATCCCCACAGAGTCCAGAAAGACTGTCCCCCACGCACTAGTCAGCAGCAGAATCGACTGCGGCAACAAACTCTACGCTGGCATCACCCAGAAACTCTTTAAGAAACTGAGGAACAGGAGGCAAGATGGTGTCTGAGTAGCATCTTGTTTGAGATGCTTCGCCGGTCAGACCCGCAGATTAAAAAAAAAAAAAAAAAAAAGAATAGAATGCCCTCTTAAAGTGCATCAAAAAGTATTTCAGTGGACCGTGCTGAAATACCTTCAAGTTGTGTTCACTCTGCAGAGCCGATACGAGGAATCGGGAACCGGCAAGAAGCGTAGACAGCCTGTTCTGCTGCAGGCTCAAGCATCCATGGGGCTAGATTCGGCATCACTGATGTCTCCTGGCCTGTGGCAGAATTCCCCCTCTGAGCTGCTGACGAGTATACTCTCAGCTATCTCCGGAGCCCTGCTGACTCCGGAGGATGAAAATAAGGTTTCCTTCAAACAGTGTGATTGGCGAGGGGCTGCGATTCATGCTCTCTGGGTGCCGAGGGGGAGGAAACATTGTTGCAAAGTGAGACTTCCTATCAATCAAGTAAGGATGGGGTGGGAAGACAGATAAAGCTAAAAATATGCAGTCTTCTCTTCTCGCAACGACTGATGCCACCCAGCCTGCCACAATGACTACAGAATATCGGGGTAAGTGGACCGATACACGAGGGAGCAAAGGCAAGGGTGGGGAGAATGAGAAATGTGACAATACTGAGAAGCCGGATTTATCAATCAATCAATCAATCAATGACATTTATAAAGCGCACTACATACCCGTAGGGTCTCAAGGCGCTGGGGGTGGGGGGGGGGTGCCGCTACTGCTCGAACAGCCAGGTCTTCAGCTTCTTCCTGAAGGAGAGGTGGTCTTGGGTCAGGCGCAGGTCGGTCGGGAGGGAGTTCCAGGTCTTGGCGGCCAGGTAGGAGAAGGACCTTCCTCCTGTAGTCGCCCTTCGGATGCGGGGGACGGCGGCGAGGGCGTGGTTGGCTGATCGGAGGTGGCGTTTGGGAGCGTAGAAGTTGATTCGGCTGTTGAGGTAGCTCGGGCCTTGGTCGTGTAGGGCTTTGTGTGCGTGGGTGAGGAGGCGGAAGGTGATTCTTTTGTTGACGGGGAGCCAGTGAAGGTCTCTCAGGTGTCCGGAGATGTGGCTGGTTCGTGGGACGTCGAGGATGAGTCTGGCTGAGGCGTTCTGGATCCGCTGGAGTCTCTTCTGGAGCTTGGCGGTGGTACCGGCGTAGAGGGCGTTGCCGTAGTCCAGTCGGCTAGTGACGAGGGCCTGGGTGACGGTCTTCCTGGTCTCGGTGGGGATCCACCAGAAGATCTTCCGTAGCATGCGTAGGATGTTGAAGCACGCCAAGGAGACGTTGTTGACTTGCCTGGTCATGGAGAGGGAGGAGTCCAGGATGAAGCCCAGGTTGCGTGCATGGTCTGTCGGTTTGGGTGCGGTGCCCAGGGCGGGAGGCCACCAGGAGTCGTCCCAGGCGGAGGGCGAGGAGCCCAGGATGAGAACTTCCGTCTTGTCTGAGTTCAGTTTCAGGCGGCTGGTCGTCATCCACTCGGCTACCTCTTTCATCCCTTCGTGCAGGTTGGCTCTGGCGGTGGCGGGGTCGTTGGTCAGGGAGAGGATCAGCTGGGTGTCGTCGGCGTAGGAGATTATGTTGAGGTTGTGTTGGCGTGCGATGGCCGCGAGGGGGCTCATGTAGACGTTGAAGAGGGTGGGGCTCAGAGAGGATCCTTGAGGGACGCCGCAGATGACTTCGGTGGCTTCTGACTTGTACGGTGGTAGGCGGACTCTCTGTGTTCTTCCGTCGAGGAAGGAGATGACCCATTCCAGTGCCTTGTCCTGGATTCCGACGTTGCTGAGGCGCTGCACTAGGGTGCGGTGGCAGACAGTGTTGAATGCCGCGGAGAGGTCTAGGAGGATGAGGGCCGCTGTTTCTCCGTTGTCCATCAGGGCTCGGATGTCATCGGTGGCGGCGATGAGGGCGGTCTCGGTGCTGTGATTGGCTCGGAAGCCGGACTGTGAGGGGTCGAGGGATCCATTCGACTCGAGGAAGGCGGCCATCTGCTTGTTGACGGTCTTCTCGATGACTTTGGCTGGAAACGGGAGGAGCGAGATGGGGCGGTAATTCTTGAGTTCGGTGGGGTCCGCTGTGGGTTTCTTGAGTAGAGCGCTGAGTTCGGCGTGCTTCCAGCTCTCAGGGAAGGTGGCGGTGTCGAAGGATGTGTTGATGATGTCTCGCAGGTGGGGTGCGATGACAGCGTCAGCCTTGTTGAAGACGTGGTGAGGGCAGGGGTCGGTCGGTGATCCGGAGTGGATGGAGTTCATCGTGCGGATGGTGTCTTCGGTGCTGATCGGGGTCCAGGCGTGGAGGGTGGTGGTGGGGGGTGGTTGTTCGTCTTGGTGTGCGTTGGTTGGTTGTTGAAGCTGTTGTGTATGTCCGCGATCTTGTTGTGGAAGTATGAAGCGAGGGAGTTGCAGAGGTCTTGCGATGGGGTGATGTCGTTGTTTCCTGCGCTGGGGTTGGATAGCTCTTTCACGATGTTGAAGAGTTCCTTGCAGTTGTGTGCGTTGTTGTCCAGCCGGTCCTTGAATGCTGTTTTCTTGGCGGCGCGGATCAGCTGGTGGTGCTTCCGGGTGGCCAGCTTGAAGGTGGTCCTGTTGTTCGGTGTAGGTTCCCTTCTCCAGACTTTTTCGAGGGCTCGACAGTTCTTCTTGGAGCTCTTGAGTTCGTCGGTGAACCACGGGGCTTTCTTGCTGCCGGGTCTGCTGGGCGGGGTCCTCAGCGGGGCGAGTTCGTCCGCGCAGTTGCTGATCCACTTTGTGAGGTTGTCGGCGGCCTGGCTGGGATTCGCTGAGCTGGCAGGAGGGTGCTGGCTCAGGGAGGTGGCGAGCTGGTCTGCTGTGATCTTGTTCCAGCTTCTGCGGGCGGCCTGTTGCTGGTGGTGGTGGGTCGTCGTTCTCTTGAAGGTGAAGTGGACGCAGCTGTGGTCCGTCCATTGAAGCTCTGTGGCGTGGCAGAAGTCGATGTCTGTGCTGGAAGAGAAGACTGCGTCGAGTGTGTGTCCGGCGAGGTGGGTGGGGGTGGACACCAGCTGCTTGAGTCCAAGATTGGCGAGGTTGTCGAGCAGGGTGCTGGTGTTGCGGTCGTTGTTGTTCTCCAGGTGGAAGTTGAGGTCCCCCAGGAGGATGTAGTCAGCGGAGGGGAGGGCATGCGGGCTGACGAAGTCGGCGATGTCCTCGCTGAATTGTGTGCGTGGTCCCGGGGGTCGGTAGATCAGGGTGCCTCTGAGGGTGGTGTTCGGGTCGGTGTGGATCTGGAAATGCAGGTGTTTGGCGGTGGTCAGGGTGTTGTCGGTGCTGGTCGTGAGACGGATGGTGTTCCTGTGGATGATGGCGATGCCTCCTCCCATCTGGTTGGCGTTGCGGTCCCTCCGGACGATCCAGGAAAACTCAGTTACAGCTAAAGACTACTAGGGATTTAGGCAATTCTCAGCATTTATTTAAGAATATCTTTGGCCCAAGTGAGGGAAAAAAGGGAAAAAAGGAAGGAGGAAGGGGGCAGAGTTAACAACATGCTGCTGCTACTGTTAACGCTGCTACCGCCGCCGCCTCCACTGCAATTCCAGAGACGACACCAGGGCCTAACCTCGAACTACACCCTACCCCTAACTTGACACACGGCAATGAAGAGACTACTATTAGAGACTCTATCCCTGGCCTCCAAGATGGTCAGCAGAAGCACAAACAAAATGTAGTAACAACTGATATTGGATGCTCCTTGGCCAGCAAGGACCCTGGAAGTGATGCGGGAAACCCCCCACGGCCCTGGCCCGGGACACCGGAAACCCAGGAAAAATTATACTCCCTAAGTGACAAATCTGAAATATCTGACCTCAACAGAACTGCCTCCAGTGATGAGGAAGGATGCAAGTGGAACAGCAGCTCAAATTCAGACCCGCCCTCAAACTCTTATGGCAAGAAAAAGCTCGCAATAAAGAAAGGAAGCCGGAGAAACATGTGAGACCCCCGAGTGCGGAAGCGCTGGGGACTTTAGATGGGACTATTTAGCATCACAACTCACTACCATGTCAGATCAAACAGTTTGCTCAGGGGAAACTGCACAATAAAGGGAAATGTTGAGGATTGAGGCTTGGGACCAAGAATGATCTTGCATTAGAAGCGGTGCTACAATCAATCAAGAGCTTCCTGGAGGAGGTAAATATTGATAACCGGAGAGCATGCCTGGCAGCAAAAAAACTACAAGGGACTGTCAGGAAGGTGGGCAGAACTTGTGCTGAAATCTCGGACAGAATGGCCACTGAGGAAGTTCAGACTGAAAATCTGGAGAAGGATCTAGTCACACTGAAAGCACAAGGCGATGAACATGAGGAGATTATAAAGGATCTAATGTGGATAATGAAGTAATATGAGAACAGATAATAATGCCGCAATAACCTTCGCGTTCTGGGTAATCCGGAAGGAGCCGAAGGGAACGACCCCAGGAAATAAATTATCTCGTTGCTCAAGGGTGCCTTCCCGGAACTGAATACCTGGGACTGGGACGAAGAGATTCAGCGAGCCCACAGATTCCTGTTAACACCATTGAAACATCCCTCAATCTACTCCTGAACGCCGACACGCAATGTTACTGCAGTTCTAAATAAATTTGCTCCGCGAGTCTCTCTCTGACTTGGCTAGACCAACTGCCAAGAAAGAATTTAATGGAGTAAGCCTCGTTACGAGACCGGACTTCGCCCGCGCTATTGTAGAACGTAGGTGGAAGCTTAGACAGCTCTTTGCTCCTTTTCAACAGACAGAACAGAAGTATACCTGCAGAATCCAGCTCGGCTAACGGGTGTGTTTAGGTGGACCACTCACAGCTTTATTTCTGAAATTCAGGCCCAGGCATATCACCAGGAGAACACTAGCCAAAATGGGAGCAGAGTTTAACTGTTAATGGACTAAAACTTTATGTCAAAGAAATTCTAATCTCTTAAAGCTTCTCTGGACACTATATTTCTTTAGCTATAGAGGTATGCTAATAATAACTTTACAGAAGTTGATTTAGACCAATAATTGGCAATAATTTTTGGATGATGTATGTGAGGGGGGGAAGACCTGCGGGACAGCGGGGTTATGACTGCTCAGATGACATCATCCTGTCTCGGGCAGGGCCAGGTTACCTCAGCTACAGTTGGTGGGAGGAGGGTGAGGGCGGGGGGGGAATTGGGGGAGGGGGCGGTCGGAACAACAGGAAGGAAATTCACAGGTAGTTGCCTATTTAAAAAAAAAAAAATTCTATGACAGATGGGTAAGTTGCGTATAGTCACAATTATTATTTGTGGTCTCAATCACCCTAAAAAAAGACAATATACTGCAGCTGGGTTTCGGCTGTTGAAGGCAGACAGTATCTGTATGCAGGAAACTCACATTGAAAGGGCTCACTTGCACTTACTAAAAACACTTAGCTACACATTGGTGGGGTGGGGGGGAACAACACAGAATTCATGGACATGTTGGGTCGCGATCTTGACATTTAATACTACCCTACAATTTAGTCTAACATTAGCGAACCATCTAGGCAGATGGGGAATCACCGAATGTCGTAAGAACAATGGAGATATACTCATGCTATGCTCGATTTATGGTAGTACCTTAGGTGACCCAGCAGTGCTTGAACATATAAATAAAGAATTATTATGTGGGGATTTTAACATAAATATACCTGCTGACAGGAAACTGAGCTCAGAAACTAGTTGGACTTACACTGGTAGGAAACCGAAAGTATTTTGGGCACTAAGGAAACTATGCTTAGGGCATGCACTTTGCGATCTTTGGAATAGGCAGAATTCTTCTGATCCTAGTTTTACTTATTTTTCTTTTCCACACTGTAAACATGCCAGACTAGGTTTTAGAATAGTATCTCTCAAGAAGACCCCACACATATATTGGCTGATCATAATCCTCTAATTGTAGAGAAGGGAAAGCACCAAAAGTTGGGGGGTGGCATCAGATGGAGTTTTGAACGAGCTCTGCTTATCAATGAAGAATACTGCAATCATCTGAGGGTGTGCGTGCCTCAGTTTGTCACGGAGAATCTAGGGAGTGCAGGAATTAAGGTTGTATGGGACACGTCAAAAACTGGAATACCGGGGGGAACCCTTAGATTTTAACTATCTAAATTTTAAAAAACGCTCACTGATAAATGACATACAAATTGAATTGGCAGTGCCGCGGAAGAAGATCTGATTACAGTGCTCCAGACTCGAGGGATCCCGAAGAAGTGCCATCAAAAGTGGCAGCTGCTAAGTCAGCATTTTTGAAGATAACTGTGAAAACGGTCAGACTCGCAGTACGGCTGGAAAAGCGTACGAGTGCAGCGAACTGGTAGGGCATCACCTGGTAATTAGAGCTAGACAAAAACCAACTTGGAATACAATACAAGAAGTTAAAGATCATGCTAGGGGTGGTCACAGACCCTGATGGAATCAGGAATGTTTTTTATACATTCTATCAAAAGTTCTATCATGAGGATTCTCCTAAGGACCCGGGAGATGTTGAAGTATATCTAAATTCGATTCCAACGGAGCACACGGATATTGAAAAAACTCTTGACGAATGCGAGCTGAAATTTACTCGGAAACCAGTCACCAAAATTCAATCTGAAAAGTGGTATACACTGAAATTAAAACTTATGAAAAGAGAGTGCAGAATCAAGGAACATAAATGGAGACTCTCGAAAACAAGTACAGATAGACTTGTATATCTAGCTGAACAAAGAACTTATCATGGGGCCTTAAAAGAGGCTAAAACCAAAGACTATACTGAAAGGATCGAAAAAACTGGTAGTTCATCCAAAGAACTTTATAAAATAATTCGAGAACTATGTAAGCCCACTTCGCTGTCTTGAACTATGGCGCCTTCGCCCGAGAATTGTGAACTATTAAACAATTTCTTTATAGATAAGGTAACAAAAATGTACGCAACCTTCACTCCCACTAACAAGGAAGACAATACGGTCTAGGAAAATTTTGTTCCTCATCCTGCAGCCCATAGGCATTTAGACAGGCTGTCACCTTTTTCTAAAGAACAAGTGGCTAAGGCCATGACAGAGGTTAAGGCAGGATCTCCATTAGATCCTTGTCCACACTTCATTTTCTCCTGCCCCATGTCAGTATTATGCCCCCAAGTCACTAAAACCCTAAACCAATCCTTAGCGCTTGCATCCTTCCCAGACATATGGAAAAAAACTGTTGTTTTCCCCCTTTTAAAAAAACCAGGTCTTGAAATTTTCGATACAGCCAACTATAGGCCAATTTTCCAGTTACCATACCTTTCTAAAGTCCTGGAGAAATTGGTTAATAAACAACTCACAACTTATTGAAACCAATAGCCTATTAGATCCCTCACAAACCGGATTTAGAGCAAATAACAATACAGAGGCTGCTTTGCTAGCTGTGTCTGATAATATTAGGTCCTTGGTTGATCAGGGCAAAGCCGTAGCTCTGATATTTTTGGACCTCACAGCAGCGTTCGATACTGTGTCCCACTGGTTCACTGGTTAGAGGAGGCAGACCTGGAAGCAGAGGTCAGCCCGGGACCAGGGTTCAATTCCCGGCTCGGCGGGGTCCTGAGTCCTAAAATGTCCATGGACTCGACAATTCTCGCTCCGGTGCCTACTCGATTCATGGGTTCACACTCTGCGACTCTGGGCAATAGCTTGCTTAATCTCCACAACGGCCCCTCGCGGCGGGATGCCTGGCCTTCACCTTGCAGATACCCTGCTGGGGTTATCTCTCAGGGGAATACCAGGACGGGTTCCCTAAGCAAGCGCTTAGAGACCGGTTGGTGATTTGCGCTATATAAATACCTGTACATTTACATTTACAGCAAGCTGTTACAAATTCTCTATGAAAAAGGGCTCTGCTCAAAAGCTTAGGCATGGTTCGCATCTTTTCTTAAAAACCGAACCCAGATAATTCAAATGGGTCCTTTTTCTTTCACTGCAAAAAAAGTCAATTATGGTGTCCTGCATGGAGCTACCTTAAGCCCAACCCTTTTCAACATATAGGTTTCTTCCCTAGCAGACATCAGCAGGAAATGGGGTTTCGAGATATGTTCCTATGCTGATGACACCCAATTGGTAATTCCCCTGTTTGACAGACAGACAAAAGTTGATACTAAAGATAATCTCATACACTGTCTTACGGAAATTGCTGGTTGGATGTCCGGACACTGCTTAAAGCTAAATGCGGGAAAATCAGAGATCCTACTTTTCGGAGGCGCCCATGAAATTTGGGATAATAGCTGGTGGCCCCAGACACTGGGCACTGTCCCTGAACCGTGGCAGGCTGCTAAGAATTTGGGCATCATCTTTGATGATGCCCTGTCCATGCAGAATCTAGTACACCTATTGTGCGGGAAAAGCTTTGCCACACTAAAACTTTTCAGATTACTTTTTCCCAGGATCCCCTAAACTGCAGGAATACGGTAACACAGACACTTCTTGTGAGTAGGCTGGACTAGGCAAATGCACTGTATGTTGGCATGGCGGACTATCTTTTCACCAGACTCCAAGTGGTCCAAAATGCCACTGCTAAACTGATCTGCAATAAGAGCAAATACAGTTCAGCCTCCTTCTGTATGAAGGAGTTACACTGGTTACCAGTACGCCAAAGAGCCATTTTTAAGCTCTTGTGCTATGCACACAGAACGCTATACAAAACTGGCCCACGAAGCCTATAGGGAAAATTTGATTTTTATGTACCATCACGCAACCTAAGATCCCATCATCAGGCACTGGCCTCAGTCAAGTGTACGACTAAAGTCAGGATGGGTGACCGCTAATTCTCAAAATTGGCAGCGGTTACCTGGAACAAACTCCCATCGGAACTTCGCATGACGGAAGACTACCGCAGGCCAGCCATACTACACGCACCCACTTTCACTCTGGGACCCAGGGAAAAGTGCGCAGAGACCCAAAAATCACTAACACAGGGTCACAAATAAAGGCAAAAAAATTAGGGGGGAACCCGCCCTAAGGGCCAAGTCCAACAACGGAAGACTACCTAACGTTCAGGAAAAAGCTAAAGATTCACCTATTTCCCATCTATTAACCAGTTGAGTTGAATACTACACTCCTAGATTAATCTGCACTTTGCTTTATCTTAGCGCCGTGATGTCCTTTGGGATGAATGTTGTGCTCTATAAATACAAATACACATCTCTCAGAAAGACCAGCTATTGCTGGCTGACCTCCCGCAAATGACCGAGATATTATTATGCATCAACACCCTCCCCAGCGGCAAGGCCACTGGTTTAGATAGTATACCTCTGGTTTTTTATAAGAATTCTCGCCACAACTTAAGAACTGCATGACACAGCTATTAATAAAAGTATTCAGGGTGGAAGACCACCAGAGTCCTGGTCACAGTCGAAGATAATAATCTTTCTTAAGAAAAATAAACCATCATGCAAGCCGGGCTCATATCGCCCTATAACACTAATTAACAGCGATAGTAAGATCTACTCAAACATTCTTGCCACTCGCATGGCTTCTGTTATTCATAAGATAATTTCCATCCGGCAGCATAGATTTATTCCAGGGCGGGGGACGACGGATCACACAAGGAGGGTTATTTCACTTTTGGATGCTACAAGCATTTCTAGGGAACCAATGGCACTAATTCTGCTAGATGCAGAAAAAGCCTTTGACAGGGTCTCCCGGCCTTTTTTATGGGAGACCTTGTCAACGGTGGGAACTATTGCAGGTTATTAAAATGCTTTACTTCCACCCTACAGCAAAGCTATTTGTTTACGGAGCACTCACAGATACTTTTAAAATAACAAGAGGCACCAGACAGGGATGTCCAACCTCACCGTTGTTATTTGCGATCTATATTGACCCTTTTCTTCAACAATTGTAAATAAAGTTATTAGACCCATTTTAACGCATGGCTGGGAAACCAAAGTCTTGGTGTATGCAGACGATATTGCCCTTATGACTCCCGATCCGAATACTATAGGCGAAAAGAAGAAGCAGTGAGATATGGGACACTCTCGGGGTATACCCTTAATCGCAGTAAAACACAAATAGTGGGCAATGAGAACTCAACGATTAATGATTTTAGAGCAGTTAAAAATGCAGCTTACTTAGGGATCAATACATCAGCAAACATAGACAACATTGTTAAAGATAATATTGATTCCCTAATAGTTGAAGCTAAACAGGATTTGGCGATACTAGACAATCTCCATATTGGCAGATGCAACATTATTAAAATGCTATTTTCCCCAAGTTCCTATATCTTCTCAGGGAAATTCTGCTGAAATTTACAGCTGATGGTCTTAAGATAACTGAAGATCTCTTTTCTCTCTTTATTTGGGCATACGCTAAGCCAAGAAGGGCATATACAATTCTCTCTTTACCTAGGTGAAGGGGGGGCTGGCTTTACCAAACATAAGACTCTACTACTGGGCCACCAAACTATTATACAGCTTAGTTCGGATACAAGAGATGCCAAAAAATCAGCAATTGAAGTACCATTCCCCTGGAACATATAATGGGGCAGAAGCGTGGGGATGGGTTTGGTGATTTCTAAATGATAAAGTTCGGTTGAAAACACTACAAGTGGGGTTCAGAATATGGAAGTCAGTTAGAAGATTAATAGGAGTGGGTAGACTCAATTTCTACACACCACTCTGCAATAACCCTATTCTTCCTGACATTTTTAAAGGTCCAATACTTAAACGGTGAGGGGAAGCTTGGTTGACTAAGCTGGGAGCTTTTTTCTCTCCTATTGGCCTGGTCTCTTTTAAAGAATGGTTTGAGTTAGACCGAAGGAATTTTTACATACATCTCCAAATAAGGGACTTTCTAAATAAGAAAGATGGCGGACCAATAGGATTTGCTAACAACAGTATAAATGATACATTGAGAGAGAAAAGAGATCTATCTATAGGAGTAGTTTACAATCTCTTGAACTCGTTAATGGAAGATGATATGGATAATCGGGCATTAAGGTGGAAAATGGAGATTGGGTCCTCGGAACACCTATTCTTTCACTCAATTAAATTGGCACAGAGTATTTTAATTCCGACCCGGTTACAGGCACAATACTACAAAGCATGTTTCTAATTATATTATACTCCGAAAAGAATTGCCAAATGGGGGACGGGGAGAGGAACCCTTTGCTCCTGGTGTGCACTATATCAGGCAGACTCGAGTCACATCTTTGCCTCTTGTGAAGAGCTTGCCGAATTAAAGCAAGAGATCACAAACTTTTTTTAAGGAGGCCCTAGGAATAGATTGCTTTCTCCCTCCGTCATTGTTACGGCTTGGGGTAGCCCAAAACATGCAGGGATTGGTTGGGGAATAATTAGTGTTTATTGGTATGGCGATTCTCTGTCTATGTACTGCATCGGCATGGTTAGACCCTAATCCCCCTGGGTTTTCAGCAATGGCTCCCTTGTCTATTAGCAAATTACAATTTGGAAAAAGCTATCTATGCAAGGAGGGGAATACGCTCACAAATGAAAACCCCTAAAATCTAGGCACCTGACTAGATCGATAGAGGAAAATGGGTAAACAGGTATGCAGTGTGCAGATTCTCCCTAAGAAAATAATATAGATGCAATAGTACTACTCCATACACTTAGTGTACCGCATGGATGCAGGTTTTTTAGGGGACATTTTAACCATGGACGAAATATTCATTTTATTCTCGTTCACAACATTCACATGTGCTGTTATGATGATATTGTGTGTGATTATTTTAGATGTGCTGAACAACACAGTGACCCTGTTGAAATAAAATGCTTTTAATTAAATCATCTTTTTCTTAGTGCAGTTTGCCTCTGTGATATTAGAAACAACAAAATATGTTTGTTTCCAGTCACAATGGTATCACTGGATCCCTTTCTAGGCACTGTTAGTAACTCAAAAGAATTGACACCTCTTTAACTATGTATTTGGTGGGGTTCTGCAGGGCTGCAAAAACCTGTCTTTTTTCGGGGCGTGGCTAGCAGCCGATCATGGCGGCAGCATAAGGGACGAGCTCCGCAGCTGAAGCGGCCTCTTCGTCAATCCGATATGTAATCCGATACACTTTCTAAGCCCTGCAGGAGGGTACCGGAGCCCAGGACCGGGTGGAGTAAGCAGCGATAAGCGGCGACACAATCAGACGTCTGGGGACCAAGATACGTCGAGGTTATGGTTTGGCCTACTCCGACCCTCTAAGCCGGGGCCTCCCCTGATCGAGTGGCCCAGCAGGAAGTGAAGGCGGACCTGGGTGTCTGGATCGGAAGTGCCCGCGGGGCGCGGGGGAAGGCGGAACGAGCGCCTCCCGGATAGTCAGAAGCAGCGTCACAGCAGACCACGGGAGTGTGGCGGACGATAGCACGGTCGCCGGAGCCCCGACCGTCCCAGCGGTCGACACAGGCGGCTTTGAGTGTAATGGAACCGGTGACGGAGGGGACGTCCGCCATTTTATATATCGAGGAAGGTGCTGCGCACTTGGCGATTGCCGGAGCTCTTCGCCCTACGACACACCCTACTGAGGCTCGAACACTTTCTAATTGGATCGGGTGGTGTGCCCACACCGCTCCGCACATCCTGGAGCGTAGGGGCACGAGAAGCACAACATCCAGTGGTATGGCGGGGAAAGGTTCCAAGGGCGGCGCCACACAGACCCGCATCGAACGGTATACCTCCGACAAGCCAACCGCCTCCCCGGCGGGGAAAGATCTGGGAGGCAAGACGGCCGACACTCCAGGGGGCAAAAAGGCGACGCTGGACGATGTCATGCATGCTCTGGCCCAACTACAAACGACTGTGGGTACGATTTCCACGGATGTCACCTTGCTCAGAGCGGACCTCCACAAAATGTCGGAGAAAGTTAAAAACATGGAGGTGGTCACAAAATCGCTAGTGGAGGACGTCTCCGAACTCCAACGGGAGATGGGGAAGATGGCGCAGGACAATAAAATGCTCCGGGAGAAACTGGATGAACAGGAAGGACGTTCGAGGCGGAACAACATCCGTATTATTGGGGTACCGGAGTCGGAAGGAGTTAAAGCAATGGACCTCTTTGTGGAGAACCTGATCACGGCTGAACTTAAGCCGAAAGGGCTGTCGAACTTTTTCTCCGTTGAAAGGGCCCATCGGGTACCAGGAGGCCAGCCAAAGCCGGGGGCAGCTCCGCGGCCCATAGTAGCCCGATTGTTTAATTTCCGTGACCGGGACGCCATCTTGCAGGCGGCCAGAACTTCTCCTCCTCTTAAGATCCAGAATGCTACCATCGCCATTTTCCCCGACTACACGGCGGAGGTTGCCCGTCGGCGTCGAACGTTCTTTGAAGTGAAGAAGGAACTGAGGTCGAGGGAACTACCGTACTCCATGCTCTTTCCTGCAAGACTGAGGGTGGTAGCAGAAAACAAAACGTGGTTCTTCGACAACCCAGAAAATGTGCAAGAATGGCTGGAAGGTTGGAGACCGGGTCAGAATCTGAGACGAACAAATCGACCCAAGAAAGATCGAAATGGAGGTCAACGCCAGGACTCCCAGGCTTCAGGAGGTGGACCGGAAAATAATGACTCATTGGGGGCAGAAGGCGGCCATGAGGAGTTCGAGGAACAATGAGCGTCAGACTCTATTTTTGTTACAGACATTTAAGGCCGCGTAAGCACTTCCCGCCATTGGACACTGGGTGAAGGGCCTCCGAGGGTGTTATGAGAGACTGCCGGCAGCGGAGAGTCCCTCACCCCAACGCGCAAGTACTCTGTTTTGGGGATGGGGTATGCACTCTGCTCAGTTGGGGGGGCGGGCAGTTTTGAGTCCGTGCAGCAGGGGGGCAGCAGGGGGGCGGGGAGAGGGGTTTGGGTAAGTTTGCACTACGGGACCCTTTGGTCCTCCGAGTTTTTGTTCTATGCACACATATGTTTACTGGCATGTTTCATTCTACTGAGAGCATCTGGTCTATTTGGGACGATGAGGAACTGGAATGCCGAAGTGAGACTCATCTACCCTACACCTGTCCCCACACGCCACCTCGCACATGGCGAGGGGGCCTCGTGATGGCTCACCATCTTTCTCATGGCTGGAACAGATAACCGCACTACGCCGAACCCATTACTCATCATGTCATGGAATGTTAGAGGTCTGGGGGATAAGATTAAGAGGGGACTGGTGCTACAGGGAATTAGAAGACAGGGGCCTGCTCTTATTCTCTTACAAGAAACACACTTGACGGGGGTGGTCACGAAGGCCCTAGACAGGAGAGGTTATCAAATGATAGTCCATGCGGAATTCACTTCAGAGTCCCACGGTACGGGTATTTTGCAGAAGAAATCCTCCCAATTTATTGTGAAGTCAACAGCAGTTGATGCCCATGGCCGATTTGCGGCAGTCCATGGTCAGTGGGAGGGGAAATTGTTAAATATAGTTTCCGTATATATACCGCCAGCGCTGCACTCTGTAGCCCTGCCGGACCTTGGCAGATTCTTGTTGGACCTCCCTGATGGGGACCTGCTCCTAGGTGGGGACTTCAACATGACGCACACAGACACCTTCGACCGGTTCCCCTCCCGAGCACACACAGACGGTCCCAGCAGGCTCCAGACCTTTCTAGATGCACAAGAGTTGGTGGATATATGGCGCAAACTACACCCTGGCCAGCAACAATATTCATACTATTCAGCCACCCACAATAGTCTCTCCAGGATCGACTACTTTTTCATATTGGGCAACGGGCATCTTACTGTGGCCGAGACAAGTATACAGCCTAGGGGCATATCGGACCACTCTCCGCTCACTCTGACAATCACTACCACAAACACTAAACGACAGCGGTTGTTCCCGGTCTTCCCTGGATATCTAAAAGTCCCTCAGATAAGCAAAGACCTGAAGAAAGCTACCCGGCTTTACTTTGAGGAGAATCGGTCCTCGGTGAATTCCCCCTCCACGTTATGGGAAGCATATAAGACCGTGTTTAGGGTACAGGCCATTGCCGTTGTCGCGAACCACAGAAAAGCACACAGGAGGGAGGCATTAGACTTAGAGTTGGGCCTCGAGAGGGCCAACACCACCCATATGGCAAATCCTTCGGACGATACACTCCACGACCTACAGGTTCACCAACGTCGCCTCACCGACCACTTAAGGAGGGTCACTGTGGCGGATATTGCTGCGACACAACACAGGGTCTACGACATCGGAGACAAGGCTAGCAAACTCTTGGCGTGGCTGGACAGGAAACAGGGGGGAGGGAGAAATATCCTACAACTCACTGACTCGTGTGGTGTTGTCCACACCCGCCCCGATGAGATAGTGGAGGTCCTAGCTGACTATTTTAGCGAGGTATACACCCCTACGGCAATGGTGGCAGAGGATGAGGCTCAAACTGCCCTCGAACATGTGCCCCTGCCGAAATTGACGGACGAGGCGTCGAAGGACATCGACGCACCCTTGACGATGGAGGAGATTCAACTAGCCATTGGTTCCCTTCATTCGGGTAAGGCCCTGGGCCCCAATGGAATACCCATCGAGTGGTTTAAAACCATGTCGGAATCCTTGGGCATGCCCCTTATTCAGATGTATGAGGAATGTAGGTTGCAGGGGATGTTGCCTCCGGACCAACGGATGGCGACTATTGTAGCCATCCCGAAACCGGGTAAACCCCCCAGTGAATGCTCATCATATAGACCCATCTCTCTTCTGAATCCAGAGGCCAAAATCAAAGCTAAAGTATTGGCGAATAGGCTTTTGCCGTGCTTAACTCAATTGATTCACCCAGATCAATCCGGCTTCATGCCGCATCGAAGTACGGCCCTAAACCTTCGCAGGGTGCATGGCGTTGTGGCGAGACTCTCGCTGCTGCGAGAGCCAGCTGCGATCCTCTCGTTAGACGCCAAGATGGCGTTCGACATGGTGGAGTGGAACTATCTCTTTGCAGTGCTCGCGCGTATGGGCTTCGGTCCGGTGTTTATCTCCTGGATACGTATGCTCTACAAAGACCCCGTAGCCAGAGTGGTAGCTAATGGCCATATTTCTAGAACCATACATCTAGGACGTGGCAAGCGGCAGGGATGCCCGCTTTCGCCCCTCCTTTTTGCTCTGGTTTTGGAACCGTTGGCGGTTACTATTTGTACTACACAGCTCCTGAAGGGTATCCAATGGACTCCGCAATGGGAAGATAGAGTATCCCTGTATGCGGACGACATGTTGATATACCTCACTGACCTGGAGGACAGCCTTCCTAACCTCCTGTCTCTCTGTACTGCACATGGGCGAGTCTCGGGCTACATCATCAACTGGGCGAAGTCGACAATTTTCGAACTCAAAGGGCCACTTCCGCCACTCCCGTACTCCTGTCCGCTAGAGATAGCGCCAACTTCTTTTAAATATTTGGGGATCCATATTACCCGAGACGAGGCAGAGTTCACGCTGCTTAATTTGCGGCCTCCCTTGCTCCGACTCCGTAATGATGTGCAACATTGGAAGGAACTCCCTTTGACACTGCTGGGAAGGGCAGCGCTCTTTAAAATGATGGCCCTGCCGCGCTTCTTGTATATTCTTGAAAATTCTCCACGTTTGATACCGGATAGCTTCCTCCAAAAAATAACGGCGCAGATCACGGGCCTGCTCTGGGGGAACCGGCCAGCCCGAATCTCGCACATAAAGTTGAACAGGGGTTGGTACGATGGGGGCATCGCATTGCCTAACATACGACTGTACTACTGGGCGGCCCAGCTTAAGATCCTCAATCAGTGGATACACGCCCCGCAAGAGGATCTAGCGTTCAAAGCAGATAGGGCACAACTGGGTACGAACAGTCTGTTGGCCCCACTGTACCACCGCGGTATTGCGGCGAAACTCATTGGGCCCACGCACCACACTGTTCGTCTATGGTATAAGGCGCAAGCAAAATTGAAATGGGATGGGACCATTACAAGACTTACACCTCTATGGGACACGAAAGCATTGGGACATTTACGACACACTAAGGGCTTCACCCAGTGGGACAATATCGGGATCTCCACGGTGGGGGACTTGTGGACAAGGGAAGGGGTGATTCCTTTTGCAACTCTCCAGGAGCAGTATGACCTGGGGGATAATGAGCTATACAGATATATACAGGTTAGACACGCCCTACAAGCGGCAATTCCACCAGACACGTCCCCACCAGAATCCTCACCACTAGAGGACCGCCTGCTTACAGACTTCCTACAGGAAGGGGCGACCTCGATGACCTATCGCAAATTGATTAATAACATGCCTGACCCATTGGAGAAGCTGAAAGACAG